>NC_133329.1:128170444-128522944 GCF_042186555.1 Aquarana catesbeiana | reverse complement strand
TGTGGTTCATGCAAGTTGACCAAAGACTTTGCAGGACCTAGAGGAATATTGCCAAGACGAATTGGCAGCTATACCACCTGCAAGAATCTGGGGCTTCATAGACAATTTTTACTAAATACTGCATGCTCTCATTGATGCTAAAGGCGTTATTGTTACTATGTTTTGTCTTATGATTGTGCCATTCAGCTGAATATATATATATAAAAAAAAAAATTATATATATATATATATATATATATATATATATATATATATATATATATATATATATATATTTTAGAGCTGCACAATTAATCGTCAAGAATCGTTATCGCAATCTTGACTAAAGTGTTTCACAATTCCTTCTATGCAAAGAATTCTCTCTGCTCTTCTGAAGCCACAGCCGTCAAAAGAAAGAAAAAGAAAAACTGGACAGTCTGCCAAGAATCACATCATTCTTTATCAGTTGAACTTAACTATAAACATTGTAACAATTTGTCAATGGAATAGATTTCGTGTGTAAGTGAAAAAAGTTTAATCACTTAAACACTAAACCTTTTTCTGACATTTGTTGGTTTCAAGTTAAAATCATTTTTTTTTTTTTTTTTTTTTTGCTAGAAAATTACTTAGAACCCCCAAACATTATCTATATTTTTTTAGTAGACAACCTAGAGAATAAAATGGTGGTTGTTGCAATATTTTATGTCACACTGTATTTGTGAAGCGGTCTTTCAAATGCAATTTTTTGGGGAAAAATTACTTTAATGAAAAAAAAAAAAAAAAAATAGTAAAGCAAGCCCCAGAATTGTGCAGCTCTAATATATATATATATATATATATATATATATATATATATATATATATATATATATATATATATATATATATATATCTCTAGATATAGATAGATAGATAGATAGATAGATAGATAGATATAAAAAATATAAATGAAATATGTTTTGCCTGCATATTTAAAAAAAACAAAAAAACAAACAAAACACAGTCACCTATGAGGATGCATCATCTGTCCAATGCTGCATCTGTCCATTACCACCTCTAGGACCAACAACTGAGCGATCAAGCACCACTGATCACTCTGTTTCGGTCTTCAGTTGGCAGAGAGCAGGGGACAGTCAGCGGCTCTCTGCTCTGCCCCTCCAGCACTTACTAGAGTGCTGGGCTGTGGAGGGGGCTGGCTCAGGCTCTCAGTGGCATGCTGAAAGGCTGAGTCAGCTGCCAGTCAGGAATCTGGGCAGATACTGACAAGTCGGGATCCATCCAGAGCCTGGACTGGCTGAGTGACCTCAGCAGACAGTGGACTGTATTGTTGGCTAAATATGGGTCACAGGAGTGCAGAATGAAAACACTCCTTTAACTATAACTAAAAGGCAAAATTTTTTGTTTTAGTTTTGGATAAAGTGTAGAGGGATTAGAAAACCTATTAGGTTTCCATTGCGAACTGTGCCACCGTTGGGAGAGATTCAGCCTCTTTGTCCCGGTTACGATTATTAAAAGTGAATCCCAAATTTTGGGTTGTCCTCTGGAAAGTAATAGAGGGGAAATTGTCCAATGGGGACATTAGCTCTGGTGACCTGGGGGTCCCCAAAGGATTCCCTTAATTTGCAGGGATTTCCTCACTTCCCATTTTGGCTATGGAACAGGAAGTGAAGGGAAAGCTCCCCAGTGGGACACAGATCCCAGCTTTGTTTGCTAGTGTCCAAACTCCTGTAAGCCACGGTATAACACTGTTGAGTGAAAATTAAACCGGTGTCCCCAATAGGTAAAGACATATAGTATGGGGGTCTGAGCACAAACAAAAATGAGAATCTGTAACTGAAGTTCCACAGAAATTTCATCATCCCTAGATGCAATTGTTTACTTTTCCCGAGTGGCAAAAAACGAGAGTGCCCGATTAAAATTTTTTGACTGCTGAAAACTGAGTGACAGATTGTTGAAGGGTTCCTTTCATACAATGCCTTTTTATTTAATCAAAAATAGATGGAATGTTTATAAAGTGTCAACATGCTATATGGTTCTCATTCAGAATGAAACAAAAAAGTGACCCTTGTTATGTGTATGCAAGTTTACATTATGTAATGAAACACATCAACAGTTTGTCATCTTTCTCCCTATTAAGATGGCCTCAAATATTGCTAATTAGCTTAGAAGATTTTCTAGCCAGGAATTCCCTTAGCTTACTTTACACTCATCTGCTGCAGCCAACAGTCCCTGCTAGACTTTGCTTGCATCACTCAGTCCATTAAAACAAACCCTTTCACTGACCCCATAAAAGTAAAAGGAACCTCCTTCTTGGGTTGGTGTTCTGCAGATCTGTGCATCAGTACAGATGCTGTTAGCATTACCAGCAACTGCTAAATTTGAGATTCATTATCTGGGTGACGTAAATAATCTCAGCTCAATGAATGTTTTGTCTGTTCTGGTACAGATAAAATATATACTGAGGGCACTTTGTTAATGTTGTTCGTATCTGCTGCAGAGGACTTCCTTTTATGGAACATTTTGTGCATTTTCATTCTCTTGGTTTACCGAAATGCCAGCAAGTACAGAACAAACTGTTGATGTTAAGATTCAAAGCAGAAATATAGCGTGCTCTTCAAGATGCACAAAATATAATATTATATATATATATATATATATATATATATATATATATATATATATATATATATATATATATATATATATATATATACACACACACACATATACACATACACACACACACACACACACACACACAATCTCACAAAAGTGAGTACACCCCTCACATTTTCGTAAATATTTAATGTTTTCGTGTGAATACTGAAGAAATGATACTTTGCTACAATGTAAAGTAGTGAGTGTACAGCTTTTATAACAGTGTAAATTTGCTGTCCCCTCAAAATAACTCAACACACAGCCATTAAGGTCTATACCGCTGGCAACAAAACTGAGTACACCTTTAAGTGAAAATGTCCAAATTGGGCCCAAAGTGTCAATATTGTGAAAACATTATTTTCCAGCACTGCCTGTTAAACCGCTGTATGGTCTTGGCCACCGAGCTGCAGCTCAGTTTCAGGGTCTTGGCAATCTTCTTATAGCCTAGGCCATCTTTATATAGAGCAAGAATACTTTTTTTCAGATCCTCAGAGTTCTTTGCCGTAAGGTGCCATGTTGAATTTCCAAACAGACTTGGGGAGGCACACCCTAAAAATCTGTTTACATTCAAGATGGTGCTGCTATAAGACCGCAAACAGAACAAAATAGATTAGAGTGTACACATACAAAAATTACATTTAAATCCTGCAAGGTTATTTAAAGACACCTGAACATTTTCAAAAATATGGGGATTTGGTCACACTATATGGTCATATACTGCTAAGCCCACTTACTGCGTCAAAGTACCCCATTATCAGTGGGTCCTACACTAGTAATAGAATGAAAGATCCTGCGTCTCAACCATGGGAGACATGTTATTTTTGTATGTGTGCGCTATAATCTATTTTGTTCTTTCTGCGGTCTTATAGCAGCACCATCTTGAATGTAAACACATTTTTAGGGTGTGCCCCCAAAGTCTGTTGTTTGTATATTGTATGGACCCTGACCAGGTTCCTTGGGCTGCAGCACCCCATCCCCCCTTCATTACCTCTTATTAGTGTCCACCAGTGTTATAGGAGGAGTCCTTTCAGTTCTCCCATAGAGAGGAGTTTGTCTCCCATGGTTGAGACGCAGGATCTTTAATTCTATTACTAGTGTAGAACCCACTGATAATGGGGTACTTTGACGCAGTAAGTGGGCTTAGCACTATATGACCATATAGTTAAAAAAATCCCCATATTTTTGAATATGTTCAGGTGTTTTTAAATAGCCTTGCAGGATTTAAATGTCACTTTTGCATGTGTATGTTGAAATTCCAGTGACCAGTATGAGACAGAGAGAGAGTAATAACACCAAATTTAACACAGCTGCTCCCCATTCATACCCGAGACCTTGCAACACTAACGAGTCACATCACACCGGTGAGGGAAAATGGCTAATTGGGCCCAATTTTGACATTTTCACTTAGGCTACTTTCACACTGAGGCGTGTGGGCGCTGGCGGTACAGCGGCGCTAAATATGATGGCCCTTTTCAGTCGCCACCATTTTAAAATTTTAGAGTTTTGTCTCTTGGCTTGATACCCAAGAAAGAAAAAACACAGTTTTCATTTGATACATCACCTAGCGGGTCGGTTTTAACCCCCCGCTAGCAGCCGAAAAAAGGTTAAAACCGCCCGCAAAATGCCGCTGCAGCAGCGCTTTGCGGGCGGGTTAGCAGCGATGCCCCATTGTTTTCAATGGGAAAAGGCGCTTTAGGAGCAGTAAATACACCGCTACTACATCGCTCCAAAGATGCGGCTTGCAGGACTTTTTAGACCGCCCTGCAAGCGCACCACTCCAGTGTGAAAGCCATCGGGGCTTTCACATTGGAGTGCATTGAGCAGCTCTTTCGGGGCGCTTTGCAGGCGCTATATAAAAGAGTAATGGGGCGTACACACGGTCAAACTTTTCGGCTACAAAAGTCTGACGGACGCCGACAAACCAAATCCGGTGGACAATCCGATCGTGTGTGGGCTTCCCCGGACTTTCAGTCTTCCAGTCGCAAATCTGACGGACTTTAGATTTGGAACTTGCTTCAAATCTTTACGTCGTAACTCCGCCAGACCCAGAAATCTGCTTGTCTGTATGCTAGTCCGACGGACAAAAACCGACGCTAGGGCAGCTATTGGCTACTGGCTATCAACTTCCTTATTTTAGTCCGGTGTACGTCATCACGTACGAATCCGTCGGACTTTGGTGTGATCGTGTGTAGGCAAGTCCGGTCGTTAGAAAGGCTGTCGGGCAGGCTGTCGGGCAGGCTGTCGGGCAGGCTGTCGGGCAGGCTGTTGGGCAGGCTGTCGGGCAGGCTGTCGGACTTTTGTAGCTGAAAAGTCCGACCGTGTGTACGCCCCATAAAGGAGGGTTATAAGGATGAAAACAAAAATAAACAAACAGGGAGTAAAAAGAGGGTTATAACCCCTCAATTTGTTTGCCATCTGTGTCCCCTCTTGATAGATTTCCCTTTCACCTCTTGCCCCTTTGCCAAAACAGAAAATGGGAGAAAATCCCTCCATAAGTAATGGAA
The DNA here is from genome assembly GCF_042186555.1 of Aquarana catesbeiana. Classification (NCBI taxonomy): domain Eukaryota; kingdom Metazoa; phylum Chordata; class Amphibia; order Anura; family Ranidae; genus Aquarana; species Aquarana catesbeiana. The sequence goes on along the minus strand of NC_133329.1, from coordinate 128,517,803 downwards.
TCCCTGGTTGTCACCAGAACTAGTATACCCAGTGGAAGTGTTACCCTGTTCCGGTGACAACCCAGAATTTGCGTTTTATCTTGCATTTGTTCTGGTGACTCACCAAAAGTGAGAGGGTGCAAAAGTGTATTCCTGTGACTCACAAGATAAGTATGGTCATAATAAGCTTTGGTCATACTTTTTAAAATTGTACCTAGAATATTTTGCACCATGTGGCGTTGTACAAGGTTTTTTCTTGTGGCTAAAACTAATGCCGTCATATACCCATTTGTTTTTCTGAAGTACCTCTAACCAAATTGTACCTCTCCTTTCACTTGGTGCCAAATAATGAATTAAAAAAAAAAAAAAAAATTAGACCATCTTGGATTTAAGGGATTGAACTTTTTGAGTTTAACAAATACATTCCAGGTGCACCAAAAACAAGATGGTGTACAAATCTTGTAGCTCGTGTTCTTCAGCCACAGCCCAAAATAGGAAATCCCGTAACCCACTGGCAGCATATCCTTGCTCTATGGTGATCTCTTTACAGCAGGGGTAGACAACCTTAGAGAGATGGAGATCTACTTAAATAACACTGAGGAAGTCAAAGATCACCTGGTACAGTGTCCTGTTAGAGCCGGTTCACACCATGTGTTCAAAAAGCACTACCTTTGTGATCTACTGTGTGTGATGATACATTGTTAACCCCAAAAGTAGATCGCAAATGCAGTGGAATGCAAAGTGAAGGAGTGCGTTATGCTCAAAATGCAGGGTGAAGGAGTGCGTTATGCTCAGAATGCAGGGATTGGGAGGGGGGGGGGGGAGTGATGTGAAGGATGGCAGGAGGAGGATACTGCTATGGAGTGGCCCTGCTCATAGCAGTGCCCACTGCCCCCTTCACATCACCACCACCCCCCTCCCCTCCCACACACAGTAGTGTCCTCTTCCCCCCATGGCATCCTACCTGTGCACACAGGAGACGGAGAGGCAGCACAGCTCTGGATAGGAGCAGGAGCTGGCAGAGTGACTTTTCATATTAATAAGCTGGTGATTAGGACCTAGCAAACAATCACCTGCGTGTTAGCTTGGCCAGCTCCTCCTCCCGTCCTCCGGCCTAAGCTGTGCTGCCTCTCCGTCTCCACTGTGCAATGACAGCGGCGGAGGAGGCTTGGGTGGGGGAGAGAGGAGGACTTAAGGTGTGGCAAGGGAGGCTGAGGGAAGAGAGAGAGAAGGCGGGGGTCAGCGGTGCAGACCCGTTCCTCCCGGTCTACCTGTCACCTACCCGCGGTCGACAGGTAGCCGACCCCGGCTTTACAGAATTCCAACATGCTCCCTGATGAATCATAGCCACAGTTCTCCAAACTGAGCTTAGCATATTGCAGAGCTATAGATCTGGCTCATTAGGGGGCATGTCAGAACTCTGCATTAAGGTCACTGGCTATAGAAAGCAAGAATGCCAACTCTACAGCTGCCCGCAGGGGACAGGCTTTTCTACGGAGGCTGCTTTATTTTGTTGTGTGCAGGAGTGAGAGAGCATGCAGGTCAGTACTGTGTCTATGTGCGAGTATGGCTCAGAACTAATTGGGGAGCTGTCAGATCGGAGAGGTGCAGGGGTTGGTCCGTTCGTAACATGTTACATCCTGAATATGGGTGTAGCATGTAACATGTTTTGAGAGGTGAACCTATCCTTTAAATATATCATCTACGTACAATATACTGTAGAATACCAAAAGTATCTGGAGAAATCTCTGTGCATAAAGGGACACGGCCGATACACATTACTGGATGCCCGTGATCTTTGGGCTCTCAGATAGCACTGCATTAAAAACAGGCATTATTCTGTGATGGGCATCACTGCATGGGCATCTTCTGTTGGCCAAAGTGCATTTAAAATGGTCTGTTGCAAAGTGGAAAACTGTTCCGTGGTCAGATGAATCTAAATTTGACATTGTTTTTGGTGACCATGGAACTGCACCCTCTGGACTAAAGAGGAGAAGGGACCGGTTTGTCATCAGTGCTCAGTTCAAAAGCCTGCATTTCTGATGGTATGGGGGTGCATTAGTGTGTATGGAGTAGGCTGCTTGGACATCCAGGAAAGGCAACATCAATGCTGAAAAATATATACAGGTTTCAGAGCACCATATGCTCCCAATGAAACAACATCTTTTTCAGGGAAGAATTTGCATATTTCAGCAGGACAATGCTAAACCATAAAGATGTGTAAAGGCAGAGTACCAGAATTCCTCTTACGCCACTTCCGGTTGACGCTGACACTGCTTACGCCCTACGCGTTACGTCACAGTCACGTCTTTATGGCATTTTTATATTTTTTTTTAAATGGGTGTGCAATTCTTATTAAATAAATTGGCTTTATCTTTCCCCACACTACACTGTGGGAGGCTTTTCTCCGTATTTACTTTACTGAGAGCTATGCAGTATGATTGCATGATTATTTAAAAGGGACCTCGTCCTAAAATCTGTGGAGATACACTACTAAGGTAGACCCCTGTGGACAGAGGTGGAAGTGTCCCAAATACTGAGAGCTGTGCACCCTGGAGGATTGGATTGATATATGCTTTTAGATTACAAAGTGGAGGTGAGTTCTGGGAGACTGGAGAAAGCACAAGGTGTTATGCTATACTAGGATCACTATAAGCTACAGTGGAGTGGGTCACTTATTGGCATGGAAGGTCACCAGCACCATTGGATTGATAGCACTTTAAAATATTAGAGTTTCTTTCATGGACATTTCATTGTGCACTCAATTTACATTTTTCAATAAATATTTTGGATTTGTATACATTATATTTTGTATTACTATACTTTACACCTCTATTGGTTATCATTTGGGAGTGCTACACCACACATCATTAGGGGAAGACTAGGCATGCAATGGACGCTGTGACCTGGAACAGGAAGATATCTTGTCCCTTTGGAGATTAAAGACAGGCTAGCTGTAGCAAAAGATGGACATCAATTGGCCATGACACTACAAACTTCAGCCACAACATGAGCCCAGCATTACAAGGCAGACTAAAAGCACGGGGAATTTAACTACATTATTATTAAAATGGCAAAAACATTTGAAAGTCTACAAAAATACGTAATAACCTGGAAGAAGAAAAATAAAGAAAACTTTGCAAACACCATGAAAACAAATGAACTGCAATAAATCCATCACTGGCAAAGTACTTTTACATGAGGCAGAGAATATATATATATATTATATAATCAAAATCTGTGTGCCAAGGTTGTCACATTTCAGCTTGCCTATTGACATGTTGGACGGTCAATGTCAAAGCTGAAAATAGAAGCATGATTAGTTCAGTCTGTGACCCATATCCCCATTTGATCTTACACTTAAATACAAGACATTGCTAAAGCTAAAGAGAGGACAGTGCAATGTGCTTATTACAGGCTAAACCTAAGCCAAAAGTAACAGACAAGGGTACAGAGTACAATATTGTTCACAGAGAAAGATCAATTATAATAGTCTATATTTATCACAGGTATCTGGTACAGTTGTCAGGCTCTCTATATAAAACATGAAAAGAACACTGGAAAGTGTAAACTCAAGTGGGACTCTTCTACAATGAGTTTTCCTGAACCAAATCCATCCCCCACCACCCAATGTCACAAAGCCTCACCTGTGATGTTTTACTGTCCCTCTCTCTTATTCTGTCCTTTACAATCTTAATTAATGATGTGATATTGTAGAACTCGGCTTCTTCCAGAACACCTGTTGAAAGGACGAGAGTGGTAAAAGGTCAGTTGCATTTGAAGAAAACCTCAACTACCTGGACTCAGAGTGTATTATAAGGTTTTGAATTTCATGTCCATACAGCAAAAGCCTATTAAAATATACATTTGTTTCCTATTCCTCGGAATACGCATTCTCAGGCAGCCCTAGGTAGAATACACATTCTATAGGAAGCTGGCCCAGAATCATCTTGGGCATTATTAAAGCAGAAACACAATGACAGTGTGCCAACTAGAGTAGCCTCTAGCAGCCAGGTTTCAGAGTATTAAAATAAAATGTATCTATGGTCAAATTGAAAATCATTAATTTCCACATTTTATATCAATTATTTCAAGTCTACTTCCATTAATCCGAATGATCTAGAAGCTTGTAAACTTAATTTTTAAAGGATCCACACATTTACTTCCTGGAATTATGTGACAAGTAGTCACTATGCCTTGTTGATAAGTCACTGCTATGTTACAGAATTCACAGAGGCCGCCTTCTGAACTACAGAGATGCTGAAAGGAGGAAGACATGTTTCAGGAGGTAGAGCCCTACAGGAATTATACAAAGAGATAAATGCCCAAGGAATCACTGTTTGCAGACAGCAAGGTACCATGGCAAATGTAGCCCTTAGAAACTGAAAGTAAACAGCAGAGAAGTTTCAAACCATGTTGGGAATTCCAGGAAGTTTTGGAAAGATGTCCAGCAGGCAGGACTCACAACTCGAATGGAGATTTTTCAAGTAAGCCTCTACTGGATTGTCAAAAATAACTTGTTTGTTTGTAATGCTATTACAATGCTGACATTATAGTACAAACGTTTATGTGGTAACCTTAGGATTTCCTTTAAATCAGTAAAGCTAAATTTGACTGGCTGTCATGGGTTACTGATCTTTGTACCATATCACTGAATAAACAAAGCTCATCTATAGAAGGTTGAGAAACCATCAGATTATCAGGCCATTTTTTTCTGGTAAGGGGATGCACAGGTGTTGCATGCATCCTACTGTTGTCTATTAGAACACAGGGCTGCACAGACAAATGCTCTGTGTCCCAATGTTACACCCTGTGTGTGTCCATGCAATCATGTTTCCCAATAGAAAACAATGAGATGCCGGCACAGGGATAGACACAACACCTGTGCATCCCCATGCCAGGAGCCATGCCATGGCCCTGCACAAAACACGCAGCCAAGCGCCCTGTGTGAACAGGGCCTAATAGTAAAAATGTATCTGGGGGGTTGGGGGGGACCAAGAGTGCCAGCAGGGGAACCGAGAAGAGAAGGATCGGGGCTGCTCTGTGCAAAACCATTGCACAAAGAAGGTAAGTATAATATGTTTGTTATTTGAAATAAAAATAAAATAAAAAAAAGGTTAACATCACTTTAAATCAGAACTCGCTTCCCAGAAAAATCAGGGGACTATAGAGATCAGGCAAGCATGTCCCAACATTCTAAATGCTTCCAAAAACACACATGTACATTCCGAGTTTAGAATTCAAGATTTTGAATTTGCAGAAAGATAGCAAAGACAATTCTGTAGTACATGAACTTCTCGTAAAGGAATCAGGCCAAATAGCCAAACAATGGAAACATCCAAACAATATACACACGTAAGCACGTAATTAAATACACATGAACAAGGAGAATAAAGGAAATATACCAATACTGGGAGGTTTCTCCTACCATAGATGCTCCAGTAATCCACATCAGACATATTGTCAAACCACATTTAGGGTTTTACTTTCACTTGTTGTTAAATTCCCTACTTGAATCCCAGCTTTTACTGTTTTGACTCTTGGTCATGTGTTGAAGGTGACTGATTTCTGAAACTGTCACTTTTGGTTAAATCCCTTAGAAGGACCCTTCCATCACCAGGGTAGACCCCCTCATTTCTTTGATCATTTGGAACAAAGGTCTGGAGCTTAGAGATTTAGCTATAACAGGTGGTTTTAAGCATCTAAGCTTGTTTCTCGCTTAGCACTGATGTCTGTTCACATGCATAGGGCACTTTGGCTTTATGCCTGTAAGGCTGCTGATCATCTGGCTCAATTTTGTCTTTTGAGAAAAGTTGCCTCGAGACCTGCTCTCGAAACCATCCTTGGCAATGCCACTGCTAGTAGTACTGTACTTTCCCAGGAGGTCAATGGAAGGGGCTGAGCAAACCCTTCATCTACAATCATGTCACAGGAGATAGTCGTCAGCCAAGACTTCTTACCACTCTCAAGTCATAGGGCTCAAAACCAGAGGTCCTCCAACTCTCCACTCAGCCTTCTCCATGAAGGTCTCACCTCCACTATCACAATGCAGGGCTGTTTAATTCATCTTGATGGGTCCCTGGGTAGTTTTGTCCATGGCATTTCAATGCTCTGGTTAGTTGCTTGCAGCCATGACCAAGTCACTATAGGCAGGCAGTGGAACAAGATCACAGATCAGATGATCCACGTGGTTTAAGAGCAGCAGTGGGATGGTGCTTCCTCTATGCTGAATGCTTAAAAAAAAAAAAAAAAAAAAAAAGACGACACACATGCGTAGCACACCAATTAGCATTTAACATGCATGTTCAGTTCTCTCAGCCTTATTCCTTGCCATAGTGGAGAACTAGCTGTGGAGGGAAATTGTGAAAATGTGTCTAATGTGAAGTTGCTCCCAATGCTTCAGCCCAACAGGCCTTATTCACAGAGTGAGCCTTCAGAGACCGGGTCATAACAAAGGTTGTGCCACAGCTCTGTACCCAGAAAGCACTCTAACAGTACACAAGGGTTTTGGAAACCACCACAATGCAGAGCCCCATGCCGAAAGGCTACATGCTCAGCTAGCCCCACAATTTTCCAGTCCAATGGGGCCTGGGTACAGCCTCCAAAGCTGATGCCAAGGATACCGTTGCTATGTACAGACTAGCGCAATTCAGAATCTTGATTGAAGCCAATAATATGCAAAATAAAGGCTAGCAAAAATTGTTTAGCAGCAAAGCTGAGAAAAAGGCATCTAAAACTAAGACACTAGCAAATAAAAAAACAAACAAACCTGAAACATGGCAGTTAAAGTGTTACTAAACCCAGTAATATGAAAATAGTTCACTTGCCCGCCCTCAGTGCCCACAGCTTATTACATTAAAATACTGCCTCTATATACCCTTTTGTCTAATCTGTATACCACGGTCACGTGATAAACTGCAGGGACTACCCAAGAGCTGAGTGTTTATGTAGGAGGAGATTTCCACTAAAGCCCGTGTCCTCATGCTGTTATGGGAGGCGGAGCATCCATCAATCAAGATGTGACATGCTACCCACTGTGTGGTTTTTTAGTTACTGGGCATGGAGGAGGGAGGGACTGGGCTGTCATTTAGGATCTGTATACATGCCTACATGTGTGAGGTCAATAATATCATGTGACCTGAAAAGCTCAGCTCAAACAGGAAATATTCTCTCCAGCAATAGAGACCAAACTGAGCATGTGCAGCTTTACTATTCCGACTGTGTATTATCTGGCCTTGCTAAGAGAGATCCTGCAGGAGGAGGAGGATGAGAATGAGGATCTGTGCATATAGAATCAAAGAGTCTTTTTACACAATTAAAAGGATTAAGCCCTTAAGTTTAACAGAGAGTATAACAAGCATGCTATTCTGCATATACACATACAGATTTTACTGTTGTGGGTTTAGTAACACTTTAAAAACTTATGTCATTTTCACTATGAAATACATTCTCTAAAAATACTATAAAATTCAGTTTTCCCTCTAAGCTTATGCCTTGTTTAGTGTCTAGGCTCTGGCATGGTCCATTCTTTTCAATGAACATCACCTAATCGCAAGACTCGTATAATGATACAGCAGCATTTCTTTTTTTCAGTCTAATCTTCACAAGAGAGAAAGACAGATAGTTGAACGTGCACACCGATAGTAGCCCATATATCCATTAGCACAGGTGGGCGTTTCAAGAAAGGTGTCCCAAGTGTATTTTTGTTTCTTCTGAGAGATTTCCACACTCTGGTTATTTGTACTAGGCAAGCCTTTTACAACCAGGGTGTTGCGGCACCGTGGAATGCTGTCTGGGTTCCTCAGGGGTGCAAAAGGCGCATTTTAAAACGCACTCATCTCTATAGCTGGGTGTCCTATGAGTATGGATGCCATTCTATGTAAAAAGATTAGTTTTTTGTGCATGATTTTAAAGGGTGCCTTGAGTGAAAGAAGGTAGAGAAACAATGTCCCAGGCATTCAATAGCAAGTTGTATTGTAACCTTAATAGCACAAACTAATTAGCCAGCCAGATCATAGTGAAACCTTGGTTGTACCCATGGCTTCAGAAGATAAATACTCCAACTATTTACTTTTGATCGGTGGACTCACTTTTTTGTGCATTGCGCAGCTCATTCTTACACGTTTTATTGATTTTCCAAAGATTAGAAAATTTGTACATGGCGGGGGGATAGGAAAATTATTATACCAAACATACCGTACATCTCTCCAACCTAAGCACTGGAAGTGTGAGCTCTATAAATGATCCAGTTGTAATAAGTCTCAGTAGAATCAGCAAACAGTGACTCGATCCAAATATCTTACAGATCACAGAAAGCTTTAATTCAAAACTTATACAGATCATAACATTTACATCAGGTCACAAACCCTAGTGTGTTTAGCTAATAAAGAGATGGACGTCTGACCATAACACCTTTTTTCCACGTGACCCCAGAATCATCATTCATGGTGCGTTTAAGGTGGTCAGATGGAACTAAAATTTAATTATTTGGCCTCAACACCAAACGATATATCTGGCAAAAATCCAACACAAGCTCACTATCCAAATAACACCATTCCTTCAGTGAAGCATGGAGGTGGTAATATCCTGGTATGGGTGTGTTTCTCTCCAGCAGGGACTGGAGCACTTGTCAGGATAGAAGAAAAATGGATGGGGCAAAATACCATCAAATTCTTGAGGAAAATCTGCTGCCCTCTGCCAGAAAGTTGCCAATGGGAAGAAGGTTTGCCTTCCAACATGACAATGACCAAAAGCACATAGCAAAGATGACTACACAGTGGTTGAAGAAAAAAAAAAAAAAAAAAAAAAAAAAAAAAATGAATGTCCTTGCATGGGAAAAAGATTAATAATAGTTATTAATCAAACCACGCTCTCTACAAATAATATGATGCAAATTACACAAACTTGTGATAAAAACAGTGAAAAAAAAAAAAAAAATCTCTAAATCAGAAATGTCTGTATATATAAACGTGTGCGTGTGTGTGTGTATATATATATATATATATATATATATATATATATATATACAAACAATATATATGAATAAATTATGATGTTGACCAAGTGTAAACCAGTAGAAATAAAGTTCATTCAGTGTTCAATAATCTTATGCTGTGTTCCGGGTCTTGATTAAATTATTCCACCACCATGAACACCTGCCACACATCCTACTCACCAAAATCCCATGACACCCATTACAGGTAGTCATATGGGCATAAACGACAATCCAAATCGGCCTCACCAGGGGTCATGACGTTAGAGCGTACTGATGAAACATGTTGTGCGCACTGAACGTGACACGATTCCTCAGTTGTTTGTAATGCAGTCTGGAACGCTGACGGCGTTTGTTCAAACACGTGCAAGTGTCAGCTGCTAAAGGAAAACCTTCTGCTTTGGTTTTAAAACCTTTTACTTGTTTTTTACTTGGTTTTGATGAATTTTTTGGAATTACAACGTACTTCACTATGGAAGTTCCATTTTTCTTTATTCCCCACAAAAACTTGGATTGCTGCCGTGGGTACGGTAAATCACTTCACTTGGAATTCACCCTTTAAAACATCCGATGATTGGTGCCGATTGAATCCCGATTGCGATAACCATTGGTGAGGCCGATTTGGATTGTCGTTTATGCCTATATGACTACCTGTAATGGGTGTCATGGGATTTCGGTGAGTAGGATGTGTGGCAGAATAATTTAATGAAGACCCGGAACACAGCATACGATTATTGAACACTGAATGAACTTTATTTCTACTGGTTTACACTTGGTCAACATCATAATTTATTCACATACATACATAATATATATATTACACATACACACACACAAGTTTATATATACACACACACTTATCATTTAGAGATTTTTTTTCACGCTTTTTCACTGTTTTTATCACAAGTTTGTGTAATTTGCATCATATTATTTACAGGAATGGAGAGTCCCAAAACCGGTCAACGAAGAATCTTTAGATCAAAGGAATGAACTTTTGTCTGTAAATGAGGAAAGTTTAACCACTTAAAGACTAAACCTTTTTCTGACACTTGTTGGTTTCAAGTTAAAATCATAATTTTTTGCTAGAAAATTACTTGGAACCCCCAAACATTATATAATTTTTTAGCAGAAACCCTAGAGAATAAAATGGTGGTCTTTCAAATGCAATTTTATGGTAAAAAAAATACATGTTATTGAATTTAAAAAAACGAAACAGTAAAGTTAGCCCAATTTTTTGGTATAATGTGAAAGATGTTACACTGCGAGAATCATGATCTTTATTCTAAGCAAAAAAATTGTGATTCTCATTTTTCCCAGAATCATGCAACTCTAAGCCTTGGATAGGCTTATTTGTAGGTGGGTAAACTAAAAAGCATATTTTCAAAGTATTGGTCTTCTGCACTCCAGTCAACTAGGGGAGGTTGTGGCCATTCACACATCAGCCCTTTCAAATCCCGGGCAGATTCGTGGCAAATCTGCCCACAATTCAAAACTCTGGTACGTGAATGCAGCCTTAGTGCAAGCACAGTGAAGTGGAATTCAGAACGCGCAACAAACTGTTTGCATAATGAATACAATCAGTATTCATGGGTTGAATGGTGATAGAGACAAGATTATACAAATGACTGTTCTTCTATTAGGCGCACAGAAAAGCTAATGTGAAACCTTACAATAATTATAGACATTAGCAGAACACTGACAATTTCAATTGTTTTAGCTGGAGCTGGAAAGGAGTAAACATTAGAAGTCATTGCTTTACGTGATTATGATCAGACAATCACACCATAAAAGTCTCCTAAGCAAACAGGTAATTCACCTTTGCAAGAGTCTGGGCCAACCATCACTACTGTGGATTAAACATGAGGTTAGGAAATACATAGCTATATTGTATGTGTACACACACACACATACAGTATCTCACAAAAGCGAGTACACCCCTCACATTATAGTAAATATATTATTACATCTTTTCATGTGACAACACTGAAGAAATTACACTTTGCTAAAATGTAAAAGTAGTAAGTGTACAACTTGTATAACAGTGTAAATTTGCTGTCCCCTCAAAATAAAATCAACACACAGCCATTAATGTCTAAACCTCTGGCAACAAAAGCGAGTACACCCCTAAGTGAAAATGTCCAAATTGGGCCCAAAGTAATATTTTGTGTGGCCACCATCATGTTCCTTAACCCTCTTGGGTATGGAGTTCACCAGAGCTTCACTGGTTGCCACTGGGGTCCTCTTCCACTCCTCCATGATGACATCACAGAGCTGGTGGATGTTAGAGACCTTGCGCTCCTCCACCTTACATTTGAGGATGCCCCACAGATGCTCAATAGGGTTTAGGTTTGGAGACATGCTTGGCCAGTCCATTACCTTTATCCTCAGCTTCTTTAGCAAGGCAGTGGTGGTCTTAGAGGTGTGTTTGGGGTCGTTATGTTAGAATACTGCCCTGCGGTCCAGTCTCCGAAGGGAGGGGCTCGTGCTCTACTTCAGTATGTCACAGTACATGTGTCAAGTGTGCGTGGCAGCAACCAGGTGAGGAGTACAAAGACAAGTGTATCTTGCTTACAGTCAAGCATGCTGGTGGGAGTGTCATGGTCTGGGGCTGCATGAGTGCTGCCGGCACTGGGGAGATGCAGTTCATTGATGGAAGCTGCTTGCTGTGGGGGCACTTGGCAGAGGGGAGGGGCCAGAAGCACCGGCAGGGGACCCAAGAAGAGGATGATTGGGGCTGCTCTGTGCAAAACCACTGCACAAAATAGATATGTATGACTTATTTGTCATTTTTAACCACTTCGCATCCAGGCCAATTCTGACACTTCGCTCCTACATGTCAAAAATCATCATTTCTTTGCTATAAAATTATATAGAACCCCCAAACATTATATATGTTTTTTTAGCAGAGACCCTAGAGAATACAATGGCGGTCATTGCAACTTTTTATCTTGCACGGTATTTGTGCAGCAATTTTTCAAACGCGTTTTTAAAAAAAAAAAAAAAAAAACAGTTTCATGCTTTAAAAAAAAAAACAAAACAGCTAAGTTAGCCAATTTTTTTTGCATTGTGTGAAAGACGAAGTTACGCTGAGTAAATAGATACCTAAGATGTCACGCTTCAAAATTGCACACACTCGTGGAATGGCGCCAAACTTTGGTACTTAAAAATCCCCATAGGCGACGCTTTAAAATTTTTTAATGGTTACATGTTTTGAGTTACAGAGGAGGTCTAGGGCCAAAATTATTGCTCTCGCTCTAACGTTCGCGGTGTGGTTTGAACACCGTTTTCATATGTGGGCGGGACTTACGTATGCGTTCGCTTCTGCGTGCGAGCTCACGGGGACAGGGGCGCTTTAAATATTTTTTTTTTCTTTTATTGTTAATTTTACTTAAAATTTTTTATTTTGACACTTTTTAAAAACATTTTTTTTTTGATCACTTTTATTCCTATTACAAGGAATGTAAACATCCCTTGTAATAGCAATATGACATGATCGGTCTTCTTTACAGTGAGATGTGGGGTCAATAAGACCCCACATCTCACCTCTAGGCTGGGAAGCCTAAAATCAAAAAAAAAAAAAAAAAAAAAAAAACAACGATCACCGCTTCCCAGCCGAAGCGGCGCCGGTTTTTTGAATGACGTCATAACATCGTGCCCGGCCTCCGAACGATCATAGAGACTCCGGCGACCATCTGGTCCGCCGGAAATCTCTATGATCCCCATCCGGCGCCAGCGGATCCGCTATCTGACTCACCGATCGCTGAGGTGAGTTGGTAGAAGCTCTGGAGTGCGGCGGGAGACGTCACCTCCAGCCGCCCGTAAGAACGATAAAGCGGCGGAACAGCCGCTATGATCGTTATTATGGTGTACGGAATCGCTGGCTGAAAATGCCGGTATCTGAATGATGTCTGTAGCCTCAGGCATCATTCAGATATAACCCCCGAAAGTCGAGGCCGTCATATGACGGCCTCCGGATGTCAAGAGGTTAAGAAATAAAAACACAACAAGCCTTTAATACAACTTTTAGAGCTGCTCCCTATTCCCCAAGTCAAAGAAAGGTGGAAACCAATCAACAACCAAATGAGTGAATGCAAACGCTTCCATTACCATGTCTTGCAAGTCAGATTTGATGGGACCATTTTATCCACCAGCAAACAAAAAGACAGGACAAAAAATACAGCAGGGTTTAAAACAAGGACTTACCACAATGTCAGATCAACTGGCACAAAAGATAGAGGGGAGTGGCACTTTCCCCCCCATTGTCAACACCCAGTGTCGCACTCAATTGTAAAGGGGAAGTTGTGGCTAAAAAGCGCAGTGGGCCTGAGCAGCAAAAAAGTAAAGTATTTTAACCTGATCAGAGATATGCAATTGTATAAAGATTGATGTAGAGGATAGATGGTTATATTCATTTCTTAAATTGACTTTAAACGACAGGGTACTTCTCCCTCAACTCTACTACATCAAACAAAAAAACAATGCACCTAAGCGCTGGTTCACACAGGGGCAACACGACTTACAGCGCGACTTAGCAAGGCGACTTCAGCGCGACTTCAGCGCGACTTCAGCGCGACTTGGGGCGACTTACAAGGCGACTTCAAGTCGCCTCCAAGACAGGCGACTTTCCAGTGGCCAATCAAACTACAATCCGCTCTGGGGGAGGGAGGGGTTTGCGTGAAAAAAACATCTTCTCTTCCTGTGAAGTCGCTTCACTATAGACCACGATCCGACTTGTAGGCGACTTCCATTGAAATCAATGGGTACAAGTCGCCTACAAGTCGCCTTGAAGTAGTACAGGGACCTTTTCTGAAGTCGGAGCGACTTCAGTAGCGTACATATAGACGGCTCTCATTCACTTACATGGACTTTCAGATGTCAAGCGACTTGGGGCGACTTGAGGTCTGACAAGTCGGATCCCAAGTCGCGGTAGTGTGAACCGGCACTTAATCTAAAGTGGTACAAAAACATTAGTAATGTATAAACAAACAGAATTCATCTTCTACCTCCTGATACACATAACCACCTTTTAAGTCAAGAACAAAGTCAGGTCATGGTAACCTGATTTCAGAACGGAGTGCTTTATCTGCTTTGGACAAAATCTCCACTTTGTATTAATTTTAGTAAGATGCCAGGAACTTACAGTTTAAAGGAGTTGTAAAGGCAGATGGTTTTTGATCTTAATGCATTCTATGCATTAAGATCAAAAACCTTCTGTGTGTATCAGCCTCCCCGGCACCCTCCCCAATTACCTACCTGAGCTCCTTCTCTCTCCAGCGATGTCCACAATCCCCTCAGCCATCCAGTACACTCCTCCTGATCAGCTGAGAGCAGTGGCGCTATTGGCTCCCGCAGCTGTCAAAGTCAGTCAGCCAGCCAAACAGGAGAGAGAGGGGGTGAGACCATGTCAGGGCTTCGTGTCTGAATGGATACACTGTGCTCTGACTCAGCTTGGGTGACCCCTGTAGCAAGCTGCTGGCTGAGGGGCACTCAAAAGGAGGGAGGGACTAGGAGCAGCAAAGAGGGACCCAAGAAGAGGAGGATCCGGGCTGCTCTGTGCAAAACCAACTGCACAGAGGAGGCAAGTAGAAAAAGTTTATTAAAAAAAAAAAAAAAAAAAAACACAAGCCTTTACAATCACTTTAAACTTGAGGGATATATTAATGCAGTAGTCAATTTTCTAAACAAATTAAAAAAAAAAAAAAAAAAATATTATATATATATGTATATATATATATATATATATATATATATATATATATATATATATATATATATATATATATATATATATATATATATATATATATATATATATATATATATATAAAACCAGAGTTCCGACTAAAAAAAATAAAAAAAAATTAAAAGTCAGCAGCTACAAAATACTGCAGCTGCTGACTTTTAATAATTGGACACTTGCCTGTCCCAGGGCTCATCTCGCCCTCCTCTCTGCGGCACCGGCATTGTCACTGTGAACGCCCGGCTGTAGCTTCACAGCCGGGCATGTGCGAGCCGCTCCGCGCGCTGTGACTGGCCGGGCAATTATCTGGGACCTGTGACCTGTGAGGTTAAATGCAAGCAAATATGTAGAGAAGGATCAAGACAGGAGGAGAAAGCAAGAGAGTAGAGATGCCCACATTCTGTTGCCCCTTTACTGTCCAAGGGGCACAGGGAGGGGGCTATAAAGAAGTGTATTTTTGAAAGTACTACAAAGTATTACATTACATTTCTTTAAAACGCACTGTAAAACACACTGTATATAGTTAGTTGCTAAGGAGGAGTCGGGAAGCCGGCTGCCGCGTCCTTAGCAACCAATGAGTCATCAGCTGTCAGTGGGATTCCCCACTGAAAGTAAAAGAAAAAGCTCTAGAGCGGGGCAAGGGGTGGGTTCTCCGGGAGAGGTCATCGGATGGCCACTTCCCATTGCTATATGAGGGTCATCAGTGAGCAAACAACAACAAAACAGAAGAAGAAATCAACAGAACAAGAGCAGCCTTTTACATTTTTTTAACAGGTAACCGGTGGCGAGGGAGAAGACAGCGGCAGGAAGGAGAAGACAGCAGGAAGGAGAAGACAGGGCTATTAATAAAGGAATTGTCAAAAACCGGCTCTTGTGTTTTTATTACATTTCACTGCTTTTTTGGTGAATGGGTACCCGATATCCATGGGGGGGGCGGGGGCAGGATCTGGGGGCCCCCCCTTCTTAAAGGGGGGGGCTTCCAGATTCCGATAAGCCCACAACAATCGAAAACCACCGGATAGGGTTGTCGGGAAGAGGCCATTGTCCTCATCTGGTATGGTTCAGGAGGGGGCTCACTCGTCCACCCCCCCCCCCCCCCGTCCTGACCTGCCGGGTGGTATGCTCACATAAGGGTCTGGTATGGATTTGTGGGGGGGGGGGGGGACATCACACCATTTTTTTTTTTTTTTTTGGCGTGGGGTCCCCTCCAAATCCATACTACACCTGAAGGGCCTGGAATGGACCTGGGGGAACCCCACATTTTTTTTAACATTCATTGGAGAACCCGGCTGACAGCTGATGATTCATCGGTTGTCAAGGACGCAGTGGCTGACTTTCTGCTTAGCAACCAGCTATATACAGTAATAAAAAAAGAACCGCAAAACACATCAAAAATCGCATCACAAACACACCACTTGTGTTTCTGGTGCAGTTCCATTGAAATCTATTAGCCGCAAATCGCAGGAAAAAAGTCCCCGACCCTTTCCAAGAACACACTGGCAGCAAAACACATAGATGTGAACTAGTACCATAGGAAACCATGTTAAATGGACTGTAGTGTGTTTCTGCAAACTGCACTAAAAAATGCATAGGTGTGAACATGGGGTCTATGTCTTTTCCATGCCAGCATGCTGCATACAAGGTCCCTTGCTCTTTTTGGAATCAGGGGTCTTCCTGCAGAGAAACAGTTTAATTAAAGCTGTCCAATCAGCAAAGAGCTTGATCTTTGTTGATTGCAGAGCTATAGGTCTAACTCAGCAAGGGAGCAGGTTGGTCATCTACAGAGAGACCACTGCTACCAATCAGAAAACAAGGCCCTTTTCAGCAGCTGATTGGTAGGGGAAAGGTTTTTTTATTCAGCCTGTGGCAAGCTTTTATGAAAAATGAACTGTAAAACTTTGAACACCTTTTGTAAAGATGTCCCTGAATCGTTGATTTAAACTGAAAGTTCAGTTGGCCTTTAATGATGATGTAGAAAGTGGTGACATTCTCAGCTATGCAAATCTCATTTGGCTTTATTTTCAGTAAAAAAAAAAAAAAAAAAGGGAAGGGGAGGGATATTCTGAACAGCTTACCTTCTTCTGCTAGGTCTTTGTTTATCACAAGTTTCCCGTGTCTCAAATAGTTCAACACTGGCCCAAAGTATGTGGGGTCTCGGTCTATTATATAGGCACCAATTTCATCCTGCAAACACGAAATGTAAATGGATTAGACAGTTAAAAGGCTTACACTGCATCCTGTACACTGTCAAAAGGATAAAATCTCCAAACGTCCAAGTTCAGTCCCCCGTCCGCCCCACATCCAATTACTAGCTACCAAAGCAGGTTCAATGGTGTTTTTTTATTTTAGTTTTACATCAGGCATATTTTGTAAAACCTCATCTAAAGAATTGGTTAGGAAGGAATGGGGAAAAAAAAATACACACAACTCACTCAAAAAAAGTGGCATCACAGTCCAATTTGTGTTTTGGCTGGAGAAGGGGGGGGGGTGGGGGGTGGGCGGGCTCTGTATAAAGCACTTAGGTCTTTATTGTTGTTTGTGAGCCTGTTAGACGACAGCAATAGTTACCTGACAAAAAGGTTTCAAGCCCCCACACGATATATAAAACTGATTTTTTTTTTTTTTTTTTTTTTTATGGCATTTAACTTTAAAGGGTATTTCACTTTAATAAAGCATATTTCCATCCCATAACCCCAAATGTACCCATTCAATAGTATTCACATTTCAGCGGCAACTTTTCCCAGTGGATGGTGAAATGCTTGCATAACAATTTTATAACATTAGGTTTAAACTCTTATACAAGCTTGCTGACCACTTTGAGTACTCGGTGTTGTTTTAAAATGACATTGAGATAGCAGCTATTTATCCTAGTGCCATTTTAAACTGTGGCAGGAGTCAGCAGCTCCTGTGGGTCCTGGCAGGGGTTAGCGCTGGAACTACCAGCTGCCTGTGACAGCTCACATGCAGCACAATGTTTTAGCTTCTGGGCTTCCAGAGAGCACTTCACTTCCCTGTTGCGTTTACATTGGGAGTGTGATGACATCACTGCACATTCATTTAGTACAGAGGGTCAGACAGAGCTTTGCCCAGACTTTCATACAGCAACTAATACCTGCTATAGTGATCCATTGTAGGCTGGCTGCAGCCAGTAATAGATGATCAATATCAGTGATCTATTGCTGCAAAGCCGGTTCAGATCCAGACACTCAAAAAAGGATAATGAGAACATACATTTTATATATATATACGCACATAGATTTGCAGGTCTTGCATATCTATTGATATGAATAGCTGTGCGCAGCTGTACCCGGGTATACGACAGCGTAAACACGCATATAGAGTATATACAGTATATGCATAAAAATGCCAGTACCATTGGCAACCCGCTTATAGCCATTCATCTCTCAGTGCATACACTGGTATGCTATATGCAAGTATACAGCATACAACCATGCACAGCTATTCATTTACATGTAAATGCAACTGTATGCAGCACCTGTAAATTGTGGGCGCAGATAGACTCCCAAATTGTAGTTTGTATGGACCAAGGCAACCATATGCATGAAGCCAAATAAAATATTCCTTCACGAGACTAATTCCCAAGTTCCAACAATGATGTCAAGTGATCTGGATGACAATTGTGTTCAATGCGCAAGTATGAAATGCTCACATAGGCGAAAGCAGGGTCATTCAAATCTTTAGTGATGGCAAAAGTTGTGTGCATGCTAATTTGCACCCTCATTAACCTGACTTAATGTTATCTTAATGTTTCACTAGCCATTTACACAAATCTTTCCCATCTACACAACTCCCCCCCCCCCCCCCCCCTTCCACCTGCACATTTTTAAATTTTTTGTTTTTGCATTCATTTCAAGTAACCCTAATATAAAAACTATAAATTACAAATGATCACCATTTACAATATAACACATCATTCTGTTCAAAACGGTGCAATTTTTGGGGTTTTCAGTACATATTCAAAGATAGGGCCTCCACCCCAAAACACGCTCATCCATGTCTTTATGGAACTTGCTTTGTGCACTGGTTCAAATCATTTGGTGGAGGGGGATTATGATATGGGGTTCTCTTTAAGGGGTTGGGCTTGGCCCCTCAGTTCCAGTGAAGGGAACTCTTAAGGCGACAGCATACCAAGGCATTTTGGACAATTTTATGCTCCCAACTATGTGGGAACAGTTTGGGGATGGCCCCTTCCTGTTCCAACATGACTGCACACCAGTGTACAAAGCAAGGTCCATAAAAGACATGGTTGAGCTTATTTGGGGTGGAGGAACTTGACTGGCCTGCACAGAGTCCCGACCTCAACTCGATAGAACATCTTTTGGATGAATTAGAGCAGAGACTGCGAGCCAGGCCTTCTCATCCAACATCAGTGCCTGACCTCACAAATGCTCACTCCTAAACCTTGTGGACAGCCTTCCCAGAATAGCTGAGGCTGTTATAGCTGCAAAGGGTGGGTCAACTCAATATTGAACCCTATGGCCAAGACTAGGATGCCATTAAAAAGTTCATGTGGGTGTAAAGGCAGACGTCCCAATACTTTTGGCAATATAGTACACGCACACACGTGAGGCCAGCAGAGCTGCAGGCTGTATGTGCAGGAGCCTGGCATTGCACGTGGTGATCCTATGAAAAAAACAAAAGCAAATTTTTTGCTTAAAAAAACATGCACATTTATTTTTATTACATTTTTTTTTTTTACAAAAGGTGAATTTAGCCTTTAAAAGTTCCAGAGCTTAAGTGGTTAAGAAAACCAATTTTGAAAGGGAAGCGCTCTTTTATGCACAAGGAAGCTGCACAACAGGATATCATTTGCACAAAGCACAGAATACATGAATTATGCAAAACAGCATTCATGAAAACAAGGATATAGTTTTATCCTTGGAGGTAAGGATATTAAATATAGTCTAATAAGAAAGGGGCAACTGAACCACATCCAGGAGGGCTTTTAAGTTACCTCACCAAACCTTTTCATATTTATCCTGCTCAGCATCCCTACTGGACAGACTTCCTTTACTTCCAGTCAATTTTGCCTCTGTTACGGGGACACACCCCATTTGTGCTGTTTACTGTCATCACTAAAAGTGAAAGCAAAAGAAAAATCCTAAATCTTAGATGTCTCCAGAACAGAAATAGTGGGGAAATTTTCCAATGAGGATACTAGTCCTGGTGAGCCCGCTGACAAGGTATTACCTCATTTCAGATGGATTGTATCACTTCCTGTTTTGGCTATGGGGCAGGAAGTGAAGGGAAATCAACCCAATGGGATATACAGGTCAAAAATAAACCTTACTCTATCCAAAAAAAAAATCAATCTTAATTAACATTGACATATACCTAAAATACTTGAAACTGGGTCTGCTTTCACATGCATCTTGACTGTACAATAACCATAACCTGTAATGCATAATACCCTGACACAGTTCACCATTTAGCTCGCTATTTTTACTATAAAGCCTGAATGTGCCATATGACACACAGAAGGGGAAAATAAAAAAGGTATACAATTGAGACTCTCAATCACACACACACACCTCAAATTTACTCAAAACCAGCTAAGTAAGCAGCAAATTCATGTACAGGGAAGTAACATCTGGGGAATAGTACAACTGGGGAATAGATGTATTTATGTAATTATCATTTACTTGCTGCTAACATATTGCTGAAGAGCAGTTAAATAAATCTAGAATTCCCAAGACAAATCATTTCCCTTGTGGAACTTTAGACACTTGCAAGTGAGCAAGAATAATAGTTGTTATGGCATTAGTAGATTGACAAACAATCCGTGTCATGCGCAATCCAATAGCTGTGACCAATGCTTCTACATCTCAGGAAAAGGCCAATTCTGAATTACACATGCTACGTGTGCCACTAGAGTTAAAAGAAGCTGTCATAAGCCTATTCAGGGCAAAATGATCAAAGGAACACCCAAGTTAAGAGAAATACAACAGGCTGCCATTGCTGGACGCCCTTTCTAAAAATGCCAGTTGCCTGGGGGGTCATGAGGACCATATGGGTGGGTCAGTGCCTCAAAGTATTGAAGCCAGACGTCATTAAATCTCACACATGCCATGTTTATAATAAAACTCTAGATTTTATAACCACTTTATTTATTTTTTAATTAACACGTTATACTCACCTCCTCTGTGCAATGCTATCACACAGAGTGACCCCAAACCTCCTCTTCCGGGGCTCCGTGCTGGTGCCCTTCATAAAGCTCCCTCATTGGAGTTTGATTCTTATAGGGGTGCACCTGCCGGCTTGCTCCCGAGCTGGGCTGTGTGCATCCATTGACGCACACAGTTTGCACCTCCCCCCATCCCTTCCCATGCTTTGACTGACTGCAGCAGGAGCCAAAGGCTCCCACTGCTGCCTCTGTGTCTGTGAATGAAGGGAGCTGATTAATTCAGGGGTCAGGTAAGTGTTTGGGATGGGAAGAGAGACAAGTGGTAAAACCTTTACCTTAATGCAGAGAATGCATTAAGGAAAAAAAAGGTTTTAACTTTAGAACCAATTTAACAGTATGCCTACATACATTTTGGATAGGGAATTGTTAAAAAAAAACCCATTTAGGTTTTTTTTGTTTTAATTTTTGCTGTCTGCATTTATGTCCGTTTGGAACTCAGCTTTAAATGATACACGGAGAAGACAAATTACATAGTTAAAAAGCATGTTAATACACAAGTAAAATTATCTTTCTCTATGCAAACAGTGTAAGTATCTGAATTTGATGAAATATGTACAAAATATATACACATACATACATACAACACACACACACATACATATATATACACACACACATCCACACATAGTATATATTTTTTTGTAACATACATTTCATCTGTGCATTTTGCCTGCAGTTCAGCTTTTTTTTTTTTCAGTCAATCAGAACGAGGGTTCCATAGACCTCCCATTTGATGGGACCTTCATAGTTCCACAGGGCCAACACTACTTGGCAAAATAGAAGCATCACACTGATAATCTTTTTAGCTTCCTGTAAGGATGCCATTCTGACCATCTTAATGGAAGTACTCTTCATACCAATGTAAGGGCCATTTTCACTATGGAAACCCAATGAACTGGGTTTAGAAAGGGTTCCCATAAGACCTGAAAGTTTTAGGGGTTTATCTGGGGTAAAAAGGTTGAGAAAGGTGGCTATAAATGCTATTATTATATAGTTGAAAGAGTAAGTAACAATTTTAGGCATTTATCAGGAAATTACACCCTCTACTACTATGCAGATCAACCCAACAATGGAGTTCTACCCTGCTCCACTCATCAAAATCCCCAATTTGGGAATAAATTGCTACAATACTATAAAAGCACAGAGATAAGGAACATAAGAACTCTGAATGTATATCACTAGAGTGATAAAGTTTACAGTATGTTTGTTTTTTATTTTTATTAGAGCTGTGCAAAAAAAAAAAAAAAAAAATAATGAATAGCAGAAAAATCAAACATTTAACCTAGCTATGTGTTCATTAGACGAACACCTTATACAAGTACAGGGGGTCCCCTAGTTACAAACATCCGACTTACAAACGACTCCTACTTACAAACGGAGGGAGACAACAGGAAGTGAGAGCAAATCTACCCCTAGGAAGGGAAATTCACTCCTGTAAGAGCTATTATGGGAAAAAGGTACCTCCACTGATGCTTTATCACTAATCCTTGTTTCCACAACAACCCAAAATTTTCAAAATCCAATAGTCATTGGGACAGAAAGGGAGGTGAAATCTTCTGAACAGGGGCACACACAGCAAAACAAATGTTACAGGGGTGTTAACCCTTCCCTATGCTATCCAGAAAGCTTAAAAATATTTTTTTTGGCTGGAGCTACACTTAAAAAAAAAGGACCTGTTCCGACTTACAGATTCAACTTAAGAACAAACCTACAGTCCCTAACTTGTTTGTAACCCGGGGACCCCCTGTACTCTCATTTTTTTTTTTATACTTGCCCCTATATAGAAGGGCTGACTGGGAAAACAGCAGAAATATAAGCCAATTAGGCTAAACTGCATTGTCATTCTAAAGCGGACCAAACACTAGTAGAATTACATTCAAAACTATTCATTCATCTTGATGTTATTGGGAATTGTGATGTGAAGGGAGGCTGAGAACACTAATGCAAAGAGGGGACTCTGATGTAAAGAGGGGCAGTAAGGTGTTATAGTGCAAACATGTCGGACCTCTGTACCAACAAACTTACTGACTGGAGGTCTGATTTTTAATTCAAGACCCCTGTCCCAGACCAAAATGAGCATTTAACCCTCGCAGTGCAGACACGGCCCCACTGAAAATTATAATTTTTAGTTGCCATTCTACTGGTGTATGGCCAACTTAACACACTGGAGGCACACTTTTAGTCCCCATACAATTCTCTCCTGCTGAGACAAACTAGCTTTAGAAGATTACATAATCTAGTAAATTTTCATTGTAAGAGACTACAGTAAACCAATCCACACATACAGTAAGAACAATGCGTTAAACAGAAATAGATGCTTTACTGGAAATTCCACATAAGTAAAATGTATTCGCTGTTGTGTTTCAAACCATTCAGGTCTTAATCATAGCCACACTAGACGTTAATGTGGGATTTCCATCAGAGTATAGACTTCTTGTTACTGCTACCCTGTTGTCTCAGTAAACTGTGGTCAGCACATAAATTAGGTTCAGCTTCACTTCACAGGAACCAGCATGAAGTCCAAGTGTCAAAGGATGGCCACTTCCACCAAAAGGATTCTCATAAGTAATTGTCTTGTACCAGTTATTGGTTAACCACTTGACCTCTGGAAGACGTACCCCCTTCATGACCAGGCCACTTTTTGCTAAACGGCACTGCATTACTTTAATTGAAAATTTTGCGGTCGTGCGAAATTGTACCCAAATAAAATGTATGTATTTTTTTTCCCACAAACAGAGCTTCCTTTTGATGGTATTTGATCACCTCTTTAATTTTTATTTTTTGTGCAATACCGACAATTTTTGAAAAAAAAAAAAAAAAAAAATAATTAATATTTTCTACTTTATAATACAAAATATATGCAAAAAAAAAAAAAAATCAAATTTCTTCATAAATGTAGGCCCATAAGTATTCTGCTACATGTTTTTGTTAAAAATAAACATATATTGATTGGCTTACATAAACATTATAGCCTCTACAAACTATGGGATATACCGTATTTATGGATTTTTTTTTTTTTTTTTTAAACTAGTAATGACGGCGGACATTCTGACAGGATCTAACATTTTTGACACTTTGCTTTACAGTGTCACTGTACTAATGATCCTGGAAAAGAAGGGGTTAACATTTAGGGCAATCAAGGGGTTAAACATGTGCTGCTTTTACTAGGGAAAGTAATGGATTAGAGTCCCTGCTTTGTAGGAACACAGAATCCATTCCTTTCCTGGGCAGAACTGAGATATGCCTTGTTTACATAGGCATATCTCAGTTCTCTGTTTATTGCCAAGGATTGGTGGGTGACATCAAGTGCCTGGCACCCGCAGATCAGCTTCTTCTGTGAATTATCACTGCAAAAGCAGCCCGCCGGCATCGTGCGAGACCCCTGCGGGTGGAAATCTGGAAGCACGTGATCCGACGCACAACTGCTGCCCTGTAGAAGTAAAACTGCTATGGGGAAGACAGCAAGCAGTTAAGTGGTTATAAGCCTTAGACATGAAATATGCGTACATCCTCCTATATGTTGTACTTGACTATCCAAAGCACAGAGTGCGATTTCTCTCTGCTGCCACATTCCTCTTATCTGTAGGAGTCACTTCTGATAGTTTTTCCAGACCCCATGAGAGAAGTGAAAGGAAGGAGAGCTCCAGCCTGTGACCGATAACCTTAGCTCTGCATGTTCTCTGTGTACTGTGCTCAGGGCTCAGAGCTGTCCCCACTGAGAGACTTCAGATACCGACTCCCTGCTGCTAGCGCTGAGAAAAAAAAAAATCCTTTCACCTATTTTCTACAGAAGAAATGGCTGCAGATAAACAGGTACAGCTTTTGTAGGAGGCTTTGTTTCATCTTGGTGTATCATCTAAAGGCTGAGCACTTCACTGGTTATACATGAGGGTTTCAACCACTAAGCAAATGTTTACATTTTAGTAGTAATAGTGTAATTGGGAAGGGGGAATCTTATGCAACAGAGTGTTATCCTATAGTACAATAAGCAAAGAGGGTCACTGGCTATCCTCCTTGATGGGGACAATGGATAACAGGTTGGCAGTAAAGTAATTCTAGGTAAACCTTTTGCTGGACAGATTGGGAAATCATCAAACCCTTAAAGTATTTTTGTCATATTGGGGAGATCTTTTCTATTCCTGTGCCATAGCAATGCTGCCACTGTCAGCAGGTTGAATGTAAAATGAGGTGGGTCCTCAGCAAAGGAGTTTTGAGGGATATATGAATCATGAATGTTGATGCTGAGCCGGCGGCTCACATGCACAGATATGCATTTGGAGCCCTTCAGACAAGAGTGAGAACAATAAACCAGAGAGCCCAATTCAAAAGGTAAGAGTTCAAATATAATTATAAAGGAGGAAGTCTACCTAAAATCCACAAAGAAAGCCAACACATTTCAGGGGCCTGAAAGCGCCCCTTTCATTAGGGCTTGCAATGTCAGCAGCCATTTAATGTAGCAGTGTTGCCACTGCAGCAGGAGGATTTAACGTGGGAACAATAACACAAACATATTGCTCACGGGCTGGACATGTCACGCAACTTTAGCTGTGTAAATACACATAGCTAGGTTAGTTGTCCTGGAGTAGGAAAGACAGGATGCAGCAATAGTGGTGTTAAATGCAAGAAGACATTCTAGAACCCTCTTAGGTGAATATGCTTCTTGCTCATCCCTGTTGATCATAACACCATATGCAGTGAAACCTGTTCCTATAGAAAACAGCACACAACAGTACAATCTGAAAGAATCGCAGAATCGGCAAAAAAAAAAAAAAGGGGAGTGAAACCTTCAAACGTGATTACGGTAATTTGCATGGGCATGTTTAATGAACAGACTGTTAAAACTAAACCTAGTCCTTGCATGCATCATGTAAATGTCTGCACATGCCAACCAAATGCTATTTTATATAACACACCAATTAAAACATGTTTAAAGTGATTGTAAAGTCGCGTTTAACAAAAATAAAAACAAAAACATGTTATACTTACCCTGCTCTGTGCAGTTGGTTTTGCAGAGTGGCCCGGATGGTCCTCTGCTCGGGTCCCTCTTTGCCGCTCCTAGCCCCTCCCTCCTGTCGAGTGCCCCCACAGTCGGCAGCTTGCTACGGGGGTACTGGGGCCGAGTCACAGCTTTGTGTGTCCATTCAGACACGGAGTCCCAACCTGGCTCTGCCCCCTCTCTCCCTTGATTGGCTGACTAACAGCCGCAGGAGCCAATGGCACTGCTGCTGTGTCTCAGCCAATCAGGAGGAGTGTCCCAGACAGCTTAGACATTCGTGGACATTGCTGAAGAGAGATGAGGCTCAGGTAAGTAATTAGGGGGGTGCTAGGGAGGCTGTTACACATAGAAGGTTTTTTTTATCTTAATGCATAGAATGCGTTAAGATAAAAAACCTTCTACCTTTATAACTCCTTTAATGCAGGCCATACACGGTCAAATTTCGAACGAATTTTCTTTTCAAAATCAGAATGTTTGTTTTTTTTGTGATCCAATGATGCCATCATTGATTTTCGAAATTCGGCCGACCAAGCCTTCAATTTCACCGCATGTTGCTACAGAAAAAATTATTTTCGTGGCCGGGAATCTTCTTCTCTCTCTCCGTAAATTTTCTTTTCTTATTACATTTCTCGCACGATTCTCACATCATTGATTAGAAAATCGTTAGTTTTTCTAAAAATTTCCAATATGTCCGATTCCTAAAATTTGATTGCCGCACGAAAATCAGCCGTTGTTGCAGCCCACTAATGGTGCGAAATTCATACGAAAATTCTTTCATACGATATTCGAAAGAAAATTCTTACGAAATTCGAACCGTGTATGGCCGGCATAAGACTAGTACACATGAGCCTGAATGTCGGGCAGCGTCAACCTATTCCATAGAAACCAGCAAACATTCGGCCCGTGTGTACTGCATCCGGTCAGAAGCCGGCCATTCGGCTGGCTTTAGATAAAGGGGCACGATTGAAAAAGTTCTGCCAACCGACTTCCGGTCGGTGCTCTCAGCCAATGGCTGGGAGTGCTGATAGATGTGTTCTGGCACGGGAGCCGTACCCCTGTCAGAAAGCAATAGAACAAACAGCAAGGGAGATCACTGTACTAACCTCAGATAGCTAGTACAGTGGCTCCTCCTTACCTGTTCGTTATTTTTTTGTTCAGGCCGTTGGGTTGAATGGAAAAAAAAAAAAAAAAAAAGAAGAATAGGCTTTAGCCGATATTGGGACCGAAACACAACATGAATCTGTTGCATGTGCAGAGTCTGGCAGGCAATCTAATGCTCCAGGCTAGTGACAGAAGTGGATATAAGGAGCATCAGCTCTCACAAACACTGTCTGCATTTCTCATGAAGTATTGCAGCACACATTTTAATACACATCTGCCAGAGTTGTTGTCACAAAAAATATATACAACATTACAAAGCCCAAATCTTTCAAAAACTGGCACAGACATTCTGGATACGGGGAATGCTTGTACAGCAATCCTAACAGACTGGAACGCCAACCCTGGTATGGGCACCATTATGAAAGTGCAGCATCTAAAATTTTAAATTCAGGTACTTCTCTGATGACAGACAGCCTGAATATAAATAGAAAGCCTGCAATGGTGTTTGTGTAAAGCCATGCTGTGCAGCCTGCAGTGGCCTCAGGTACCTTTGAAGGCCACACAAAGTTCCTAGTTAGTTTTAGGGCCAGTACACCTGAAGGCATGCAATGCTGTGCAGGAAACCTTTGCTCCGTCCAAGTTTCCTACACTGCTTTCAAAACACACTGGTTGTGCGATTGCCTCCAGGTGTCAATATATTCCTAAGGACACCCCAAGCGCAGATCGCAAATTCAGTGCGTTTATCTGCACCAGATCACATGGTACCATAGTACCATGCAATTTGGTGCACTGGGTTTTTGAAAAGTAGTGCATGTGTGATTCAGGTGTCAAAACAACCCTGCAGCCCTGGTCCGCACTCTTGACGAGTGCATATGACAGGTCCCTCAGCTCGTTTTAACCCCCAAAGCACCAAAAGAATATGGATGTAGGGGTAGAGGGGGTTGTATTGATCCCATTGATTTGAATTACTGTCCCTTGTGCCGATTTTTTTTTTTTTTTTAAGGTTTTCTCTAAACTGAAAGTGGTATTCCCTAGCTACTCTGCCTGTTGCCGCCCCCCCCCCCCCCCCAACACCTATGCTAACTAAGCCGTTTAAAAAAAGCTGTACATACTTGTCTAGTTTCAGTCTGCTCTGGTCAAGTCACGTTATCTCCCTTGCTGCTGCAGGGGAGAGGAGGGAGCATCGACACTGGAAGGGCCATTAAAGTCTATGGGAGACGTCACCGCTCCAGACTTTACTAGCCGTTATAGGGGTGCACTTTACTCTCCCCTGAAGCAGATTGAAGTGATTTGACTGGAACAGCCTGAAAAAAGGCAGTATATTAATATTTCTTTAAAAGAGTAGTACAGTGCCTTGAGAAAGTATTCATACCCCTTGAAATTTTCCACATTTTGTCATGTTGCAACCAAAAACGTTTATTGGGATTTTATGTGATAGACACAAAGTGGCACATAATTGTGATGTGGAAGGAAATCATAAATGGTTTTCCAAATTTTTTTAAAAATAAATATGTGAAAAGTGTGGCGTGCATTTGTATTCAGCCCCCTTTACTCAGATACCCCTAACTAAAATCTAGTGGAACAAATAGCCTTCAGAAGTCACCTAATTAGTAAAATAAAGAAGCCCTCAGAGATTTGTTAGAGAACCTTAGTGAACAAACAGCATCATGAAGGCCAAGGAACACACCAGACAGGTCGGGATGAAGTTGTGGAGAAGTTTAAAGCAGGGTTAGGTTATAAAAAAATATCCCAAGCTCTGGGAGCACTGTTTAATCCATCATCCGAAAATGGAAAGAGTATGGCACAACTGCAAACCTACCAAGACAAGGCTGTCCACCTAAACTAACAGGCTGGATAAGCTCAGGTGGGAGAATCTGTCCACAGGACAACTATTAGTCGTACACTTCACAAATCTGACCTTTATGGAAGAGTCGCAAGAAAGCCATTGTTGAAAGAAAACAATAAGAAGTCCCATTTGCAGTTTGCTAGAAGCCATGTGGGGGACACAGCAAACATGTGGAAGAAGGTGCTCTGGTCAGATGAGACCAAAATTCAACTTTTTTAGCCTAAAAGCAAAACGCTATGTGTGGCGTAAAACACCGCACATCACCCAGAATACACCATCTCCACCATGAAACATGGTGGTGGCAGCAACATGTTCTGGTGATGCTTTTCTTCAGCAGGGACAGGGAAGCTGGTCAGAGTTGACGGGAAGATGGATAGAGCCAAATACAGGACAATCTTAGAAGAAAACCTGTAGAGTCTGCAAAAGACTTGAGACTGGGATGGAGGTTCACCTTCCAGCAGGACAACAACCCTAAACATACAGCCAGAGCTACAATGGAATGGTTTAGATCAAAGCGTATTCATGTGTTAGAATGGCCCAGTCCAAGTCCAGACCTAGATCCAATTGAGAATCTGTGGCAAAACTTGAAAAATCGCTGTTCAAAGACGTTCTCCATCTAATCTGAGAGAGCTTGAGAAAAAAAAAAATGGGCAAAAATTTCACTCTAGGTGTGCCAAGCTGGTAAAGACACCCAAAAAGACTTGCAGCTGTAATTGCAGGGAAAGGTGGTTCTACAAAGTATTGACTCAGGGGGGCTGAATACAAATGCATGCCACACTTTTCACATATTTATTTGTAAAAAAAAATTTGAAAATCATTTATTATTTTCCTTCCACTTCACACTCTTTGTGTTGGTCGATCACATAAAATCCCAATAAAATACATTTACGTTTTTGGCTGTAACAAGACAAAATGTGGGAAATTTCAAGGGGTATGAATACCTTTTGAAGGCACTGTAAGTGTAGGTGTTAGAAGCAGAGAGACAAATTTAAGAGTAGTTAGGTAAAGCCTGAACTCCCTTTTAAAAAGGGGTTGTAAACCTTTCTTGTTTTTTCACATTAACGCATCCTACGCAGTAAGGTGAAAAAACACCTGTCAGTGACCAGCCCCTAAGCCCTCCGTTTTACTTACCTGAGCCCTGGAACTTGACCCGGCGGGGACCCGCTCTCTCTCTACCCGGGGTTCTCGGCTCTTGATTGGATAGATTGATAGCAGCGCAGCCATTGGCTCCCACTGCTGTCAATCAAATCCAATGACGTGTGCGCCAGAGCTATGGACGTCGAAAGCTGGACTCAGGAGCACGACGGCAAGGTAACCCTCTTCTCCTAGGGGGTTATCTGATGTGGGGAGGAGCCGCGAGAGGCCCTGGGGGACCCCAGAAGACGAGGATCGGGGCCACTGTCTGCAACGAGCTCCACGGTGAAGGTAAGTATGATATGTTGATATGTTTGTTATTAAAAAAAAAAAAAAAAAAAAAAACGAACCCTTACAATCATTTTAAGCTTTAAACAACAGGTGCCGTCTGACACATTCAAAGTTTCCTCATTTGATTAACCAATTGTTGAGTTTATGAATCTTTTTTCCTTCAGGCACTTGTAAGGAGGTTTCCTGGGTTCTCTCAGAGAAGGCTGTAAATAGGCAAATCCTTTTCTGTGTGAATGCAAATCAAGCAGGGAAACCCAAATAGACCCAATACATAAGCTCATCTGAAAGCTGGAAATATGCAAAAATCAAGAAGGCTTTACATATTTAAACAAAGTATTTACCAATAAAACAAACATAGCATTACATATGTAAACTGTGTTAAACTGCTTCACTATTGTAAAGTTTATTCCGTGCTACAGTATAAATCTCTAGCTGTGATGGAACCACATTTGTTGGTCGATTGACATGTCACTACTTTGCCCTGTAGGCGGATGGCCCCACAGCACACATGGTGTACATAGACTTCAGACACTCCCAGAAGAGTCAGACAAAGTCACTTTAATTAGCACACTTCAGATGGGAGCATTCAGATGCAGTGGGTGCATGGACACAGTCACGTGTCAAAATTTGACATGTGGGCAGGAGCACAAACCCGAATGCAGTGTGTGTGTTCTGATCCGTGCACCCGCTCCTGCCCATGTGTCAAATTTTGACACACGACTGCGTCCATACACCTGTTGAATCTGCATCCACTTCTATGGGCTGTCTGTGCACAACTCCAAGATGGATGCACACACAGCAAAAAAGCAATGCAGCACAAAGAATGGGTCTCAGGGCATATCTGAATGAGCCCTAAGTCACCTATAAATACAAACCGGCAAACTTTTCAACAAAAGTTCTGGCTACAGAAATGGCAGCCAAATATAAATCTCTACACTTATATGCAAAACATTACCTATGAATGGAGGATGGGCAGTTTACTGAAAGGTTAGCCTGCTTCCTTCATAAATATTCATAGAAGCTGTAGTAGGGCTTCTATGAATGGAGCAGTGAAGAAGAAAGGCGGCACAGTTGGGTTCTCTTGATGACAGCTCCTCAGTTCTAATAAACCTTGCTACACTGAAAGACTAGGACAACAGGGGGGGAGATTACTACTTAAAGTGGAACTTTAGTCAGAAAATTAGGTTTTGCTAGATCACTTCAGGCTGGCCCCTTTTGCAGGTATAGCTGTGTAAAACATTAAAAATAAGTGCCTAAACTGTGTAAAATCCAGTAATACACTGTCTCATCCTGCTCTGCACATGCTCAGTTGCTCTCCATTTTCAGGCACTGCCGAGTTATGTCCCTTGTGCTTACTATTCTTTGTAAAGTTGGGCTTTAAACCATCACAACAGTGGTTCTTAAAGCGGAAATTTACCCATAACAATTTGTTAAAAAAAAAAAAAAAAAAAATAACCTTCTTTAGCAAGAAACATACATTTTACATTAAAAATTTTGCAACCAAAAATAGTGTGTGCTGTAAATTGGCTAAAGCTTTGTTACGGTTTCTTCTTGCTGGAGGCTGCCATTTTGCTGAAGCCCAGAGCCCCATGAGCAGCAGTAAATCTTTGGGCTGTCAGTAGATCGGCCTGTACAAATTCGGCACAGTGCCCAAAAATAGAGAGCAACTGAGCATGTGCAGTGCAGGGTGAGAGTGCTTTCCTGGATTTTAAACAGTATAGGCACTTATTTTAATGTTTTACATGGCTATACCTGCAAAGGGGTCAGTTTGTAGTGATCTAGCAGGACTTCATTTTCTGACTAAGGTTCCGCTTTAATAAGTTAAATGTACAGTATGTGGATTGACATCACGGTCTTGAAGAAGCAAATTGGATCAGTGTAGCAAGTAGACCTGTTCAATGTCCTTTGTAATTGGTCAACATACTTTGATGAGATTAAAGGGGTTGTAAAGCTTCAATTTTTTTTCCCTTTGGTGGCACATGTGCAGGCTGGATCGCAAGTTGGACTGTATGCGTCTATAGAGACACAGCGTGGTTCAGCCCGCCCCCCTCTACCTCCTCACAGGTTCTGACTGACTGCAGAGTCTCCTGTATGAAGAGGAGGAGAAAATCTGCTGCAGATGGGCATAGCACTGGCTCAAGATTGGGCTCAGGTAAGTGCAGGGCAGCCAATACATTAGGGTAAAAATTTAGAAAAGAGCCAATAAATCTACCAGTATGTCTTTGGAGTGTGAGAGGAACCTGGAGGAGGATTTGAACTGACAATATTATATATATATATATATAATTTTTTTTAAGTGTTATCCCTCCAAATCTAAATGAGAAAATTGAAAAGGGACAGAGATTATTCTGAGTCTGACACTAGTTCACTTAACAGCTTGAAGCAAATTGTCCAATGCAAAGTAGCTTGCTAAACCAAAAGCTTTTACAAATAAAGGGTCATTTACGACCAGCACTTAAGCTTTCAACCAATTACAAAAGAGAAGTGTTATAGAGACACAGCTGAGACTGGCTTTCCAAAGCAAAAAGCAATATTTCAACACTTATTGGTGACAAAATGCATTTGACAATAGGGTCACCTTAAATGCTGCTGAGCCTGTAAAAGAGCATATACACTGATCAGCCATAACATTACAACTGACAGGTAAACTGAACAACATTGATGATCTCCTTACAACAGCATCTGAAAGTGGCTGCGATATATTAGGCAGCAAGTGAACATGTTTTCCCTGAATTTTAGGTGTTGAAAGCAGGAAAAATGTCCAAGTGTAGGGATCTGAGAGACTGACAAGAGCCAAATTGTTAATGACTAGACTGGGTCAGAGCAACTCCAAAACTGAAGCTCTTGTGGGATGTTCCCAGTCAGAAGTTGTCAGGACTTAACAAAACGTAGTCCAAGGAAGGAAAACTGGCGAACCGGCAACAGAGTCATGGGTGCCCAAAACTCACAGATGCACGTGGGGAGCAAAGGCTGGCTTGTGTAGTCCAACCCAACAGAAAAGCTACTGTAGCTCAATGGCTGAAAAAAATACTGCTGGTTCTGACAGAAAGTTGTGTATGGGGCTGTGTAGCCGCAGACTGGTCAGGGTGCCCATGCTAACGGTGTCCACAGCCAAAAGTGCCTATTACAATGTGAGCATCAAAACTGGACCACAGAGCAATGAAGAAAGTGGCCTGGTCTGATAAATTCAAGAATGGTTTGAAGAACACAACAAGTTTGAGATGTTGACTTGGACTCCAAATTCTCCAGATCTCAATCCAATCAAGCAACGGTGGGATATGCTGAAAAAAGTCCAATCTACACAGGCCCTACCGCACAACTTACAGAACTTAAAGGATCTGCTACCAACAGCTTGGTGCCAGATAACACAGCATACCTACAGAGGTCTAGTGGACCCATGCCTTGATAGGTTATGGTGGGTGGTCATAATGTTATGGCCGATTGGTGCATATTTGCGCAGCGCTTTACAACATTAGGGCAGACAGTATAATTACAATACAATTCAATACAGGGGGGGAATCAGAGGGCCCTGCTCGTTAGAGCTTACAATCCAGGAGGGAGGGTCAAGTTATACAAAAGGGTAATGCCCTGTACACGCGGTCGGATTTTCCGACGGAAAATGTGTGATAGGACCTTGTTGTCGAAAATTCCGATCGTGTGTGGACTCCATCACACATTTTCCATCAGAATTTCCGACACACAAAGTTTGAGAGCTTGCTATAAAATTTTCCGACAACAAAATCCGTTGTCGGAAATTCCGATCGTGCCACGCATGCTCAGAATAAATTAAGAGACGAAAGCTATTGGCTACTGACCCATTTATAGTCCCGACGTACGTGTTTTACGTCACCGCGTTCAGAACGATCTGATTTTCCGACAACTTTGTGTGACCGTGTGTATGCAAGACAAGTTTGAGCCAACATCCGTCGGAAAAAAATCCATGGATTTTGTTGTCGGAATGTCCGACCGTGTGTACGGGGCATTACAGCTGTGGGGGATGAGCTAATGGAGAAAATAATGCAGTTGTTAAATGGAGGCAGGATAGGCTTCTCTGAAGAGAAAAGTTCTCAGGGATCGCCTAAAAGTGGATAAATCTGGAGACAGTCTGACAGATTGGGGTAGGGAATTCCAGAGGATGGGCGAGGCTTGGGAGAAGTCCTGGAGGCGGATATGGGAGGAGGTGATGAGGGAGCTAGAGAGCAGGAGGTCCTGGGAGGAACGAAGAGGGCGATTAGGTTGGTATTTTGAGACTAGGTTAGTGATGTAGCTAGGGGCAGAGTTGTGGATGGCTTTGTAACTTATTGTTAGTATTTTGAATTTAATTTTTTTGGCAAGTGGCAGCCAATGGAGGGATTGGCAGAGAGGGGTAGCAGACACTGAGCGGATTGTAAGGTGGAGGAGTCTGGCAGCAGCATTCATGATGGACTGAAGGGGGGGGATAGTCTATTTAAAGGAAAGCCAATGAGGAGGGAGTTGCAATAGTCGAGGCGAGAGATAACCAGGGAGTGAATCAGGAGCTTTGTGGTTTCATTGGTTAGAAAGGGACGTAGTTTAGACATATTTTACCTTTCTGCTTATATTGCATGCTTGAAGCCTAAGTCGAAGGTTCTGCAATGCCATTTATGCAGAAAACTGAAACAAGGCTAATACTTTATTCTATTCGGTTTAAAACAGGGGTAGGCAACCTGGGGCCCTCCAGCTGTTGTGGAACTACATTTCCCATAATGCATTGCAAGTCTGGCAGTTACAATTGCTCCCAGAGGCATGATGGGACTTGTAGTTCTGCAACAGCTGGAGGGCCCCAGGTTGCCTACCCCTGGTTTAAAAGATAGGTTTACCTTCTGTAACATGTTACAACCATATTCAGGGTGTAACATATTACAAATGTACCGACCCCCGCACCCCCCTCTGATCCCCACAAAGAAAACATTGTTCTGTGAATGAATGGACTACAATTAATGACACCCTTTGCAGCTGTCAGCTTATAGTTCTCAATGAACTACCAAGGCGCTTTTGAGCACTGTGGTAGTTCATGCATTCTTCCTGTCAGTGTGATACTGCCTGTCCATACAATGTATGGGGTAGACAGATTACACTGACAGTCTACAGGAGATCTGCATGGCAGCAGCAATCTGATTGCTGGTGCAATGCTTTCCAGGTTTCTAAAAATTAAAACACAGTAAATGCACATTTTACTCGCTAATAAAATGTGCATTTATTTATTTTATTAAAAAAGGTGAACTTATCCTTTAAAGTGATTATAAACCCTTGTGATTTTATTTTTTTTTTTTTTTAAACAACAAACATATACTTACCTCCACTGTGCAGTTCATTTTTCCCCCCCGATCATCCTCTTGTGGGGTCCCCTGGCAGCGCTATCAGCTCCTACTCGCATCGTATAACCCCCTAGGAGAAGCACTCTCCCGGGGGGTTACCTTGCCATAGACACAGAATGCAGGACTCAGCCCCGCCCCCGACGTCATTGGATTTGATTGACAGCAGCGGGAGCCAATAGCTGGGCTG
The DNA here is from genome assembly GCF_042186555.1 of Aquarana catesbeiana. NCBI lineage: Eukaryota > Metazoa > Chordata > Amphibia > Anura > Ranidae > Aquarana > Aquarana catesbeiana. Next base: position 128,481,996 of record NC_133329.1, on the reverse strand, counting down.
CTATCAATCTATCCAATCAAGAGCCGAGAACCCCGGGCAGAGAAGGTGAGCGCGTCTACGCCGAAGGAATGAACAGGCTCAAGTTAGTAAAACGGGAGGGGGGGTGTCTTAATAATCCACATCAAGAGCATGGGTCTGTTCCTATCCAGCACAACTATTCCAGGTCAGTAAATCAAGTGAAGATTAAAAGGATGTCTGCACCAGAGTCTCCACCTTCACATACAAGTCAGAAATGGCAGCTTCCATATTCCCATTTTTTACAGGACCGCTTTAAATTACACTAGTACTTTCACTATGCACATCATCGCTCTATGGAATCTGAAACCCTCAAACAACGCACTTAATCACAGTTCCAAAAAATGTGAGTTTCTGGTGTAAAAATGTAAATAAAAGGTATATTAGTGTTGCAGAGCTGCACGATTCTGGCTAAAGTGAGAATCAATTTTTTTTCTTAGAATAAAGATCACGATTCTCGTGACGTAATATCATCTTTCACATTATACAAAAAAAAAAAAAAAAAAAAAATTGGGTTAACTTTACCGTTTAGTTTTTTTTTTTAATACATTAAAGTGTATTTTTAAGAAAAAAATTGCTTTAGAAAAATCACTGCGCAAATACGGTGTGACATAAAATATTGCAACAACTACCATTTTATTCTATAGAATCTCTGCTAAATATATATATATATATATATATATATATATATATATATATATATATATAATCTCATGTTTGGGTGTTCGAGTAATTTTCTAACAGGAAATAATGATTTTTTTTACTTGTAAGCAACAAAATGTCAGAAAAGGTTTGGTCTTTAACCGCTAAGCCACCGCCCACCGTCATATGACGGCTGGACGAGGCTTCTGTTATTCTGGGAGGACGTCATATGACGTCCTCGCCTTCCCGAGCCACTAGGGGGCGCGCGCGCGCGCGCCCGCCGTGTCACTCGGGACCCGGTGCGCGTGCCCGGCGGCCGCGATGTCCGCCGGGCACCCGCGATTGCCGGGTAACACAGCAGGAGCGTGGATCTGTGCATGTAAACACAGATCCATGTCCTGTCAGAGAGGAGAGGAGACCGATGGCGTGTCCCTTGTACATAGGGACAGCGATCGGTCACCTCCCCCAGTCAGTCCCCTCCCCCCACAGTTAGAATCACCTCCTTAGGTAATACATTAACCCCTCGAGCGCCCCCTAGTGTTAACCCCTTCCCTGCCAGTCACATTTACACAGTAATCAATGCAATTTTATAGCATTGATCGCTGTATAAATGTGAATGGTCCCAAAAATGTGTCAAAAGTGTCCGATGTGTCTGCCGCAATATCGCAGTCACAATAAAAATTGCAGATCGCCGCCATTACTAGTAAAAAATAAATAAATAATAAAAATGCTATAAATCTATCCCGTATTTTGTAGACGCTATAACTTTTGCGCAAACCAATCAATATACGCTTATCGCAATTTTTTTTTACCAAAAATATGTAGAAGAATACGTATCGGCCTAAACTGAGGAAAAAAAATTGTTAAAAAAAAAAAAAAAAAATTGGATATTTATTATAGCAAAAAGTAAAAAATATTGTGTTTTTTCAAAATTGTCCCTCTTCTTTTGTTTATAGCGCAAGAAATAAAAACCGCAGAGGTGATCAAATACCACCAAAAGAAAGCTCTATTTGTGGGAAAAAAATGATAAAAATTTAATTAAGGTGCAGTGTAACATGACCGCGCAATTGTCATTCAAAGTGCGACAGCGCTGAAAACTGAAAAATGGCTTGGGCAGGAAGGGGGTGTACGTGCCCTGTATTGAGGTGGTTAAAGGAGTTCTTTCCTTTGATAAAAGTAGGAAAAGATACTTTGCTTCTACTTATTCAAATTTGTTGTGATAAAAAATCCAGGCAGCCTGCCAAGTTTTAATTTTTTTTTCCAGCTTTGAGAACTCTGCACTTGTTAGAAAGAATCGTGACATGCTGTTTTGAAGATCGGGAAGGGGAAAAGATTGAGATTTTGAATCTTAATTAATTGTGCAGTATGAATATGAATATATAAAATGTTTGGGGGTTCCAAGTAATTTTCTAGCAAAAAATACTGATTTTAACTTTGTAAACAAATGTCAGAAAAAGGTTTAGTCTTTAAAGCAGAGTTCCATGCTTTTTTTAGTTTATTAAAAGTCAGCAGCTACCAAGAAAAAAAAAAAAAAAAAAAAAAAATGTAGCTCCTTTTAATAAACAGACCCTCACCTGTCCCACAGTCCAGTGATGCGGCTGCACGGAGCCCCGCTCCTCTCCGTGGCGCCACCATTAAAACTGGGCACCCGGCCGTGACAGCTAGCGGCTTCACGGCCAGGCGAGTCGCGCTGCGCTCTCTGAGTGGACAGACAATCTTCTGGGACGTGTCCCAGAAGATTGCCGAGAGGGAGGGGCTGCTAAGGGGGAGAGGAGTCGTCGCCTAGGTAGTCAGAAGCAGGTAGTGGGACAGGAAGTCCCACTCAAAAACAAGGCACCCACTCCCTCCCAAAAAAAATTACATGCCAAACGTGGCATGTAAGGGGGCGAGGAGTGCTTAAAGCAGAAGTTCCACTTTTGGGCGTAACTCCGCTTTAAGTGGTTAAACTTCCCTTATTTACACACAGAAGTTCATCCCTTTGATCTAAGAAGGAAAAAGTTACAATGTTTCTAGTTGTCTACCAGGGCTGACAATGTTGTGAAAAACTTGGCAGGCTGCCCATTTTGTTTCTTTTGACAGCTGAGTGAGCAGAGAACTCTCTACACTTGTTAAATGAATGAACCGGGAAATTCTGCATAGAGATCAGGAGGGGGGTTGAATCGAGATCACATTTTTTTTAAACGATTAATCGTGCAGCTCTATAATGTTGTCTATTGCCAGCCAGGACTTTTAGGGCTCATGCACATGGGTGTAGTAAAATCCCAATATCTACACAGGATCCTACCGTCAGTACCATCCTGCATTAAGAAAAAGGAGGTTATTGTTCATAAAATGTTTTCGTTCACAGTTTAGATGCATAAAATGTTTGTTAAGCCTTCACATGTGTAAAAATTCTTTTAAAGCGGGATTCCGGCCAGCTAAAAAAAAAAAATTTAAAGTCAGCAGCTACAAACACTGTAGCTGCTGACTTTAAATAAGTAGACTTACCTGTCCTGGGTGCCCGCGATGTCGGCCGCCCGAGGCCGCACCGTCCCTCGGCTCTCGGGGCCCGGCACCACCATCCTAGGTAAGTGAAACAGGCAGTTTCCTACTGCGCACGCGCGAGCGGCGCATCGATCTGTGAATGGCCCCGTGGTGTTCTGGGAACACACACAGTTCCCATAAGACAACGGGGCCGCTCACCGAGGAGAAGAACACGCCGTGGAATAGGAAGAGGCAGATTAGGAAGACTGCCTAGCAACAAGGGTTTAGGTAAGTATAACATTTTTTTTTTTTTTTCAAATTTATTTTTTAATTTTTTTAGGAATTTTGGTGGCTTTTTTTTTCCAGGGTGGCCCTCCGCTTTAACTATTCTTCTAACTCAGTTTTTAATCCCAGCATGTATGCATGCTCATACGTCTACATGCAAAATTTACAGAAATACTGACTGCTACTGCAGAATTTTCTGTAATTTTATGGAGTTGCCCACAGTACAAAGCAATGAGCACAACATAGCAGTGTGCTTGGGCTCATAATATACAACACTGCTGCTTTCAGGTCCATGAAAAGCTATACACTGTACGGAGCTGGACGCAGTTTTTTCTTTTTTTTAAACACCTGTGTGCATGTCATGACCTCCAAGTTTTTAAGCTAGCAAAATGTAGTAAAGACACACATTAGCAGTCCCATTACCTGCTCATGGTTGGCCCGAGAGTTCTTTTTTGGAAGAACAGTGGGGTGCAATGGACAGACACCTCACGGGGAGTTACAGTCTACCAGCAATTTAGCTAGTTTAAACGCACAAATATAAAAAATTGATCAAGATAAATAATGCATGTGGACTTTTTCTTAAGCAGAGCCATTAGACAGAGTGCAAGCAATAAGCATTTTCATAATGTATCCTGTTCCCAAACTAGCCATTATGGGATGGCTCCTCCCTCTTGTTATACATTACATAAGACTGAAATATGGGCCTTTATATTCTACTCATGACTGCTCTACATCTTGGAGGTGTCCTATATCAGTTTAACTAAATGGGGGCATTATTTTTCCAATACATCACATTACAAAGAAATCTAGAAAACTGCTTGAGATGCAAAACAAAACCTCACTGCGTTATTTGGGCCTGGTCAGTGTCACTACAATGGTAGTTATCTGTATTCCCACTTAGTACTGCTATTTTAAGGCTTGCATTCATGAATGGTTGTTAATGTTCGAGACAGCAAAGCCTTGCCTTCCTGTACACTATTCCAGGCATTTAAAACAACTAGATTGAAAGAAATGCCCGACTTTGTTCATAGGAACTCCACCAAAAAAAGGCACAGATTGGATAAAACACCAAACAAGAGTGTAATATCTCTGCAATAGTTTGCATCGCCGTTCCCTACCGCAACAAAAGTGTATTGCTCAAAACTGGACTTTTTTGAATTAAAAAAAATAAAACAATAAAGTTAGCCCAATTTTTTTCTATATTGTGAAAGATAATGTTACATCGAGTATATTGATACCCAACATGTCACGCTTCAAAATTGAGCCCACTCGTGGAATGGCGACAAACTTTGGCACGTAAAAATCTCCATAGGCGTTGTTTAAAAATTTCTACAAGTTACCAGTTGTGAGTTACAGAGGAGGCAATCCTAGTGCTAGAATTATTGCTCTTGCTCCAACGATCGCAGCGATACCACACATGTGTGGTTTGAACACCGTTTTCATATGTAGGTACGACTTGCGTAAGCGTTCACTTCTGCGTGGGTGCTCGGCGGGACAGGGCGCTTTAAAAATTTTATTTTTTTTCTTATTTATTTTACTTTTTATTCTGTCCTCTTTAAAAAAAAAAAAAAAATCGGGTCACTTTTATTCCTATTACAAGGAATGTAAACATCCCTTGTAATAGAAAAAAGTCAGGACAGGACCTCTTTAATGTGAGATTTGGGGTCAAAAAAGACCTCAGATCTCACATTTACCCTTAAATGCAATAAACAAAAATAAATGTTTTTAAAAAAAAATTATCCTTTAAGATTATTGGGCGGAAGTGACGTTTGACGTCGCTTCCATCATCCAATGTTATGAAGCCGAGTGGGGGCCATCTTTCCCTCACTCGGCTCCAAGTCTGCGAGTGAATAGGATCAGATCGTCTTCGCCACTACCGATGGCTCAAGTAAGTGGCGGAGACGACCGGAGCGCGGCAGGAGGGGGGCACCTCTTCCGCCGCCGATAAAAGTGATTTTGTGGCGACTCCGCCGCATAGACCACTTTGATCCGAAAGCGGACTGCCCACCGTTAAGAGGATACCAGGGTTATGGCAGCTATCTGCTGCCATAACAATGGTATTCCACGTCAAAGTACCAACTTATAATGACGGCGGCTGGTCCGTAAATGGTTAAAGTGTGAACTAATTTGTCAGCTTTGGGTGGAGATGATCTTTGAAGTACAACTAAGGTTCACACACTAGTGCAATCTTAGAAGAAACTGCATGACAATTGCATGGTTTTGAATGATGCTCATTATAATCAATGCAGCACAGCATGACGCGATTCTGGAAAAGGGTCCTGCACTACCACGTGCTCCTCGCTCTCTCCGGGTCGCCCTCCAGCTCCCCCATATGGTTCTCGCTTTCTCCGGGATCCCCCTCCAGCTCCCCCATATGGTCCTCGTTCTCTCCGGGTCCCCCTCCAGCTCCCCTGTATGGTCCTCGCTCTCTCTGACCCTCCGTATGGTCCCCACTCTCTCCAGGTCCTCCTCCAGCCCCACCCGTATGGTCCTCACTCTCTCCAGGTCCTCCTCCAGCCCCACCCGTATGGTCCTCACTCTCCCCAGGCCCTCCTCCAGTCCTCCCTGCCCCAGATCTGTCAGGATGGAGAGCGGAGAAAGGAGCCGGTAAATATGAAATTTACCGGTTCCTTACTTTTCCGAATGCACACAATGGTCACTGACTCTGCCCATTCATAACTGAGCATCATAAACTGTATTTACAATGCTTCAGTTTATGAACTGAGAGGAGCCTGTCTCCTCTCCATTCATCTTCAATGCAGCTGAGGCTGCTGAGAAACGGGTCGGGGAATCTGTGTCCTCAGCCCCTTTCTCTGTCCGTTTAGACCCGATATCCCACCAAAGCCCCCCAACAGGGCTGATAAAAAACAATGACAAAACACTGACACCATCCACCCCCCCACCCCAAAAAAAAAAAAAAAAAAAAGCATTGTAAAAAAAGGAATTAACAAAAAAATATAAATTGTAAAAAATAATTTAAAAAAAAAAAAAAAAAAAAATATATATAAAAGCTGACACAGTCCACGCCTCATCAGTGCTGCATAATAGTGCCTTCTCATCAGTGCCACTGTTACGACAAAAAAAAAAAAAAAGTATCGGTATTGGCGAGTACTTAAAAAAAAAAAAGTACTTAAAAAAGTGGTATTGGTGCAACCCTAAAAGGAAGGATGGAGGAGTCTGGGGATAGGGAAGGAGGAATCCACAAATAGGAAAGGAAGGATGGAGGAGTCTGGGATAGGGAAGGAGGACTCCATGAATAGGAAAGCAAGGATGGAGGAGTCTGGAGATAGGAACTAAAAGGATGGAAGAGTCCGGGTATAGAACTGAACGATGGAGGGGTCAAGGGATAAGAATTGAAAGATGGTGAAATCCATGGATAGAGAATGGAAGAGTCTGGGGATAGGGAAGGAGAAATCCATGAATAAGAAAGAAAAGATGGAAGAATCCAAGGATGGGAATGGAAGGCTGAAAGAGTCCAGGAATATTATTGGATGGAGAAGGATGGAGGGGACCAAAGATAAGAATGGATGGGACCTCAGATTGTTCAGGGTTGCATGGGGTGGGGGTTGGAGACTGATAATGGAGGTGGGGTGGGTGAGCGTGGTGGCTATGCGGTAGCGATTGGTTTGACTAGGGAGGTGGAAGTGGAATGGGCTGGGAGCCATGTCCATCTGATGTGGAGTTTGGGTGATCTGGGGTTAGTGACCGGGAGCATTTTGAGACATATAATGGGGGAGGCGGGGGGTTAGGTGAGAGACAGTAGGAACTGGGGGGGGGGGGGTTGTGGATGACATTGGGCATGCTCTCATATCTGCATTAAAAACAAAATAAAGTGGGCGCTGTATGATTAGTTAGCAGCTAGCACACAGTGAATATACAACCAACTACCCAGGGCCCTCTCCTCCTCTCCCAACCACCTTGGGGGACCTCCCCTTCTCCGCTAAACTCCCAGGCGCCCTCTCATTCTCCCCCAGCCACCCTGGGGCCAGCCCCTTCTCCTCCAGCCACCCTGGGGCCAGCCCCTTCTCCCCCAGCCACCCTGGGGCCAGCCCCTTCTCCCCCAGCCACCCTGGGGTCCTCTCTTCCTCCACCAACCATCCTGGGGCCCCTCACCCCCCTTCCTCAGTAGACACCACAAATACGTGACCAGGCTGCAGAGTGACCAGTCAGGGGCGTGGTTGCCTGCATGTTTCCAGGCCAGGGCAGAGATCTCCTCCCAGGAGAAGGTGTGCTGTGCACTTATCAGCCATTGGATGGATTGGTTGGATCAGAGCGAGCAGGATCCCGATCACCGCCACCAGTGCAGTGTTTTTGTGGGGAGGTTTTTTGCCGACACATAATGCTCATACATGGGGCGGGGGTGCCACAGTTTGGCATTTTCGCCCTGGGCTCTAGATGACCGTGTCCCGGCACTGCATGGAGGCCATTATACATGACCCAGAACTTGATTTCCTACTTGCGCAATGACTGCATGGATCCAGTATGCATGCTCCCTCTTCATCTGCACCTCCTCTTTTTAATCAAACACTGTGGCAGTAGCTGAAATGACTGCTTAACCAAACACAGACAATCAAGATAATAAAAAGGAAGAGGACACCTTTAACAACCTCAATATAATATATTATATTAACATAGACACACTTGTATTGAGGTGCTCATGGCAACCCCCATCTGCGCCTCCCTCCTCAAAATATAACATGTTTGACATTTTTTTAATCCGTGTAACATTATCTTTTATTTTTTATTTTAATTTATTTTATTTTTTTTTTATTTATTTTGCCAAAAGATTAGGTATTGTATTGCGTTTGTGTTCACTAAAATTTTTTTCCTACAAATCGGCATTTGATATTATGTGACATATTAAGTTGCAACAACCACCATTTTATTCTCCAGGACCTCTGCAAAAATAGTATAATACAGAGAATAACTGCATAGAATAAGTTACTGAACCATCACAAACACTATGGGCAGTTGTATAAATAAAGAATGCAATGCGATTGGATGTTGTGAAAGGTTTTCCAGCTCATTCAAATGACAGATGTCAGGACATATGTTGGAAGAGATTCTTTTGGCTCCTGGCTTACCAGGTGATTTATAAGGCAGCTGAAAGCACATTGAGGTTAATCCAGTATAATCTCATATTACGTGTCCGTAGACAACTGATCGGAATAATTGCCCAAAAGTAAAAAAAATAAAAAAAGGTATACAGTTCCCACAAATCCTCAGGAAAGCCTGATTATTCATGTGATATACGGGGCTAAACCTACTAAACACATCACAAAAGGCGAAATAAGTCACATGCAGAGCACATTAAAGTGATACTAGGAAACCTGAAGATAGGAGTGCCGGGATATCCAAGACAGCCAGTATTAGGACAGGAGAAGGGTGCCTAATGTCCTCCATACTGTCCCACTCTACCACCAGACCCTGCTACCCCATTACAGCATCATGGAATCAAATGACACCCCAATTCACATAGCCAATGGGTAGTTTTCCTTCTGTATGGAGTCATCTATTTTTTTTAAATGGTTACATTCAAAAACGTTAGAAAAAATATAAAAAATAAAAAAAAAACCCTGTACAAGAAGAGTAGGAGCCCAAATCTCACTTTCTGCTAAGACGAGAGCCTGGGCTCTTTGACAGCCAGCACTTCCCGGCCATACACACCCCATATTTCTACCATTCTGTCCCAAGGGGTGAACACAAGAAATCTATCGACTTCTGGAATGTCACCTAGAAGCTATTGTATTCAGCAGCCACTGACTGTACACCAAGTCCCAGCAGAGTATGGTCAGCCTATGAATGCTTCTGCACTGGTCATTTGACTCAGGATTTGAAGAAGACTACAGTATCAATCTCACCGGAACCTCCAATCTGCATTTTCATTTCCCAGTCCGAGTGCTATTCCAAGTTCCAACCCAAACCTCATTCCCAAATTTCATGATCCAAGTTTCTTCACTACCAAAACAAACTTTAGTGTGCTATAGGACCACATGTCCCAGACCAGCAGTAGCTGAACCCCTCCCCCCAAACAGGTGTACTCCGCCACCCATCCTCCTGTAACACCTCTTCTCCTCAGTGCTCCCCATCATCCCTGGTTTCCTCTGTCACTCCTTTGCCCACCACCCCTGTCTTGAGTGTCCCATGCCACTAGTCTCTCTAGTGTCCCTTCTTAACGCCTCCTCCATAACTTTCATGTCACTAGCCCCCCAGTGTATGGAGACCCCCCCTCTTCTACTCCCCAGGGTCCCCCTCTTCTTCTCCTCCTTAGCGCCCCCCCGTTCCCCCCCCCTTTTCTCCTCCTTAGCGCCCCCCATTCCCCCCCCCCCTCTTCTCCTCCCCAGCGTCCCCCGTTCCTCCCCTCTTCTCCTCCCCAGCGTCCCCCGTTCCTCCCCTCTTCTCCTCCCCAGCGTCCCCCGTTCCTCCCCAGCGTCCCCCATTCCCCCCCCCCTCTTCTCCTCCCCAGCGTCCCCCCCTCTTCTCCTCCCCAGCGTCCCCCGTTCCCCCCCTCTTCCCCTCCTCAGTCCCCCCCCTCTCCTCCCCAGCGTCCCCTGTTCCCCCCCTCCCTCTTCTCCTTCTCAGCGTCCCCTGTCCCCCCGCCTCCCTCTTCTCCTCCTCAGCATCCCCTGTCCCCCCCCCCCCCCCATTCTCCTCCTCAGTGTCCCCTGTCCTCCCCAGTGTCCCCTGTCCCCCCCCCTCAGCATCCCCTGTCTCAGCGCCCTATCAGCGCCCCCCGTTGCCCCCCTCTTCTCCTCCCCAGCGCCCCCCGTTGCCCCCCTCTTCTCCTCCCCAGCGCCCCCCGTTGCCCCCCTCTTATTCTCCTCAGCGTCCCCCGTTGCCCCCCTCTTATTCTCCTCAGCGTCCCCCGTTTCCCCCCTCTTATTCTCCTCCTCAGCGTCCCCCCCTCTTATTCTCCTCCTCAGCGTTCCCCCCTCTTCTTCTCCTCCTCAGCGTCCCCCGTTCCCCCCTCTTCTTCTCCTCCTCAGCGTCCCCCGTTCCCCCCTCTTCTTCTCCTCCTCAGCGTCCCCCGTTCCCCCCTCTTCTTCTCCTCCTCAGCGTCCCCCGTTCCCCCCTCTTCTTCTCCTCCTCAGCGTCCCCCGTTCCCCCCTCTTCTTCTCCTCCTCAGCGTCCCCCGTTCCCCCCTCTTCTTCTCCTCCTCAGCGTCCCCCGTTCCCCCCTCTTCTTCTCCTCCTCAGCGTCCCCCGTTCCCCCCTCTTCTTCTCCTCCTCAGCGTCCCCCGTTCCCCCCTCTTCTTCTCCTCCTCAGCGTCCCCCGTTCCCCCCTCTTCTTCTCCTCCTCAGCGTCCCCCGTTCCCCCCTCTTCTTCTCCTCCTCAGCGTCCCCCGTTCCCCCCTCTTCTTCTCCTCCTCAGCGTCCCCCGTTCCCCCCTCTTCTTCTCCTCCTCAGCGTCCCCCGTTCCCCCCTCTTCTTCTCCTCCTCAGCGTCCCCCGTTCCCCCCTCTTCTTCTCCTCCTCAGCGTCCCCCGTTCCCCCCTCTTCTTCTCCTCCTCAGCGTCCCCCGTTCCCCCCTCTTCTTCTCCTCCTCAGCGTCCCCCGTTCCCCCCTCTTCTTCTCCTCCTCAGCGTCCCCCGTTCCCCCCTCTTCTTCTCCTCCTCAGCGTCCCCCGTTCCCCCCTCTTCTTCTCCTCCTCAGCGTCCCCCGTTCCCCCCTCTTCTTCTCCTCCTCAGCGTCCCCCGTTCCCCCCTCTTCTTCTCCTCCTCAGCGTCCCCCGTTCCCCCCTCTTCTTCTCCTCCTCAGCGTCCCCCGTTCCCCCCTCTTCTTCTCCTCCTCAGCGTCCCCCGTTCCCCCCTCTTCTTCTCCTCCTCAGCGTCCCCCGTTCCCCCCTCTTCTTCTCCTCCTCAGCGTCCCCCGTTCCCCCCTCTTCTTCTCCTCCTCAGCGTCCCCCGTTCCCCCCTCTTCTTCTCCTCCTCAGCGTCCCCCGTTCCCCCCTCTTCTTCTCCTCCTCAGCGTCCCCCGTTCCCCCCTCTTCTTCTCCTCCTCAGCGTCCCCCGTTCCCCCCTCTTCTTCTCCTCCTCAGCGTCCCCCGTTCCCCCCTCTTCTTCTCCTCCTCAGCGTCCCCCGTTCCCCCCTCTTCTTCTCCTCCTCAGCGTCCCCCGTTCCCCCCTCTTCTTCTCCTCCTCAGCGTCCCCCGTTCCCCCCTCTTCTTCTCCTCCTCAGCGTCCCCCGTTCCCCCCTCTTCTTCTCCTCCTCAGCGTCCCCCGTTCCCCCCTCTTCTTCTCCTCCTCAGCGTCCCCCGTTCCCCCCTCTTCTTCTCCTCCTCAGCGTCCCCCGTTCCCCCCTCTTCTTCTCCTCCTCAGCGTCCCCCGTTCCCCCCTCTTCTTCTCCTCCTCAGCGTCCCCCGTTCCCCCCTCTTCTTCTCCTCCTCAGCGTCCCCCGTTCCCCCCTCTTCTTCTCCTCCTCAGCGTCCCCCGTTCCCCCCTCTTCTTCTCCTCCTCAGCGTCCCCCGTTCCCCCCTCTTCTTCTCCTCCTCAGCGTCCCCCGTTCCCCCCTCTTCTTCTCCTCCTCAGCGTCCCCCGTTCCCCCCTCTTCTTCTCCTCCTCAGCGTCCCCCGTTCCCCCCTCTTCTTCTCCTCCTCAGCGTCCCCCGTTCCCCCCTCTTCTTCTCCTCCTCAGCGTCCCCCGTTCCCCCCTCTTCTTCTCCTCCTCAGCGTCCCCCGTTCCCCCCTCTTCTTCTCCTCCTCAGCGTCCCCCGTTCCCCCCTCTTCTTCTCCTCCTCAGCGTCCCCCGTTCCCCCCTCTTCTTCTCCTCCTCAGCGTCCCCCGTTCCCCCCTCTTCTTCTCCTCCTCAGCGTCCCCCGTTCCCCCCTCTTCTTCTCCTCCTCAGCGTCCCCCGTTCCCCCCTCTTCTTCTCCTCCTCAGCGTCCCCCGTTCCCCCCTCTTCTTCTCCTCCTCAGCGTCCCCCGTTCCCCCCTCTTCTTCTCCTCCTCAGCGTCCCCCGTTCCCCCCTCTTCTTCTCCTCCTCAGCGTCCCCCGTTCCCCCCTCTTCTTCTCCTCAGCATCCCCTGTCCCCCCCCCTTCTTCTCCTCAGCATCCCCTGTCCCCCCCCCTTCTCCTCCTCAGTGTCCCCCTGTTCTCTCCTCAGGGTCCCCTGTTCCCCCCTCTTCTCCTCAGCATCTCCTGTCCCCCCCTTCTCCTCAGCGTCCCCTGTCCCCCCGTCTCCTCAGCGTCCCCTGTTCTCCGTTTCCCCCCTCTTCTCCTCCTACCCCCCTCTTCTCCTCCCCAGCGTCTCCTGTCCCCCCCTTCTCAGCGTCCCCTGTCCCCCCCCTTCTCCTCAGCGTCCCCTGTTCTCCGTTTCCACCCTCTTCTCCCCCCCCCCTCTTCTCCTCCCCAGCGTCTCCTGCCCCCCCCCCTTCTCCTCAGTGTCCCCTGTCCCCCGTTTCCCCCCTCTTCTCCTCCTCCCCCCCTCTTCTCCTCCCCAGCGTCTCCTGTCCCCCCCCTTCTCCTCAGCGTCCCCTGTCCCCCCTTTCCCCCCTCTTCTCCTCCTCAGGGTCCCCTGTCCCCCCCCCCCCATCTATTCCTCCTCAGCGTCCCGTCCCCCCCCCTCCTCAGGGTCCCCTGTTCCCCCCTCTATTCCTCCTCAGGGTCCCCTGTTCCCCCCTCTATTCCTCCTCAGGGTCCCCTGTCATCCCCTCACCTTTCCACTCTACTCCCCACTGCATCCCCTGCGCCGTGTCCCCTCATGTGCCCTCCCCGCCCCCCTTACCTTATCAGAGTCCAGGTCCGGGTCCGCCTGGCACAGCCGGTACAGGAAGGATTTGGGGTCCCTGCACAGGGTCTGTCGGGTTGTCAGGAAGCACGTCCCCCCCACATTGAGCCGGACCCACTTAGACACCCCACCTCTCTCCCCCGGAGCCGCACACCTTCGGCACCCCACCAACGCCCCGGAGCCATTCAGCTCACAGCTCTCCTCCGCCATGTCCGTCACTCCCCAGCCACTGACAACCCCGGAAGTGTCCGCTCTTCAATAGTCTCCTCCTTCTGCGGGCTGGGAGTCTTCCTGGCCACTCGCCGGAAGTTCCCGATCCGGGGGACTGTGCTCGGTGGTGCACCCAGCAGGAAGTAAACAAAGGAAGGCGCCCGAGAGTAATTCATATAGACTGGAACCATGCTGGGCAAGGGGAGGAAGGGGCCCGCCTGGATATGAGGGAACCTCTGATTAGTTCTTCAACAGACAGCTCACAACTGAGCTGCAAAGCTGTAGAAATAAATGTGGATTTATATTCCAATCTAGTCGGTGTCTGCTTCCTGATTTACTGCACAGTAGTAAAGACAAAATAAAACACAATACATGGTGTTGGTTTATTCCTGTTTATAAAATGAATGCACACTAGGCCTCATCCACACAGAGTCTTATTAGCTCCTGAGGTGTAAAATCCCTGGGGGGCCACACATGTCATGTACATCTGCCAATACAAGTGAATGGCTGTACATGGTAATTGCTGATGGCTTCTGCCTTCGAAAGTGGCACAAGCCGTGAAAAGTGGCATACACGTATGATGTGTAGGTAAACACCAAAGCAGAAGCCATCAGCATTACCCCAGCACAGTCCTTCAGTAGTATCGGCGGGCATACTTGGCATGTGCAGCTCCCCCAGGAACCAGAAAGCACAGGGGATTTTACAGCTCAGCACACAGGAGTTGCTAAGTATCCATGTGCATATGGCCTCAGGCTTCAGGCCTCATTCACAATGGCAATGCCCATAGCTCCCAACTGTCCCTGATTTCGTGGGACTGTCCTTGATTTGGAGCAATGTCCCTCTGTCCCTCATTCCTCCTCATTTGTCCCTCATTTTGGTCTGATCTATATAGATGTATATAAAATGCACTTTTTATTTTTCAAAAAGTGTTTTCCAGTGCTAAACCTTTCATCCAAAATGTAAATTGCTGCATTTGTAAATTTCAAAAGCCAATATAAAGGAATAGTAGTGGTAAAAAAAGCCCTTGTGGGTTTAACTAATCTTTTTTTAGGTTAATTCTCCTTTAAGGGAGCATGACAGGGGGCATGTCCAATGCATACATGTTTTTGCTAGTAGGTGTCACTCATTCCCATCTCAAAAAGTTGGGAGGTATGGCAATGTCATATATGCATTTTTAGGACGTATCTAAAACACATGTAGCCAAGGGTTTGCTACTATAGTTATTATAGTTAAATAGTTTGTTGTTGTTTCAAATGAGTTTGGCTCCCTCTAGTGGCTGCTGGGCTCTGTTAGGAATGCAGCAGAGTATTGTGGGAGATGTAGTTTGAAGGAGGAAGTGACTCTGTTAGCTGGATCAGCCCTGAACTACATGACAGACAATGCAAAGCGCGCAGCACTGCCTGCTGGGAGGGGTGACAAAAGGACCAGCGCGGCCTGCTTTCAGCCTCTCTGGACGCCATTCAACACCTGCCAGCAGGAGTTCTGTGTATGATCAGGAGTGAGAGACTGCGGCCTATACAGCGGAGAGCCAGATCGCCCGCCTCTGAGGGATCTCGGAGTATAGCCCTGCTATCCTAGCAAGCAGACCGGCCTGCGCTTCAGAGCAACTGGAAGCCCCTGCACTTCAGCCCATCCGGAGTTGCAGCACGGCGCGGCTGGGCCATCTTCACCAGACGGAGACGCCAGAAGGGGATTCCAGACGGAACATCATTGTCATTGGAGTCCATTGTGGTGAGTGAGCACCTGCCCATTCCAGTAGAGAGTACAGTATTGCTGAGTGAGTTATTTCTACAGACTGCTGGTGAGACTTGTAGCTCCACAGAGGTGAATCTACTTCTTCACAGGCATCATACAGCTGGACTTTGGGGTCTTGTCTTTCTCCCTGCGCTGTAAGGTCAGTACTGTATTACACTCACATGCATACCTCCCAACATTTTGAGATGGGAATGAGGGACACCTACTAGCAAACATATGTAGGCATAGGACACCCCCCTTTAAAGGAGAATTAACCAAAACAAAACGTTAATCAAATCCACAAGGACTATTTTTTTTTTTTTTTTACCACTACTATTCCTTTATATTGGCTTTTAAAAATTACAAATGCAGCAATTTAGAATTTGGATGAAAGTTTTAGCACTGGGAAACACTTTTTGAAAGATGAAAAGTGCATTTTATATACAACTATATGGATGAGACCAAAATGAGGGACAAATGAGGGGGAACGAGGGACAGAGGGACATTGTTCCAAATCAGGTACAGTCCCTCAAAATCAGGGACAGTTGGGAGCTATGGTCACATGTAAGAAGGAATCTACAAGTTGGTGATATTTCTTCAGTTAAGCAGTCATCAGCATATCCTTTTGTTCTACAGTCATTTCTTTTCCTTTGTCTTTGTGGATTACAAATACTGCAGTTTAAACATCAGGCTAGCTGAAGATATCCAGAGTTAAAAGAACTTTCACCATCTTCCTCTTTTACCAAGCATTGCTGCTCTACTTATAAGTTGAACTCTGAATTATAGCCTAGGGGGAGCCATTGAGTATATTTTAGACTTTAGATCATGAATAAACACAAATTGCAATTGACAATTGTTATCACTTAATACACATATACAGAACTTATAACCTTATAATTGCTTTAAGAAGTATATGTGAACAGGTGCACAGAGAGATAAGTATTCAATATCTTCGAACATATATTAAATACCTTCCCACTGAGGCCTCAACACACACAGACCAAAATGCAGTATATATTCTTTACATTCAAGAACACAGTGTAAATTACACTGTGTTCTTGAATGTAAAGAATATATACTGCGTTGAGAGGTACTCTCAATGCCTATTAATGCAATGTAACAGTACATTTAAACGCAAGATAATTTGGTTGATTTCGAAGGACTGTCCCAGATTTGCAACAAAGTCCCTCTGTCCCTCTTTCGTCCTCAATCCTCATTTGACCCTCATTTTGGTCTGATCTATATACAGTAAAACCTTGGATTTCAAGCATAATTTTTTCCAGAAACATGCTTGTAATCCAAAGCACTTGTATATCCCCATAAGAAATAATGGAAACTCAGATGATTCTTCCACAACCAATTATTCATAAATCCTTCAGTTTATAGTCCATATAAAAAGATTATAGCAATGTGATAGGTTGTGTAACCATAAAATGTCCACAAATGGAAGCCTCCACGAGGGGATTAGAAGCAAAATCCAGCAGGAGCTAGAGAGTAGGGATGAGCCAAACACCCCCCTGTTCGGTTCGCACCAGAACATGCGAACAGGAAAAAAGTTTGTTCGAACACCGTTAAAGTCTATGGGACACGAACATGAATAATCAAAAGTGCTAATTGTAAAGGCATATATGCAAGTTATTGTCATAAAAAGTGTTTGGGGACCTGGGTCCTGCCCCAGGGGACATGGATCAATGCAAAAAAAGTTTTAAAAACGGACGTTTTTTCGGGAGCAGTGATTTTAATAATGCTTAAAGTGAAACAATAAAAGTGTAATATCCCTTTAAATTTCGTACCTGGGGGGTGTCTATAGTATGCATATAAAGGGGTGCATGTTTCCCGTGTTTAGAACAGTCTGACAGCAAAATGACATTTCAAAGGAAAAAAAGTCATTTAAAACTACTCGCGGCTATTGCATTGCCGGTCCGACAATACACATAGAAGTTCATTGATAAAAACGGCATGGGAATTCCCCACAGGGGAACCCCGAACCAAAATTAAAAAAAAAAAAAATGACGTGGGGGATCCCCCTAAATTCCATACCAGGCCCTTCAGGTCTGGTATGGATATAAAGGGGAACCCCGGCCAGAATTTAAAAAGAAAATGACATAGGGGTTCCCCCTAAATTCCATACCAGGCCCTTCAGGTCCGGTATGGATATTAAGGGGAACCCCGGCCAAAATGTAAAAAAAAAAATGACGTGGGGGTCCCCTTAAATTCCATACCAGACCCTTCAGGTCTGGTATGGATATTAAGGGGAACCCTGCACCAAAATTAAAAAAAAAAAACGGCGTGGGGTCCCCCCAAAAATCCATACCAGACCCTTATCCGTGCACGCAACCTGGCAGGCCGCAGGAAAATAGGGGGGATGAGAGAGCACCCCCCGGAACTGTACCAGGCCACATGCCCTCAACATTGGGAGGGTGCTTTGGGGTAGCCCCCCAAAACACCTTGTCCCCATGTTGATGAGGACAAGGGCCTCATCCCCACAACCCTGGCCAGTGGTTGTGGGGGTCTGCAGGCGGGGGGCTTATCGGAATCTGGAAGCCCCCTTTAACAAGGGGACCCCCAGATCCTGCCCCCCGTGACGTCACAGGGAAGTCCCGTCATGTCCCGTGCGTCAGAGGGGTGCAGGGGTCACCGGGTGGCTCCGCCCCCCATTATTTAAGAACCGTCAGAAGAGGAGAAGCGTCACACAGCGGGAGCCTCCATCCATGCCATGGATGCAGAGCGGCCCGGAAAAGAAGATGAAGAAGAGAAGAAGATGAAGAGAAGAGTGGGAGCCTCCCTCCATGCCATGGATGTGGAGCGGCCCGAGGAGAAGAAGGGAAGAAGATGCAGCGGAGGAGATGCTGGACGAGAACACCGGAGGAAGAACCAGAAGAAGAAGATGAAGGAAGATAGAAGAAAGAAGAAAGAAGAAAGAAGAAGCATTTAAATAAAGGAATTGTCAAAAACTTTCTCTTGTAATTTTTAACATTTTTGACAGTTTTTTAGTGAAATGGTAGGGGTACTTACCATTTCACACAGGGGGGAGGGCCGGGATCTGGGGGTCCCCTTGTTAAAGGGGGCTTCCAGATTCCGATAAGCCCCCCGCCCGCAGACCCCCACAACCACCGGCCAGGGTTGTGGGGATGAGGCCCTTGTCCTCATCAACATGGGGACAAGGTGTTTTGGGGGCTACCCCAAAGCACCCTCCCAATGTTGAGGGCATGTGGCCTGGTACGGCTCAGGAGGGGGGGCGCTCTCTCGTCCCCCCTCTTTTCCTGCGGCCTGCCAGGTTGCGTGCTTGGATAAGGGTCTGGTATGGATTTTTGGGGGGACCCCACAGCGTTTTTTTTTTAAATTTTGGCGCGGGGTTCCCCTTAATATCCATACCAGACCTGAAGAGCCTGGTATGGAATTTAGGGGGAACCCCCACGTCATTTTTTTTTAAATTTTGGCCGGGGTTCCCCTTAATATCCATACCAGACCTGAAGGGCCTGGTATGGAATTTAGGGGGACCCCCCACGTAATTTTTTTTTTAAATTTTGGTTCGGGGTTCCCCTGTGGGGAATTCCCATGCAGTTTTTATCAATGAACTTCTATGTGTATTGTCGGACCGGCAATTCATTAATAGCCGCGAGTAGTTTTAAATCACTTTTTTTCCTTTGAAATGTCATTTTGCTGTCAGACTGTTCTAAACACGGGAAACACACGCCCCTTTACAGGCATACTATAGACACCCCCAGGTACGAAATTTAAAGGGATATTACACTTTTATTGTTTCACTTTAAGCATTTTTTAAAACTTTTTTTGCATTGATCCATGTCCCCTGGGGCAGGACCCAGGTCCCCAAACACTTTTTATGACAATACCAAGCATATAAGCCTTTAAAATTAGCACTTTTGATTTCTCCCATAGGCTTTTAAAGGGTGTTCTGCGGCATTTGAATTTGCCGCGAACACCCCAAATTGTTCGCTGTTCGGCGAACTTGCGAACAGCCGATGTTCGAGTCGAACATGAGTTCGACTTGAACTCAAAGCTCATCCCTACTAGAGAGTATAAAAGAGAAGAGAGGTGCCTCTAATTGTAGCAATATGGTTACATTTAATGAAGGTACAACATTTACCAACTCACATAGTTGATGTTTAAAAGAGGCACATCTAAGTATGCAGGTATCTGGGGTAAAGCTGTCCACATAGACCGTCCCCACACCGCCAGCTCTCACCGCTGTCAGTCTGCAATCGTGATCGGGAAGACTACCCTGCAGTAGAGCAATTTAAAAGCAAGGTTTGAAGTGCTCGTGGAAGGGATGAAATCGATGACGGTGAGGAGGACGGTCTATGTGGACAGCTTTACACCGGATGCCTGCATACTTAGATGTGCCTGTTTTAATCATCAACCATGTGACTTGCTAAATGTTGTACCTTCATTATATGTAACCATATTGCTACACTTAGAGGCACCCCTGTTCTGTTTTATACTCAGTTGTAACAAAAACTCAACCAGCGCTAATCTCTTATATTGTAAACTAAAGCGACTGAATACT
Source organism: Aquarana catesbeiana (assembly GCF_042186555.1). NCBI lineage: Eukaryota > Metazoa > Chordata > Amphibia > Anura > Ranidae > Aquarana > Aquarana catesbeiana. The sequence continues at coordinate 128,462,396 of NC_133329.1, read as the reverse complement.
GAGGATAAAATTTATCAAATCCAACAATTCAAGTTTATAAAAGCAGTACAGCGCTAAAAATATATCCCTATAAGTTTTCAATAAACATAAATGTCCATAAAGAGAGAGAATTTCCAGATGAAGATCCAAGTGTGCAAGTGACATCCCATATGATAAGTGACTCTTGTAGTGATAAACCTCCACCAACAGTATCGCTAGCCGCTCACCTCAGCAAGTGGACCCCTGAATAAATTCAGTCAGGTCTAAAACAGCTGTTCCCACATTGGGAGATAAAACAGGAGCAGATAACTTGGGCCAGTCAGCTTTCAGTCTCATGGAACGATCACATGCAATAGAATAAACAACATCTAGTGCTCTCTGTATTGCTTAAAAGTTTTAATCAAAAGTAGGTACACTTACAAAGGAAGCACTGTTCCCCAGTGCGAAGGATAAAAGCATGTAGGATACTCCACGGAGCTCGGTGACCAAGACGCGGGTGACGTCATGATTCAAGTCACGTGATGTTTTCCGTACGCGTTACGTCCCTTGTAATGGGCGGGACTTCTTCAGCGGCGACGGCATGACGTGGTCCACCCGCTTTAAATAACTCAGCTGATCAATGCAGCCAATGAGGCAAACTGTATACAGATTGCCATGGTAACCAATGACCGGGAAAAAAGATGATCGTTCTAATAATAGAACCACAATAGGGTTTGCTATAACGGTGATGAATAACCGAAGCTTAGCTCATAATGACTAAACATATATGTTGTTACTATGTGTAACTAATAGGAATGTGACCAGCTTCCAAAAAGGAAGTTTAGTTTGTGCGACAACCCGTGTGCTTGCTCGATTCCGTGGAACATCCTTGTATATAATAAAATAAAATAAAACTCAGTCACAATTTAATAACATCTATATATTCCAAACATAAAATACATATAAAAATTATCGGTCAGAGATAAAGCAATTAACGTCAAACTCGACGTTCAAGCCTCTAGGCAAGAGAACCTTAGTCTCGTGAATCCAATGGGATTCCCTGCGCCTGAGCTGGCGAAGGAAATTTCCCCCCCTCCAATGTTTATTAACTTTTTCGATCCCCCAGAATTTTAATCCTCTGGGGTTTTGATCATGTACCATTTTGAAATGTTTCGAAACATTGTGGGTTTTTAATCCTTTTTTGATATTATTGACGTGCTCGCCTAAACGTACATGCAGGGGCCTGGAGGTTCTTCCAATGTATTGGAGGCCGCATCCGCACTCCAACATGTATACGACTCCAACTGTCGTGCAGGTAATCAATTGGTCAATTTTGTATTCCCTGCCCGTTGAGGTAGCAATAAATTGTTTACGTTTTTTATTATTGCATTTAGAATGCCTGCAAGCTGTGCAACGCCCACAGGCATAGAAACCTGAGAGAAAGGAGAATAATCTATTATCTGCTTGTGTGGGAGGATCTACCACTCCAGGTGCTAAACGGTCTCCTAAAGACGGAGCTTTTTTGTAAATAAAAGACGGGCGTGGTGACAACAGGGGACCCAGCACACAATCTTGTTTCAGGATTGGCCAATTTTTTGCAACCAGCTTTTCAAATTGCTTATATTGGACATTGTAGTTAAGTAACATTTTAAAATTGGGGGCATTATTACTAGTATCTCTGACTTTATTGGAGATCAACTCTGACCTATCCATGGCTAAAACTTTTTCCATATCACTCTTTAAGGCTAGTTGATCATAACCTTTTTCTTGAAATTTAGAGGTGAGTGCCAGGGATTGAGAGATGAAATCACTGTCGTCAGTGCAGTTTCGTCTGAGCCTCACAAATTGTCCCTTAGGGATGTTAAATAGCCATGATTTGTGATGGCAGCTCTCTAATGGGATAAATGAGTTACGGTCAGTAGGTTTGCGATAATTGCATAATCTAAACTTATCTTCTTCCCTCCAAATCTCTAAGTCTAAAAACACTATTTTATCCTCACTAAAATTCCAGGTCAATTGGATATTTTTAGTATTAGCATCGAGAGTTTGTACAAAGGTAGCCAGACTAGAGCGATCAACCTCCCAAACCATTATCAGATCGTCTATATACCGTTTGTAACAAACTAGTTGTGGGGGACGGTGCCTGAACACTGCATCTTCCTCCCAGTGGGCCATGAACAAGTTGGCCACACTGGGAGCAAAGCGGGCACCCATCGCAACGCCCCTCTTTTGTAAATAAAATTGACGGCTAAACCAAAAATAATTCCTAGCTAAACAAAAACCTAAACTTTTTAATAAGAAATTCTTATGTTTAGTTGAAAGGTCAGAAAATTTGGATAAGGCCCATTGTACTGAGGATATAGCATCCTCATGTCCAATAATAGTATATAAGGACCCTACATCTGCTGTAACCAGAATACACAGGGAGGAACAACTTGTGGACTCCATGATTTGGATGACATGTTTCGTGTCTTTCAGAAACGCTTCAGTTTTATTCACTAGCGGCTGGAGGAAATGATCGATGTATTGACCCACCCTGGAGGAAATGGAGTCAATACCATTGACAATAGGCCTACCAGGGGGGTTAATACTATCCTTGTGGATTTTTGGAAGACAATAAATAATGGGAGTTCTGCAGAATAAGGGGTCCAAATAGGACGCCTCCTTTTTTGTCAGAATCCCCTGTGTCTTTCCTTCCTCCACAAGCCAGTGTAACTCATCCTTATAGATCAACATAGGGTCCTTACTAAGAATCTGATAAGTATCTGGATCATCCAACAGTCTAACAAGCTCTGCGAGATACTTGGATTTATCCAGAATAACCAGGCCCCCACCTTTGTCTGCGGGGCGTATAATTATATCATTTCTAGCCTCCAGAGATTTCATGCCTTGTCTGATATACTGTGGGTCCAATACCTTTCTAACTTTCATCTTATCCAAATCATTGAACAACATGTTTTTGAACACTTCCAAGGACTTATTGTCGGGGTTCAAAGGATTGAAAGTAGATTTATTCCTTAAACCAGAATGTAAACCTTTAGTAATAACAGGAGGTCTGGTAGGATTGGACAAAAAATATTTTTTCATGTTCAGATTTCTGACAAACTTATGGATACTCACATAAGTTTGGAACTTGTTCATGTTGTGAACAGGAGCAAATTTGAGCCCTCTATCAAGGACTCTCATCTCGTTTTCACTCAAAACACAACTGCTCAAATTATAAATCCCTGAACCTATTGGGGCTTTTTCTTTTTGTAATCTCCTGCCCCCTCTCCTTCCTCTCTCCCTCTTTTTCTGGATTGGTCTCTTGTTTGTGGGGATGGTTGCGATTGATGTTTCCACCATTCCGTATGGTTGGGCGGAGGCATGAACGCTCCCCTCCCCGGCCCGCTCTGTGCCCCCGAAAAATCCCCTTTCTCATTAGAATTATGATGTTGAAGCGGGGTGAATCTATTTGACAGGGGCAAGGGTTCCCCACGCGTGTGTTGAGGAATGTCCCTTCTTCCATAATTATTAGAATAATCATGATACTCCTGCCTGTGATCTTCCCATCTACGAGGAGATTCATAATTTTGTTGATGATATGAGTAATAAGAGGTATCCCTTATCGGGGTCCCTGGAGGGCCATAATGTTTACCTTTCCCTCTCTTCCCTTTGAAATCCCTTCTCTTAGCTAAACCTCCTCTGTTATTGGAGGATGCAGAGGGGGGATGATTATAGGAATTAGACATGACAGGTGGAGGTCTACCTAGGTTAGAATTTGGTTCCCCTTGTGGTGGATTGGAATTAACCTCTGATGAAGGGGGGGCAGAAGTAGTCTGCCACTTAAAGATATTACCATTCCTAAAATCATCATAATCTCTGATATATTTTTTCTTTTTCTTATTCTGAGCTTCAATATCCCATTTGGCAAGCTTATTGCCAAGGTCAGCAGATAATTTTTGAAAATCTTCACTGTTTTTATGAGGCTCAATGGATTTCCTGATATCACTAATTTGTGACTCAAGGAGTTCCATTTTCCTTTGTTTACGTGCTAATAATAATTGTAACAATTCTGAGCCTTTTTTGACAAAAAAATACCTCCACTCCAACATAGATTCCTCATCAAAAAGACCATCATTCGGTGGGATGTCCCAACTAAGTCTTCTAGGGACCAAGTTAGAGGAAATATACTGATTGAATGAGGTAATATCCCACCATGTCTTTACCTTTTTCTCAAAAATATGATTCAAATTTTTTTAAAAGAAGAGGTTAAATCATTGTTCTGTTCAGACTTGGGACCATGGGAAAAAACCTCATCCAATTTAACTTCCCGTTTTTCTAAATAAAAAAATACATCCATGATAGCTGCTGAAATTGTGATAAATTAAAATGAAGACAATGTAACAAAAACTCAACCAGCGCTAATCTCTTATATTGTAAACTAAAGCGGCTGAATACTGAGGATAAAATTTATCAAATCCAACAATTCAAGTTTATAAAAGCAGTACAGCACTAAAAATATATCCCTATAAGTTTATGTTTCATGTTTATTGAAAACGTATAGGGATATATTTTTAGCGCTGTACTGCTTTTATAAACTTATACTCAGTTGTGACATGACGCTACTTGTATATCAAGACATCACTTGTATATCAAGTCAAAATTTATTTAAAACTTTTGCTTGTCTTGCAAAATGCTCTCAAACCAAGTTACTCTCAAACCAAGGTTTTACTGTAGAAATTTATAAAATTCACTTTTTTTCTTTCAGAAAGTGTTTCCCAATGCTAAACCTTTTATCCAAATTCTAAACTGCTGCATTTGTAAATTTTCAAAAGCCAGTATAAAAGGAATAGTAATGGTAAAAAAAAAAAAAAAAAAAAAAGCACTTGTGGGTTTAACCAATTAATTTTTTGTATATTTTTCCTTTAAGGCAGCGTGGCAGGGGGTGTGTCCTATGCCTACATACTTTTGCTAACAGGTGTCCCTCATTCCCATCTCAAAAAGTTGGGAGGTATGAATTTGACCTGTATTAAATTAGAACTATAGGCAAAACTCATTTTGGATAAGGCAAGGGAGGGTTATAATCCCTGTCAGACTTTTTTTCTCCATCTGTGTCCCATTGTAGAAATTTCCCTTCACTTCCTGTTCTATAGTCAATTAGGAAGTGAGAGGAAATATCTGCAAGCTAAGGGAATTCCTTGGGGACCCCCAGGTCACCAGAACTAGTATTGGAAGAGTTCCCGTCTATTAATTTTTTGGGGACAACCCAAATTTTGGGGTTTTCTTTTACTTCCAATGATAATGGTAAACAAGATGAATCTCCTTAACTCAGAGCACAGACAGCAGTAAAAACTCACAGGTGTTCTAAGGTGTTCTAATCCCTCTCCACTTCAAAATGACAAAAAAAGTTTTGCCTTTAATTATGCTTTAACCACTTGCCGACCGGGCCATAGCTTACAGTGCGGTCAGATAACTCTGGGAGAGCATACTTTGACGTCCTCCCACGCGCCCCCTGGGGTGCACAACCCAGAAACGTCTGTGACCGTCGCGTCTCCCAGACCCTGCGTGTCATGGATCAGGGTAAAGGGCCAATGACAGCGGCCCTTTACCAAATGATCATGCCGTCCAATGAAGCATGCCTGGTTCGACTCCTTCCCTCTCCACACGCCGATCGGTACAGTGTGTGAGGAGAGGGGGAGAGCAGGGTGCAGCAGCACTGTGGGCTGGATCTGAAGTTCCCACAGTGCTGATCTGTGCCCAGCCATGGCTCATCCATCCATCCATCCATCCATGCTCCATCCATGGCTCATACATGTCTCATTCATCCATCCATGCTCCATTTATGGCTCATCCAAGCTCCATCCATGTCTCATCCATCCATCCATGCTCCATTCATGACTCATCCATCCATCCATGCTCCATCCATGTCTCATCCATTTATCCATGGCTCATCCATCCATCCATGGCTCATCCTTGATTCATCCATAGCTCATCCATGCTCCATCCACACTCCATCCATGGCTCATTCATCCACATTCATGGCTCATCCATCCCCATCCGTTGCTCTTGAATCCCCATCCATAGCTCATCCATGCTCACCCATCCCCATCCATGGCTCATTCATGGCTCATCCATGCCACATCAGTGATCATCCATGCCACATCAGTGATCATCCGTGCCACATCCATGCCACATCAATGATCATCCGTGCCACATCAGTTCTCATTCATGCCACATCAGTGCTCATCTGTGCCACATCAGTGCTCATCCGTGCCACATCCATGCCACATAAATGCTCATCTATGCAACATCAGTTCTTATCCGTGCCACATCTATGCCACATCAGTGCTCATCCGTGCCACATCCATGCCACATCAATACTCATCCGTGCCACATCAGTTCTCATCCGTGCCACATCCATGCCACATCAGTGATCATCCGTACCACATCAGTTCTCATCCATGCCACATCAGTGCTCATCCATGCCACATCAGTTCTCATTCGTGCCACATCAGTGCCTCATCCATGCCACATCCGTGCCACATCAGTTCCCATCCGTGCCACATCCATGCCACATCAGTGCTCATCCATGCCACATCCATGACACATCAGTGCTCATCCGTGCCACATCAATACATATCCCTGCCACATCAGTTCTCATCTGTGCCACATCCATGCCACATCCATGCCACATCAGTGCTCATCCATGCCACATCAGTTCTCATCCGTGCCACATCCATGCCACATCAGTTCTCATCCTTGCCACATCAGTGCTCATCCGTGCCACATCCATGCCACTACAGTGCCCATCGGTGCCTCACAAAAGTGTAATAGGTAGTCAAATTAGATTTGAAATGTATGCCTGATGGTGTTCCCTGCATGTTCCCACTCTATGTGGCCAGGCTGTGTAAAAGTCTCACACATGTGGTATCGCCATACTCAGGAGGAGTAGTAGAATGTATTTTGGGGTGTAATTTTTTCTATGTACATGCTATGTGTTAGAAATATCTTATAAACCTTTGTATAAAAAAATGTGTTTTCATTTTCTTTCCACATTTTCCAAAAACTTGTGGAAAAAAATGACATGTTCAAAAGACTCATAATGAAAAAAAAACCCAGATGTGATCAAATACCACCAAAAGAAAGCTTTATTTGTGTGAAAAAGAGGACAAAATTTTCATATAGGCACAGTGTTGCATGACTGGGTAATTATCATTCAAAATGTGAAAGCACTGAAAGCTGAAAATCTGTCGAATAGGAAGGGGGTTTAAGTGCCCAGTGGGCAAGTAGTTAAAGCAGAATTATCATCAAATTATTCAGGCTGTAGATATTTTTCACTACTAGACTTTATACAGACTTGCTGTCATTTCTGCTGGTCACCACCGGCTTTTTGCTCTGACTGATACTATTGTCTCCATTTAGTGCACTCTGTGATTCCGTATACTTGACCAATTGTTAATATCTTTGGATTCACCACGGCCCATATATGAGACTTTTTTTACTGCCCCTGTTCTGACACTATCGGGGGATGTCTATTGGCAAACGATTTGTTTGATGTTCTAAATGTATTATACCTGTGTCCGTTATGGGTGACATAGTGAACCTGGATGTTACCCTCTGATCTGCATGGCCCTGTACGGGCAAATGCAATTATAGAATATTTTCTCAGGATCTCACTTCTGATCCTTATTATCAATTATTATGTATTAATACAGTTTGTCTGCTAACTCATTGGTCTGAGTGTGGGTGCGGATGAGACCCCCCGGGGGGTTTTAATGACAACGTTGTCAGTTTTAATTTTTGTTGTGTCACCAACCTTTTTGCACATGATTAACATATATTGATTTCTAATAAAGGTATTTGAGGAGAGATCACGGTTTGTCCTCAGTCATAGAACAATAGTGGGTTTTTCCCAACTTTTTTACTGTTTAAAGCAGAATTAAACCATGTAAATTGTTTTAATAAAATTTCCCCCGGGAGCTTTATGCCTTAATCTATGAGTATCCACAGCATATTAGCACATTATGGCTGACTTACCTGCCAAACAACAGCTCTCAGCTGTCATAGGAGCTTCTACTCCTGGTTTTCCTACCAGGGTTCGGACTCTTCAGCCGCTTGATTAGCCAGCCCACAACAAAATCACTTTTGTGCATACACATGGGAGTCGCATCATCATGGCACAGAGCAATACCATAAATGTATATTGAGCTGCACATGCGTTATGCTACACTGAGATTTTTAGCCTATATTGTAAAAAAAAGAAATGTAAAAAATGGCAACTAAGGGGTCTCCAAACTACCATCTTTGGGCCAAATCTAGCCTGCTGTAAGATTTTATCTAGCTCTCTGATGTAAAAGGGAACTCAAGGGGGCAATGTCATTGGCTAAATATGGGAACAAGGCAGGGGTCTTCAAACTTTCTAATCAAAGGGCAAGTTAACTGTCCTTCAAATTTTAGGGGGAGCCGGACTGTGACCAGCATCAATAGAAGTAAACAGTGCCCCATCTTAAATATCAGGGTTTGGAATATTGCCCCATTTTTGGTGTCAGTTGTAGGAATTATGTCCCATTGTTGGTGTCAGCAGGAAGAACGATGTCTCATATCAGTGGAAGGAATAATCCCCAAGGGCCAGATAAAGGCAAGCAAAGGGCCACATCTGGCCCCCGGGCCACAGTTTGGAGATATGAGGACACAGATGTCATCAGCATCCCACCTCTTTGTTTACTTTTGCTTCGAGCAGGAAATTCACTATATTTATATGGCGACCACTGATGGGAAAGCAAGTGTAGGCAGGTAGGGGTTGCTGCTGCCCTAGTGGAAAGTTAGGGGTTAACAGCAACTCCCAAGTTTTTCTTGGCAGGTTTTCTTGGGCCTGACCCTCCAGTCCTGTGTGCTATAAAAGGGACAAGAGCCAGATCCATGCAGGAAATTCTATACACACAGATGTTCTGATACAAAAAACACAGTCACTTCCAGCGCTAATAGGTCTTCCAAGGTGTGGAGTAACAGATATCAAAATGGTGGTGTGAAAGAAATATAATGGTATAAAATGGTAGTTAGGAGGAAGGGGGTGTGCCCCCGAAACGCGTTATCTGTACCCCTTGTTCTGTGCATGCCCATGCATTGTTTTTATGGCCTTTTGTCAGTTGCATTTTGTGAGTACCCACTTTTATATAAAACATTGTTATTATTAAATTATCTTTGGTAATGCACTAGGTGTGCGCGCCTTCCATTTCTGTTTTTCTTGTAGTTTACACACAGATGTTCTGCCTGGTGCCATTGCTGAAGTCTGGATGGCCTGTACGCAGCCGAGGTCGGAGCTAAACCCTAGACATGGACCAATGTTGAACTTTTGTTTGAACAGGTTTGCTGGGGCAGTCACAAGCCTGAAGTCATGGACTAGGTAATGTAACCTGGGGGACAAGTAGCAGGTACAAAGCTCCCTGGGATGAGCAGTCTTTCAGGCACAGATACAAAATCCAGTGAAATAGTGACAAACAGTGCAGTGTTTATTTGTGATATATACAAGTCTATATACAGGTGCTGTACAGTGTTCCAAGAAAAATAAAAAGGAACAAAAATAGCCAAAACAAAACCTAGCCGTGTCTCGGCACTAACTAAACAATATTTACAGATCCTAACTACCTGGCTGAGCAAGCCTACAGCTTGTCAGCTTCCACATACCTTTTTGCTCTCCTACACAGAAGTTGTCTGAATATCCCAGGCCAAGAGCAAAGGCTGTCTACTCAGGTGAGCTTAAATTAGCCTGGGGGAGAGGACCAAGACCTGAACTGGACCATGGATCAGAGATCCCTGAACGTGTATGAGAGGAGCCTGGGAGATGTATAAACCCCGAACAGGACTTTTCCTTGCTCTCTCAGGGACGCTCTGCTACATATCCTCCCCCCTTGTTTCAACCCCAGGGTTGGAACACCTGTAGCCCAACAGGAGTGAACACGGGACAGGGCATCTACATTCCCCATCTCAACACCTGGCCTGTGTTTTACAATGAATGAGTAATCCTGTAGAGCCAAAAACCACCGGTTCACCCGTCTATTAGTCTTCTTTTGGGCCATCCATTTCAGAGGAGCATGGTCAGTTATTAACTCAAACTGGCGCCCTAACAAATAGTACCTGAGAGCGTCCACGGCCCACTTTATGGCTAAACACTCCTTTTCAATGACTGCATACCTTTGCTCATGGTCATTGAGCTTTCTGCTTAGGTACACCACAGGGTGTTCTTCCCCATTGTGTACCTGTGATAGTACTGCCCCGATACCAACATCAGACGCATCCGTCTGAACCAAAAATTTCTCTCTATTTCTTATCAGGAATTCTCTAGTTTCCTGCTTTTGGGAATATGACAGGGTGTCTGGAATAGTGACCTCGGGGATCAGAAGGGACTCACCACCCTTAGGCGTTACCGGGAAGGACCTCGCAGTTAACGCCAGTCTATCCTTCCAGGGCTTTAACAGGTTTATATGGTAAATCTGTTCGGGCTTCCTTTTCCCTGGTTGATATACCTTGTAATTGACCTCCCCAACTCTTTCAAATACTTCAAAGGGACCCTGCCACTTAGCCAGGGACTTGCTCTCAACAGTGGGAACTAACACCAGGACCCTGTCACCAGGTGAGAAAACACGGAGTTGGGCCCCCCTGTTGTATATCCTCTGTTGGGCTGCTTGGGCCTGCAGTAAGTGTTCTTTTACCATCGGCATAATTACTGCAATCCTGTCCTGCATTTGAGCGATATGCTCAATGACACTTTTATGGGGTGTCTGCTCCCCCTCCCAAGTTTCTTTGGCTATGTCTAAGAGTCCCCGAGGGTGTCTCCCATAAAGCAACTCAAATGGAGAGTACCCCGTGGAGGACTGGGGAACCTCCCTGATGGCAAACATCAAGTATGGTATCAGGAAGTCCAAGTTTTTCCCATCCTTGTCAACAACCTTTTTTAACATGCTCTTTAATGTCTTATTGAAGCGTTCCACCAAGCCATCCATTTGAGGATGCTACACCGAGGTTCGCAATTGCGACACCTTAAATAACTTGCACAGCTCTCTAGTTATTCGTGACATAAATGGGGTGCCCTGGTCTGTAAGGACTTCTTTAGGGATTCCAACACGACTGAACACCATAAACAGCTCTTTGGCAATGTTTTTAGCAGACACAGTGCTTAAGGGAATGGCCTCGGGGTAACGGGTAGCATAATCCATGATTACAAGGATATGCTGATGACCTTGGCAGACTTGGGGAGTGGACCCACAAGGTCCATGGCAATCCTCTCAAAGGGCACTTCAATAATGGGCAAGGGCACTAAAGGACTTCGGAAGTGTTGTAGTGGGGCTGACATCTGACACACAGGACAGGATTGACAATAATTCTCAATATCCTTCTGTATCCCGGGCCAAAAAAACCTGCGCAACACCCTTTCAGTAGTTTTCTCAACCCCTAAATGACCTCCTAGCAAGTGCCCATGGGCAAGTTCCAACACCACCCGTCTGCATGGCTTAGGGACCACCAACTGTTCAACCACTTCATCATTTTTTTTACATACTCGATACAGTAAATCCTCATTGCTGCTAAAATAAGGAAAACAGAGCCTGTCCCCTGATTCGACAGGTACATCATTAATCACCATTACATTTTCCCAGGCTCTGGCAAGGGTTGGGTCTTTTCTCTGCTCGGTACCAAAATTTTCGGGTGTACATTAAGGTCAGCAAACTCCAACGTAGGCTCAGATTCAGCAGATGGCTGTCCAGCTCCACTGGTTGTGGGGACCTCCTCAGGCTCCTCCACCTCTCCTGCCATAACTGAGAAAGGAAAACCGGGGAGCCCTGAGAAGAGTCCCCTGAACCCACATTGTCAGTAGCGGCCAGGAGTTCTGGCTCTTTCACTGAGTCAGCTACTGCGACCGGGTCGGGACAATCCCACAGTTCCCAAAACCTAGGGAAGTCCCTAGCAACGATGGCCTCATGCACCAAGTGGGGCACAAGTCCGACCGGATGGGTCACCGTACCTAAGCTAGTTTTAAACTGAACAGTGGCTATAGGATACTCGCGGGTATCCCCATGTACACAGATCACAGCAACTTTTTTAGCATGCAAATTCACAGTTTCAACCATCTCAGCTGTAACCAAAGTCACTAGACTTCCAGAGTCCAGCAAGGCCATAATAGGCTTATTATTAACAGTCATTTGGCACGTGTGTTTTCCCATAGTTGGTGCTGCAGCGCATGAAACAGCAGCAAACATAGACTGCCTTCTAATAGATCACACTGCATTGGTTCATCTGTCAATGGACAGTTTGCTGCAACATGTCCCAGTTCTTGGCAACGAAAACACCTGATGTTTCCCCAGTTTGGTTTGCTGACAGGCAGTAGCTTCCCTTGTTTGGGACGCCAAACTTCAGTCCTGGCACCAAAAATCCTCCCCCCTATTTCCTTGCCATGCTTACCACCCACTTCCCCTGGAACAGTCTTACTGGTTGCCTGGGGAGACCGTGGCTTTGGGTGGAAAGTCCGTGCGGCTGTAGGGGTGGTGACCAGGCTCTCTGCAGCAAAGTACCTTTCAACGAGTTCCATGAGGTTGTCCGCCGAGTTGGGGTCTCCTTGACTCTCCCACTTCTGCAGGGGAACTGGTAGTGACCTTAGGAACCGGTCCATGACCACATGCTCCACTATTTGTGGCCCAGACAGGGACTCCGACTGTAGCCATTTTCTCACCAAGTGAATTAGGTCGAACATCTGCGATCCTCTCGTCTTGGAAGGCCTCTCGTCTTGGAAGAACCAGCTGTGGACCCGCTATGCTCGAACTGCCAAGGTGACACCAAGTCGCGCCAGGATTTCCCGCTTGACCTTTTCATAGTCTCCTGCTTCTGCTGACTCCAAATCATAGTAGGCCTTCTGCGATTCTCCAGACAGCAAGGGGACGACCAGTCCTGCCCACTGGGTTTTCGGCCAACCTTCCCTCTCAGCGGTCCGATCAAACGTTAAGAGAAAGGCCTCTGGATCATCATCTGCAGTCATCTTAGAAAGAAAGCGACCCACATGGATGGCTGAGGGCTTGTCTCCAACAACATTAACTTTAGCAGGTGACCACTGTGCTAGCATCTCCACAACCGCAGCCAGAGATTTCCTATCCTCTTTTGCATCAGTGGCTAGCTGTTCAAACAGCCTCTGCGATAGCTCCTGTACAGCACCAATCTATTGGCACAGCGCCTTGGTTTGCTCCTGTGCGATAGCGTTTGTTTGCTGCTGTGTAGCGTTTGCTTGATGCAGTGCAGCGTTTGCTTGTTGCTGTGCAGCATTGGATTGTTGCTGTGCAGCGTTGGATATTACCAATTGTTTTAGGATTTCCTCCATGTTTAGTCACTCTAGGTACTGGCCTTTTAAGTAGTAACTTACTACAGCTGGTCGCAGTCTCCACCATATGTAACCTGGGGGACAGGTAGCAGGTACAAAGCTCCCTGGGATGAGCAGTCTTTCAGGCACAGATACCAAATCCAGTGAAATAGTGACAAACAGTGCGGTGTTTATTTGTGATATATACAAGTCTATATACAGGTGCTGTACAGTATTCCAAAAAAAACAAATAGGAACAAAAATAGCCAAAACAAAACCTAGCCGTGTTTCGGCACTAACTAAACAATATTTACAGATCCTAACTACCAGGCTGAGCAAGCCTACAGCTTGTCAGCTTCCACATACCTTTTTGATCTCCTACACAGAAGTTGTCTGAATATCCCAGGCCAAGAGCAAAGGCTGTCTGCTCAGGTGAGCTTAAATTAGCCTGGGGGAGAGGACCAAGACCTGAACTGAACCATGGATCAGAGATCCCTGAACGTGTATGAGAGGAGCCTGGGAGATGTGTAAACCCCGAACAGGACTTTTCCTGGCTCTCTCTGGGATGCTCTGCTACAGTAGGTTAGAAAATGTTTGCACTTTATCTTGGACTGTCAATTGTCTCTGTCATTATGTTAACTTATTTTTCAAGTAAAACATTTGAAACTCTGCCTTTGCCTGGTCTCAAGTTACTAAAGGGGTGCAATGTAAGTAAACGGCACATGTAGTCTACAGCTCGGGTCACTAAGTACATTGGGGTATGAAGACATCAATACAAAGAGTTTTTACAGTGTGAAGATACAGTGGTTACCAAGGGTAATGAAGGTTTCTTTAGCAGCCCGTTCTAAGCGCGTACATGTGACAGGTGAAATAGCTTTTTTTTGCAAGGAGATGTTGTCGGCACTCTTTTGGCCGCATTAGTCTCCCATAGCCCTCTCCCATGGCCCTCATCTTGTACAAAGGTATGGAAGAGGCAGAGTTAAGTCAAGTGCATACATGGAGTCCACGCTAGGTGAAAGGCAGGACCCCATACTGTTATTGGGAGTGATACCCTTATGGACAGGCCACCACTGGTGAATGCTCTTAAAATGATGATCCTGGACGGCAGAGTTGCTCTCCCAGATGTCATCCTTTATTATAAGGCTATGGCTCTCATACCCATATTAAATTATTGCCTCGACACATTGTCCAAACTGTGGGTCCCCCTGGAAAAATTTAACTTGGCAGGTGCCCCCTGGATCCCATCTGTATCCAGAGATCTTTCTGACTGGACCTCCACCCTGACTCAGTCACCCTGATGGTTTGGGACAGGTTAAACGGGACTGGCCAGTATGCTCCTCCAAATGCCCAAATAGCACCCTTAGGGGGATACCCCTGGTTTTCACCGGGTGAAGTACATCGTTTTTTTCGCTCCTGGGGAACAGGCAGAGATACTACCTGGTGCAAAACTGGCCCCTGAGGGAACCATGGGTTGCAGGATAGAAATTTGCATGATTCCCCCACCAACACAGACAGTGCTGACAGGACACTGTGTTCTCTCAGTTTGGGGGGCGGAGGCAGGCGGGGGATGCCATCCTGCTGGGAGAAGACAGTGATCATTGCTAGCGGCTATAGCAGCTGCTAGCAATAATCACAAGTAAATTTGGCAGGCTGGTTGTGCCCAAGTTGATTAATCGATCATCTTGGTACATTCAGCCTTCCCTTACACAGTTTGAATCTCAGCCGGTTCCTGTTGAACTGAGATTTGAACCATCTATGGCCAGCCTAAAGGAAACAAATAAAGGAAATTCAATGTTAGGGTTTACATGGTCTTTAAAAAAATTGTAAAATTTAAAACCTGCATGAATAGGATCTTTCACTCTGTTTTCCCCCTGCCCGTTCCTCATATATTTACTCTCTTGCAGAGCAACCGTTTCTTCACATCCAACATACTTTCAGGTGTATTGGATGCCTGCACTCTGTGGTCTTCCAGCCAGCCCCTACAGGGTACAGATTTGACGCTGGGGCAAATGGACTGAACCACAGCATGTGGTGGGGAACGCAGGCATTCAAACACTCCTAGAAGCATCAGATGTAAAGATACTGTCAGAGGCTCCAAAAATCTGAGTAATTGGTGCCAGACAGACAGGGATGTCTTGATCCCTGATGACTCGATCCAAACCCAGTTTTCAGAACCAGTGGAAAGCTCTCACAAGATGGTATCCCACCGGTCCATTCAGCAGTACCCCACCCTGCAGTTGCATGTGCACAAATAGGCAGGCAATTAACCCGTAGGTCTTTAAGACATTGGGATATGAAGATATTAGCGTAGAGTGGAATCATATGAAGACATAAGTGGTTGCCAAGAGTAACGGAAGTGTAACGAGAAGTCTGTCGGTAGCGTGTACCTGTTATAGGTGGCATTGCTTCTAGCAGCATGGGAGATGTTGTTGGCATTCCTTACGCCAGCAGTCTGTCTCCCATAGCAACAGGAGCAGATTGCGCCACAGAGGTTCCCCATCCTGCACAGAGCCCTCGCAGAGTGCACGGCAGGGCCCACTCCGCTACTTGGGAGTAGTAGTGGAAAACGCTGGACAGGTGGATGTGGACGTTGGCTCAGTGTGTCCCTCCAAAATGCAAGGTACACAGTCATGAGTTAACTGGAGAAGAGTTGCAGTGCAGTGTACATGGTATACGTTTATCTAAAAAGTAGATGTCCGCCTTAAGGTTGAGTATTTCCCCCACGGCAACTTCAACCTTGTTGCACAGAGCAAAGGTACCCCGTGTGTGTATGTAACGTGACCCTGTAACAAGTGACTAATGTAGCCCAGAAGAACCCATGCAGGGCAGGCCTTCCATGTGACCCAGTACTTGGTGCCCAACGAGTTAGGGAAAAACATAGACAATCTGACAAACAACCACACCACTGCCCCACCTGCCCACAAACCAAGTGTTAATCATCCAAGAAATGGTGGCAGATGCATAATCAGATACCAAGGTCTTCAAAACATCTGAGGAAGCAAAATGCACCCATACATAACAGAGCGTTTTGAATTTGTCAAAGGTGTCAGTTTCTACGGAAAATAAATCTGCAAAAAGTCTGTGCTACAAAGTATGACAATCTTCCTGGCAGTCCAATCTTCATGGAGCCCAAATGGACAGATCTTCCATCTTGAAGGATCCAAAATGGACCACTGTAGATTTCCACCAACTTGAACCACTAATGTGTGCACTGAAGCCTTGCTGCCCTCTTGAATTCAGGGAAAACCAGGGCTAAAAACAAACATAAGAAGAAGGCATAGAAGCCTAGTGCCTCACTGTATAACTCTTTAATGAATGAAAAAATGAAAGCTATTATACTCACAAAAGAAGAAATAACACAGGCATGACATTAAGCAAATCACTACCAGATGCATAACCATCAGATAGGGCGCAACTGACGTGTTTTGAGGGACATGCCTTCTTCCTCAGAGTTAACCTAATCCCATATGCTGCAAGATTTATATAGAGTATGGATGAGCCCAACTATACCCACCTTTATTTAGGGGGAGGGATCAAAATAAAACTCAATCCTCACAAAGTTTAACCCTTTTTGGGGAGCCTTCCTGGACCTCAAAACCAGCCAAAAAAGTATAAACAACAAAAGAAAAACCAAAAAGCAAAACTAACCACATCATCCAGAGCCAAAAAGTAGGGAGGACTGAGTAATAGGATACACTAGAGCAGGGATCTTCAAACTACAGCCCTCCAGCTGTTGTGGAACTACACATCCCATGAGGTATTGTAAAACTCTGACATTCACAGACATGTCTAGGCATGATGGGAATTGTAGTTCCTGAACAACTGAAGGGCCATAGTTTGAAGACCCCTGCACTAGAGCGTGAAGCGCCTTTCATGGAGCTAAGAGTGCTGACATCAAGCCGCCGCATGGTTCTTGCATGTGGCAACCATCTTTGTACGTTTTTGTTGATTGCTTTTAAACTGATGTTTGCTGAATCCTTTTAATAAAAATACTATACTATGTGAGTACTTCTGGCTCCTGTGGTGAGCACTTCTTCCATATAGCTCCACTGTACTCCTGCTGATCCTGGAAGCGATAGGTTTGCCATTACCAGAAAGTCGTTAGCCTTAAAAGGAACCACTCCTGATTAAAAGAAGCTGGGAAATACCATAATGCCTATGTGCTTCCTATAACTTAAGCAGACATATCCTCTGGTGACTGCAGTGTGTTGTTGGTGGTGGTTCACATGGTGGAGAAGTGTACTATTTGACCAGAAATTATCCGGATATACAGTACACATTTAAATGATACGCAAACACATGTTTTTCACTTCATTTTATCACCTTTTTTCTTTTACATATGGAACAATTAAGAGATATACTGTATACATGAACTGAACTGCATATTTCCTGTTCCTTGTTATTTAAAGGGACACTTGTTATTGTTACACTTTCTTATTAGGTTGATTTATATTTAACGTGGTATTTGAGCGCCACATTGTTTTTACTTTCAACTAAAAAAGGGTGAACAGGCAGGATTTTTAATGCAGCCTTATCTTTTCTGCATTAAAGTTACATACCTGCCTATCCATCCCTGTACGGTGAGCTGCGTAGAAATTTGGCAATGCCAAAGCCCACTAAACGAGCATATGCGGAACATTTTGACCACCCAGCATAACATGGCTGCCAACCTAATATTAAGTAAGTCCCCCTTTTGCCGGAAAAAACATCCCTGACCTCTCAAGGCATGAACTCCAGTAGATCTCTGAAGGTATGCTTTGGTATCTGGCACCAAGCCATAGGTAGCAGATGACTGCTTCTGCTGGCTTGTCTTCTTCCCATAGTGCATCCTGGTGCCATCTCTTCCCCAGGTAAGTGACAGACATGCACCCAGCCATCCACATTATTTAAAAGAAAATGTGATTCATCAGACCAGGCCACCTTCTACCATTCAGTGGTCCCAATCTGATGCTCATGTACCCATTGTAGGAGCTTTTGGCTGTCAACATGGGTCAGCATGGGCACTCTGACCGGTCTACACAGCCCTATACACAATGAACTGCAATGCACTGTGTGTTCTGACACCTTTCATTTAGAACCAGCATTAACTTTTTCAACAATTTGAACTACAGGTGTTCTTCTGTTGGATTTGACTACATGGGTCAACATTCGCTCCCCACATGTATCAGTGAGCTTTGGCCACCAAAGACCCTGTTGCCAGTTCACCGATTTTCCTTCCTTGGACCACTTTTGGTTGTTCCTGACCACTGCAGACCGGAAACGTCCCACAATGACAGAATTCAACTTCAGAAGTGATGTAATGTGTTGAATAGTGTTGTATGTATTCTGATGTTTCTGAGCATGCGTGGTCTTGCTCTTACGATTTTTTTCGGACGAAAACCGTACTGATTAAACGATAATCGGATGTTGTGTTCACGTACGATTAAAATTTTATAGTCTGCACATACAGCTTTTGTCGTATGAAAAATCGGAATCGGCTGTTGAAAGCACCATACTAACAATCCAAAAATCAGCAGATCGTTCGTCGGATGAAATTTTACTCCTGATTTTTGTATCGTGTGTATTTATGGGCCTTTAGCCTTCATTAACAATCCACAAAGGCTACCAGATTATCCTCAGCTGCTACCCTAGACTTTGGTTTACATGAAGTAATGGTACAAAACAGAATACCACAATCTATAGACTGTTTATACTGAACACAAAGTCTTTAGTAATGTCAAAAACAAATGATTTACTGTGCAGTAACACACACATGACCTTCTCTATGTTGGCTGCACATAATAATGTTGCTGTCCCCATAGCTAAGCCCGGGTTCACACCTATGCGAATTAGATGCGGCTTACACCGCATCTAATTCGCAGGACATTTTAAAATACATTCATATGAATGTATCTGGTTCACATATGTGCGTTGCATTCGCACTGCGCATTGCACAAAAAACGTGTGCGTTTTTTGGGCATTGCGGTGCAAACTACAAGCCTATTATCTCCTATGGGAACGCATCTGATTCGCAGATGCATTGCGTTCTGAACAAGGATTTTCTCTTTCTCCTCACTACACCTCCCCCCCTCCCTCCCCCTCTCCCTGCTCTCTAATCCTGAGCAAAAACGCAATGAATCCGTTGAACAGGAGATTGTTATCTCCCCAGTGAAACCTGAGCTCCAATTCGCACCGCACATGTGTGAAACCAGGCTAAGAGATTGACATTGCATTGAAGTTTTTGAATATCAATGACCCAGTTTATTTTCCTTTTTATTTATCAGGTTGAAAGCTAAAAATCTGACAGATGGGAAAGAATCAGGCCCCATTCCCACCTTTGTATTTAAAAAAAAATGTTTGTTAGAGCTTTTTTACACCAGGCTAGTTGGGCTCCATTAGGCAGCTTTTCCCAATGCATTGTCAAGGCATAGACAAAGCAATTTGCCTTATGTCCTTGAAAGAAATGTTAGTTTCAATACAATAAAAAAACAAAAAGGTAAACAGTGTGAAGCATTGCAGCAATGCATCACACCACTCCTATACAACATACAGGCCAGTGAATGGGCCCTTAGCCCGGGTTCACACCTATGCGAATTAGATGCGGATTACACCGCATCTAATTCGCAGGACATTTTAAAATACATTCATATGAATGCATCTGGTTCACATATGTGCGTTGCATTCGCACTGCGCATTGCACAAAAAACGTGTGCGTTTTTTGGGCATTGCGGTGCGAACTACAAGCCTATTATCTCCTATGGGAACGCATCTGATTCGCAGATGCATTGCGTTCTGAACAAGGATTTTCTCTTTCTCCTCACTACACCTCCCCCTCTCCCCCCCCCTCCCTCCCCCTCTCCCTGCTCTCTAATCCTGAGCAAAAAGCAATGAATCCGTTGAACAGGAGATTGTTATCTCCCCAGTGAAACCTGAGCTTCAATTCGCACCGCACATGTGTGAAACCAGGCTTAATGCATTAAACTGAAATTCATACAGGTAAAATACACAAAGTGAATGCAGCTCTGTATTCAAGTATCTCTAGGCAAGACTTTATTTTTTGGATAGAGTAGGGAAGGGTTAGAAGCTCTGTCAAGTGCTCTGTCAAGTTTTTATAGCTGTCTGTTTCCACAGTGGGGAGATTCACCCTCTATTTGTACTGGGAGATTTCCTCTAAACTCCTGTTGCGCCTTTGGCACAGGAAGCGAAGGTAAATTTCCCCAATGGTACACAGACAGCAAGCTTCAAGCAACATGTTTTAGGCCCTATTTACACCTAAGCAATTTCATTGAAAATAATGGAAATCCCGGTGTTGAGTGTTGAAGCACTTCTGATGAAGCTTCAGATTGCTCCGATGTTAATAGGGCCTAAAACATCCTAAATGTATTTTCCTAAATGCAAGCATTTTACATACCTATGTATGACTTGGTATTAGGCTCTTACATTCCCTGTACAGAAGACGTCATAGAAAGGGAAGGGAAACAGCACAAGAAATCTATCAGTTTTGCTGCAGCGCAAGAGCATGCTGACGGATAGTGACAGAGAGATAATGGAAAAATGGAGGGGTAGCGCTGGAACTCTGAGATTTTCTTTCTTCCTCCTTCCTCTTTACATTACATCCATCCTACCCCTTTTCCTAATACCCATTCCCCTGCCTTTCTGCTTTGAACAAATGTCATTTCCATTATACTCCCCACCCACCTATTTAATCATCCCTTCATTTCCTTTTTCACCCTCCCTTGCACTCCCACCAGTGTCAATACGGAAAGATTTTTACTTAGTGCACAATTATAGTGAACATATTTTATAAGTACTTTTTTCTGTGTGTAATAAAGGTTTGTTTTTTTTAATGGAAAGTGCTATGAACATGTCCTGTATATTTGCCTTATGAGATGCCCAGATGATGATGATGATGGAGTTTTCAATGCAATCTGGACCATAATGATACAGCCATCAAAGTACTAAAGTGCTGTTTGCCCTTCTATAAAATATGAGGTCCACCATAGAGGGTGAGTTAGTGTCCAACAAGCGTGAGAGTGATCACTGGAGGGTGAGTTTTGGAGCACTGCTGCACTCTGGCCGCTATTGGAGATATCCACACTTTAAAGAAAGACTTTTTTTTAAATTGTGAAGAGAGATATTATTTAAACGATTGTCTGAAAAACACAAAACACCTTTTCCTTTACCTCAAAAGTAGTTTTAGACCAGCTAGAAAACAGCGATAGTAAATTAGAACACTTGCAGAATTGAGCGATAGTGAATCGTGGGGAAATTTATATTATTATTATTATATTATTATGTTTTTAATTATTTATATTTATTTATTATATTATAATTTATGATTTTGTGTTTCAAACTTCATCATACCAGGGATATCTACTAGACTCTTGGTGGACAGATTTAAGTATTAAGAATTAAGTGCTAAGAGGACATCTGGTTACAAAGGATGGGGAGATGGCAAAGGTATTGAATTTATTCTTCTCCTCAGTCTTCACGAGTGAATCGGGGGGCTTCAGTAACCAAAACTGCAGTGTTTATCCTCATGACACAACACAGGAAGCACCTACATGGTTAACAGAGGACGGAATTAAAATTAGACTTGAGAAACTTAACATTAATAAATCACCGGGACCAGATGGCTTGCATCCGAGGGTACTTAGGGAACTCAGTCAGGTGATTGCCAGACCGTTGTTCCTAATTTTTACAGACAGTCTATTGACTGGAATGGTACCAGCTGATTGGAGAAAAGCCAATGTAGCACCAATATTTAAAAAGGGCCCAAAAAACATCCCTGGGAATTACAGACCAGTTAGCCTAACATCAATAGTATGTAAACTCTTGGAGGGGATGATAAGGGACTATATACAAGATTTTAGTAATAAGAATGATATCATTAGCAGTAATCAGCATGGATTCATGAAGAATCGTTCTTGCCAAACCAATCTATTAACCTTCTATGAGGAGGTGAGTTGCCAGCTAGATAAAGGAAGGCCCGTAGACGTGGTGTATCTGGATTTTGCAAAAGCATTTGACACAGTTCCCCATAAACGTTTACTGTACAAAATAAGGTGCGTTGGCATGGACCATAGGGTGAGTACATGGATTGAAAACTGGCTACAAGGGCGTGTTCAGAGGGTGGTGATAAATGGGGAGTACTCAGAATGGTCAGGGGTGGGTAGTAGGGTTCCCCAGGGTTCTGTGCTGGGACCAATCCTATTTAATTTGTTCATAAACGACCTGGAGGATGGGATAAACAGTTCAATCTCTGTATTTGCAGACGATACCAAGCTAAGCAGGGCAATAACTTCTCCGCAGGATGTGGAAATCTTGCAAAAAGACCTGAACAAATTAATGGGGTGGGCGACTACATGGCAAATGAGGTTCAATGTAGAAAAATGTAAAATAATGCATTTGGGTGGCAAAAATATGAATGCAATCTATACACTGGGGGGACAACCTCTGGGGGAATCTAGGATGGAAAAGGACCTGGGGGTCCTAGTGGATGATAGGCTCAGCAATGGCATGCAATGCCAAGCTGCTGCTAATAAAGCAAACAGAATATTGGCATGCATTAAAAGGGGGATCAACTGCAGAGATAAAACGATAATTCTCCTGCTCTACAAGACTCTGGTCCGCCCGCACCTGGAGTATGCTGTCCAGTTCTGGGCACCAGTCCTCAGGAGGGACGTACTGGAAATGGAGCGAGTACAAAGAAGGGCAACAAAGCTAATAAAGGGTCTGGAGGATCTTAGTTATGAGGAAAGGTTGCGAGCACTGAACTTATTCTCTCTGGAGAAGAGACGCTTGAGAGGGGATATGATTTCAATTTACAAATACTGTACTGGTGACCCCACAATAGGGATAAAACTTTTTCGCAGAAGAGAGTTTAATAAGACTCGTGGCCACTCATTACAATTAGAAGAAAAGAGGTTTAACCTTAAACTACATAGAGGGTTCTTTACTGTAAGAGCGGCAAGGATGTGGAATTCCCTTCCACAGGCGGTGGTCTCAGCGGGGAGCATTGATAGCTTCAAGAAACTATTAGATAATCACCTGAATGACCGCAATATACAGGGATATGTAATGTAATACTGACACATAATCACACACATAGGTTGCACTTGATGGACTTGTGTCTTTTTTCAACCTCACCTACTATGTAACTATATGTAATTATGGGCCTACAATATAAACCGCCAAATTTCTATGCAAAATAATTGTACCGCTTTGAGACGCAAAAATCTGAAATAATCATACCGCCAGGGAGGTTAATGGGAATGTTTGACCATTCTTCCAGAAGCGCATTTGTGAGGTCAGGCACTAATGTGGACAAGAAGGCCTGGCTTACAGTCTCCGCTATAATTCATCCCAAGGGTGTTCTATTGGGTTGAGGTCAGGACTCTGAGTAGGCCAGTCAAGTTCCTTCACCCCAAACTCGCTCATACGTGTCTTTATAGATCTGATGTCTACTCTCTCCGGTTCTTCTCCCTCCGCTGTCTTCTTCCACACACAGACAGCGGGGTGCCAACAGAACAGCGGGAGCCAGCGACAGGAGAAGACATCAGCGGAAAGAGAAGAACCGGCAGAAGAACCGGAGGAAGAATTCAGCGGAGGGAGAAGAACCAAAGAAAAAAGAACCAAAGGGAGAAGACATCAGCAGTGGAGGGAAAAGAACCAGAGGAAGAAGACATCCGCGGAGGAAGAAGAACCGGAGGAGGGAGAAGACAGTGGTTATACACATGAAAGAAGACACATTGGAGTTACGACAGGGGACATTCTTAATATTTATTAAAGGACTTTGTCAAAAACCTGTGTACTGTATTTATTTATTTTTGACACTTTCTTGGGTGAATGTACCCCTACTCATTCACAAAGGGGGGAGTGCCAGGGGCCCCCTTTCTTAAAGGAGGCTTCCAGATTCTGATAAGCCCTCTGTCCGCAGGCCCTCACAACCACCGCCCAGTGTTGTCAGGAAGAGGCCCTCGTCCCCATCAACATGGGGACAAGCTGCTTTGGGGTGGGGGGCGCAGAGCCCCCCCTGCCCCAAAGCACCCACCCCCTCATGTTGAGGGCATGTGGCCCGGTATGGTCCAGGAGGGGGGGCACTTGCTCGCCCCCCCCTTTGCTGACCTGCCGGGCTGCATGCTTGGATAAGGGTCTGGTATGGATTTTGGGGGGTGACCCCATGCCGCTTTAATAATCTTGGCGTGGGGGTTTACCTTAAAATCCATACCAGACTGAAGGATCCGGTATGGACTTGGGGGGGACCCCATGCCGTTTTTTTTTTAAATTTTGGCGTGGGGTCCCCCCTCAAGATCCAATCCAGACTCAAAGGGCCTGGTATGTAATTGGGGAAGAACCCTACGCCATTTTTCTTTTAATTTTGGTATGGGGTTCCCCTTCAAGATCCTCAGAGCACAAGTCGCATGCCACAAGTTGGATCAGTTAAGATGATGATCTGACTTTGATCTGACTTCAATGATATTGAATGGGCTGAAAATAGACCAAAGTTGGACCAAAGTAGTGCAGGAACCTTTTTCAAAGTCGGACCGACTTGTGTCGGACCAGTTAAGACGGCTCTCATAAGGAACCATTGATTTATACACATCATGCAACATGTGCTCCCAAAGTTGGAGAGCATGTCGCACCAGTTTAAACCGGGTGTCAGGGCTGGGCTCAGCCCTTCCTTCTCTGTGCTCAGGTTGCTCAGCTGTAGGTTAATTACCAGAACTCATCGTTCCACAGTGGCTCACTTGTTGATCATCTCCTGCTCGTCAGTCAAGCCCACAGCCAGCCCCTTCTGCCTATTTAAACTGCCTGGTTCATTTCATCAATGGCCTTCGCCCTGGTCAAACATATCTAGATAGTCTCTGCTGTGTTCTTGTTGAAGACTTGCCTGGCTGACGTCCCTTCTGGTTCCTGATCCTGTCTGCTGCCTCTGACTACGCTGATCTCTGGCTCACTGATTTCCTGCTTGTTCTGACTACCCGGTTTGGCTACCAAACCCTGGCTTGTTTTGACTACGTTTACTAGTTGCATCATTTTTACCATTTTATTAAAAGATTGAGTCAGTTCCTGTTCCTGTAATACCTCCTGATCGCATTCTGGCTACTATACGCACCAGTCTCACCTAACCTTTGGGTGACAAAATTTGTGCCGCTCAGATCCAGTCTCCTCCTGAGAAACCTGGTGACCGCTGCTTTGTCCCTGAGAATCTGTGCACTGCTTTGCTCCAGACTTACCATTCTCCCAAGGCAGCTGGCCACCCAGGGAAGAATGAACACATTTGGGCTATTTCTCAAAAATTCTGGTGGCCTAGTCTCCACTCTGATGTAACCGCCTTTGTAGCTGCTTGTCCTGTGTGTGCACAGAGTAAGACACCATGACACCTTCCAGTAGGCCTCCTACAACCCATTCCCAATAGAGAGAGGCCTTGGACCCACCTGTCTTTGGATTTTATTGTGGAGTTACCCAACTTCAAGGCAACACAGTTATTCTTATGGTGGTTGACTGGTTCTCAATAATGTCACATTGTATTCCACTAAAGAAGTTGCCCACTTCCAAAGAACTGGCATCCATTTTTGCTTGGGAGATCTTGCGATTACATGGGCTACCCAAGGTTATCATCTCTGAAAGGGGTAGCCAGTTTGTCTCCAGGTTTTGGCGAGCCTTTTGTGCACAGTTGGGAATTCAGCTTACCTTCTCTTCTGCGTATCACCCGCAGTCTAATGGAGCCGCAGAACGAGCCAACCAAGCCTTGGAGCAGTTTCTACGCTGCTATATTTCTGACCACCATAACAACTAGTCAGACCTCCTACCTTGGGTGGAGTTTGCTCACAATAGTGCCGCCAATACTGTTTCCCAATTGTCTCCGTTTATGGCGAATTATGGTTTCCAACCATCCATGTTGCCTGACTCATTTGTTCCTCAAAGAATTCCTGCATTAGAGGAGCATCTCCACGATCTTCACTCCACTTGGGTGCAGGTTCAGGAGTCCTTGCGACTTGCCAGTGAGAGGTACAGACTCCATGCTGACCGCAGACGCCTACCTGCGCCTTCCTACCAGGTTGGGGAGAGGGTCTGGCTGTTATCTCGTAACCTCCGACTCTGTGTTACCTCACTGAAACTGGCACCACGATTTATTGGGCCTTTCTGTATTCTACCTAGGATCAACCCAGTGGTTTACGCATTAGGCCTTCCTTCTAACATGCGTATTTCAAATGTTTTTCATGTCTCCTTATTGAAACCTTTGGTGTGCAACCGCTTTACCACCTCGGTACCACGTCCTTGCCCGGTGCAGGTCGAGAACCATGAAGAATGTGAGATACAATCGATCATTGACTCCTGAAGGTTTTGTGGGCGCATACAGTACCTCATTTGAAAGGGAAATGAGGAACGCTCTTGGGTCTCTTCTTCAGAAGTATATGCTCCTGTCCTCCTCCGTGCTTTCCATAGACATTTTCCCCTTTAAACCTGGTGGTCCTCTGAGAGGGAGGGGTCATTGAGGAGGGGGTACTGTCAGGGCTGGGCTCTCAGCCATTTCTTATCTGTGCTCAGGTTGCTCAGCTGTCTGTTAATTACCAGAACTCATCGTTCCACAGTGGCTCATCTGTTGATCATCTCCTGCTCGTCAGTCAAGCCCACAGCCAGCCCTTTCTGGCTATTTAAACTGCCTGGTTCATTTAATCAATTGCCTTCACCTTGGTCAAACATATCTAGAGACTCTCTGCTGTGTTCCTGTTGAAGATTTGCCTGGCTGACATCCCTTCTGGTTCCTGATCCTGTCTACTGCCTCTGACTACCATGATTTCTTGGTTACCAAACCCTGGCTTGTTCTGAATACGTTTACCAGTTGTACTCTTTTACCATTTTATTAAAAGGTATAAATTTTTACTGCATTTTCTGCCTCCGTCTGTTTCATGGTTCCTGACACCAGGCCTTAGTAGACCAACCCCTATGTTTTTTTCTACCCAAATCTTTCTACCAGTATTAAGTGTTCACTTCTGGACTTTATCTCTCTAATTGATATTTCATACAGAGCTGTACGAATGTGATACAGGGAAGAGATGTGTCCCTGTAACATGTGTATGTTTAGAAAAGCATTCAAACAGCAGGGGTGAAATGCATAGGTATGTGCAGCCTATTACATTAGGGTGTGCACCCCAAAGCTCAAACACACATGCACATGTGTGTGTGTATATATATTTATATATCTATATATCACACACACTCTTATAAATAAATGTAAACAAACATTTTATAATGTACTACAACATGGACGGTGTTAGAAGGGCAGTGGACGGTGTCAGTAGAGCAGTGGACATGTCAATGGGGCAGAGATTGATGTCAGTCAATAGAGCAATGGATGGTGTCAGTAGGGCATAGGGATAGTGTCAGTAGTTTTTTATTTAAAATTTTTTTACAATTTTATTTTTTATTATTTTTTTACAATATTACTTTTTATTAATATTTTTTTACAATGATTTTAGGAGCCATGTTGGGGGGCTTTGGTGAAATATCAGGGGTCTAAACAGATATCTCACTTTTGGCTCAGGCAGCATGGGGATTAGGGTTTGCCCAGGCACACTCTGTGCGCACGCCTATGGTGAAATGACAGAATAGTAAAGAACTGCAGTAAAGATTGAGTATGCTTTTCCTTCTCTACACCCGGCCAGTATTGACAAACTATGATTCTCCCCTACCCCCCCCCCCTTCCTGTTTCCCCTTCTCCTAACATCTGTTCTTCTTATTTTTACCTCTGGGGTCTCTACCCCCCAACTTCTCTTTTAAATATTATCTTTTACTTTGTAGTGGGTTACCCCATAGTGGGGGGATCCACCTTTAGAATGTTTTAAATTATATGGACCTAGGCTAAGGGGTTCCCCATAAGGGCTCCCTGCTCACCTGATGTATTGCCTTGCTTGTTTGTTTTTCATTGGCCTCTTTCTGTGTTTTATATTTTTGAATGTTCCTTATGTGGCCCCTGCATGGGCAACTCTGGTGCTAATTTGTTATGTTCACTAAACCCAATAAATGTTTGAACCAAAAAAAAAAAAAAAAAAGAAATTCCCTTAAAGAAGTAAAGTTTAAATAAAAAAAACAAAAACAAAACAATCATCCATACATCACCTCCATTGGTGTGATGCCGCAGCTGTCCCACATTGGCTCTAAGACCAAGAACTGAGTGATCATGTGACCACTGATCGCTCACTTTGAGTGGAGAGAGCGGTGAATTCAGTCACCGCTCTCTCCACTCTGCTCCTCCATTGCTCAGTGGAGCATCGGGCAGGGGAGACAGTAGACGCAGTTGGCTTCACCTCGGACATACACTGTGAGGCGGAGCCAGCTGTCAAACAGGCAGCCAGGTGGATCCTGATAATAATGTTGGGATCCTTCCAGAGCTTGGAGTGACCCTACCATGTCAGCTGATATTTATCAGCTGACTTTGGGTCACAGAAGAGCAAAATTAAGTACTCTCTTATGATCCACAAGAGAGGTATGGTCAAAAAACTTTAGCCATACATCTTTTTAAGACCTTGTTCACGTGGGTGATGCTCATATAGGGTATCAGGCCAGTTTTTGCAGCAGCCCATAAAAGCCTGTTAGGATGCAGCTGCTGCAAGGACACAACTGCTTGTTTTAATATTATATGTTTGCAGGTGAGCTGCCCTGAATGCAGTGTGGAAGTTACAAACACTGCAAAAAAAGGCCCATGGCCATTCCAAGGGCATCAGCAACATGTGAACGAAGGCCTTATAGCCAAACTCCTGATGTGTGATAAGAGTATACAACTACAACAAAGGCTTCCCAAGGGTCCTTTTGGAGATTGAGTGGCAATATTGAGTATATCATAGTGTAAATGCTTATCTATCAACGGTGAACCTTAGGGCAGGACCAGGTCCACCAGATGTTTGCCATGTTGCCTATCATATTAGGTAGACATTCTTACATGGGCATAGTCCCTTTCCACTTCCTACCTACATCAATTTCTATGAAGGGAGCAATTCTTCAAAATCTACATAACAGATTAAGTGCTATATGTCAAAGGGCCAGACTATTGTTAACTCTTATTGACACTATGCTTACAAGCTTGGGTCAAGTGTTTGTTTGAAAGGACCTTCTCTAAATCAATGGGAATCACCAACAGTTTACATAGCGCATACATACTAGAATAGCATCCAGCACAACTTGTCTTGTGCAAAGACTCTTCTTGATATAACAATGGCATGTGTATAGAAAGGTTTCCACCAGAAACCTAACATTGTTTACCCCTGAAAGACCTATTTGATGTGTTTTTTTGGAGCCCAAGTAATCAAAAAATGTCTATATATATATATAGATATATATATCTCTATATATAGATATATATATCTATATATATATATATATATATATAGTGGCAGTGGGACCCCGTGCTACCTTAAAGATTGCTGGTTTACGCCAGATTTTGGAGAGAAAGGCACGCTGATTGCACAGCTGTGTGTTGGGCTAATTAGTTGTGCCCTGACTATGGCTCAGGGTTCCACCCAACAGACAGGAAGTCTGTGCATGGGAGTCAGGTGGACTCCCATTCCTCTGAGAGGAGTCAGAGGCTGCATGGGTGTAGCCAGAGCATGTATGTCTACAGGAGGCAGATGACAGAGCAGCAAGGCACTGATCAGAAGTAAGCTTAACTCTAGGAAACTCTTTTGTTCTGAGGAGCAGACCTAAGGCCTAGGCTTAAGGCCTGAAGCAGCCGTATGGCAAGAATTTAAGCCAGGAGGCTAAAGTATTGCGTATGAAAGATACAGTAATGATGGAACCCCCTCTCTGTGGGCTACTGATGACTTTGTGAACTTTTCTGTCATTTTAAATAAACGTGGGCTACAAGGCCCTTACAAATTCTGTTCTGGATTGGCATACTCACTAAAAAACGCACCTACCACTGGAGTCTGATCACCCCAATCTTACACGTGACGGAGGTATTGCTTCGGGCAGATTTGGAAGAGTTCCAGATCCTTGCATACCAAAAACAGTGAGTAACGAGAAACTGTGTTTTGCAGCAATGCTGTGAGGAGCAGCTAATGTGAACCAGTGGAGTCTGCATGTGAAAGTGTGCTGTTTGCAAGTCTTATGCCGCGTACACACGAGCGGACCTTTCAGCAACAAAAATCCGACAGACTTTTGACGGACTTCCAACAGACTTTTTAACGAACGGACTTGCCTACACACGACCACACCAAAGTCCGGCCGCCTAGTGCGAGGTGACGTACACCAGGTCCGACGAGACTATAATAAGGAAGTGTAATAGCTCGTGCGCCATCCGTTGGGCCCCTTCTGCTAATTTTGTGTTTATCTCGTGTTAGTAGAAGTTTGGTGAGAGACGATTCGTGCTTTTTCAGACTCGTGTTTTTCAGATCGTTGTTCAGTTTGTGCTTGTGAGGTTTGTATCTGCTTTTCAGTGCGTGTAGTCAGTTCGCATTGATTTATCAGTGTGTTCTTGTCCATTCGTTGCTGATTTTCAGCTCGCTTTTCACAGGCCTTGCTGTTCTTCAGTGCGTTCTGTTAAGTGCGTTCTGACCAGACGACCGTTTTGAAGCCATGTTGCATGTACGTTCTCGTCATAGAGCTTGTGCATTGTATGTGCTTGGTGCTGTAGTTCATTCTTCAGCCCAAGCCCAGTCCATGAACAGGGTGGGGAGGAGTTCATGGACGAAGAATAGGTTGCTCCAGCGTGCTTTGCTCCGTGAGATCCGTGAGAATAACCCTGAGGATTTCAGGAACTTTCTCAGGATGACAGACCCCGTTTTTCACTGTTTGTTGGCATTGCTGACCCCTTATATAAGCAGGCAGCATACCTGCATGAGGCAAGCCATCACTCTGGAGCAGAGGCTAGTCACCACGTTGCGGTACTTGGCGATGGGGAGAAGCCTGCAGGACCTCAAGTTCTCAACAGGCATCTCCCCCCAGGCTCATGGGATCATTATCCCAGAGACCTGTTTTGCCATCATCCAGGTCCTGCAGAAGGACTATATTAAGGTAAGATTTTTATCCTTTAACATCACATTTTATTGTATTTAATGTTTGCTAATGTAATGTATTTCTTTAATCAAACACTAATTACCATGATTGCAATATGCTGTGAATGTCCCCTTTGTCCTCATGCATGCTATAAATTTTTTAATGCTCTTTTTTGTCCTGCATGCATATTTGCCTTCACTAACCTCCCCAGCATGCTATACTGGGCCCATATCCACCTAGTCTAGTCACTTAACAATGTATTTTGTCAGCTCCATTGTAGTGATTTACCCTAAAATTTATCCAAATGGTCTGTGTGTCCTTAAATTGATTTATAATCCTCCCTAAAATTTATCCAAATGGTCTGTGTGTCCTTAAATTGATTTATAATCCCCCCCCTAAATTTTATCCAAATGTTCTGTGTGTCCTTAAATTGATTTCTAATCCCCCTCCTCAAAAAAATGTATCAATGGGCCATCAGTGGGGGTGAGGAATCTGATAAGTGGGCCTTATATTTTAGTCTTTAAATAATAATTAAAATGAATGTTATACTAATGCTGGGCAAGAATGTTTTTTGTGTAATGTGCTTGCAATGTTATGTGCAAAAGTACTGGTACTTATATTTTTTTTTCTTGTTTGACTCCCCAGTTTCCTTCAACGCCACAGGAATGGTACTGTGGCATCCCATTTTGCCACCCGTTGGGACTTTCCCAACTGTGGAGGGGCTATAGATGGGAAACACGTCAACATCGTGCCACCACCCCATTTGGGGTCATACTATTTTAACTATAAGGGGTTTCATAGTATTGTGTTAATGGCGGTGATGTCGGCACAATATGAATTTCTGTATGTGGACGTGGTGAAGAATGGCCGGATGTCAATGGGGGAGTCTTCGCCCAGACGGAGTTCTACCAGCGTCTCCAGAGTGGTGGCCTGGGATTGCCACCTGATGCGGATAACGTGGAAGGACTCCCCTTTGTCTTCATTGCAAATGAAGCCTTCGGTCTGGGCGAGCACCTGATGGGGCCATTCCCCCAAAGGACCCTCACCCTGGAGAGGAGGGTTTTTAACTACCGGCTAGCCAGAGCGAGAAGAGTTGTGGAGAATGCCTTTGGGATAATGGCCAGCCAGTTCCGCCTGTTTCAGACAGTCATCCACATGGCAGACTACAAACTTAATCACATTGTCCTAGCATGCTGCATGCTGCACAATTATTTACACAAATATTCAAGCAATTATCTTGCATCTGTTGGGCCTGAGGCCGGATTTACAGAGAATCCTCTGATGGGCCTGGATACTGGCAGTACTGGCTTGGCCCCCCAAAGCGCCCGTCAAGTTTGGAATAAATATGTTGATTTTTTTACGGGTGGGGGGCCATTGCAATGCCAGACAATCTTTAATTTTTCTTAATAAAAAATAATGATCAGATAAAATCTAGAAATGTATTTATTGCTTGCCTTTCTTTTTGGCTGTCTCCTAGGTTCTCCTAGTGCACTTGTAGTGCCAAGTGTATTTTCCTTTAGTAAATAAGCCCCATTGTCACTGTAAACACCAAATAACTTACAAAACTGGTATTGAGCATTGAAAGAAGAAGCCACACATTTTGTTGATTAACATTATTTTTAATCTGTGCACATTCACATGTGCATTTAGGATTTTTTATTTTTTAAAATATATATATTTTTTAAAACAATATTTTTTTTGGTTTTTAAAAAAAAATATATATATATATATATATATATATATATATATATATATATATATTTTTTTTTTTTTTTTTTTTACAGACAGGCCTCTAATTTATTTTTTTTATTATAAACAGGCCTCATTTTTTTTCTTTTACAAACAGGCCTCTTTTTTTTATCCTTATAAACAGGCATCTTTTTTTTTTTTTTTTTTTAACAAACAGGCCTAAAATTGTTACAAGTCAAAGCCCAGAATGGGGTCAGCAAAAAAGGAAATGAAATGTTTTTTTTGGGGGGGGAAAGGGATTAGATTTTCCCCAAAACATTGATCATGTTCTTCAATTCCTGCTGCATATTGTCCAGCCGATTACGCATTATGTCCAGGCTAGTGCGCATGGCATCAATATCCCCATTCCAGGCCATGATCTGCCCGATTAATCTTTGGGCACTGTCCGTGGTAAATGGTTCCCCTTCTTCCACAACCAGCACATCACCTAAAATTGAGGAAAAAAAATGTATTTAGAAATATGCAGGCATACATAGATTACCAGAAGCTGGTGGGTCAGACACTCACCTGGTGGGGTGCACATGTCACCCACTTCCTCCATTTCTCCTTCGTCAACATCCTTGGGGGGGGCGCTGGTGGGTTCCACCGCTTCCCCTTCCACACCAGAACATCACCTAAAAGTGATGAAAAAAGATGTATTTAGAAATATGCAGGCATACATAGATTACCAGAAGCTGGGGTGTCAGACACTCCCCTGGTGGGGTGCCCATGTCGCCCACTTCCTCCACCGCTCCTTCCTCCACTTCCTCAGTGGGGCTTGGGCTGATTTCCCAATCCGGCAGGCGAGGTCGGGGGTCCCTGGGATCAGGTTGTCTGAGTCTTTTCTCCCCTATGAGAATGAAACAAAATGTATACTTAGCACACAGATATTTGAGTCCAGGAATAGGAATATGAAACTTTGTATTGAAGTGGTGTACAATTGTCTGTTTGGGCAGAGATCCAAGTTGAAGACATGATTAAAATTGCCTTTGAAACAAGCCAGAATACTTACCTTTTTTGGCCACATTTCACAGCTAGACATCCCAACAAGTATCCACTGGAGCACCTGTGTGGGTTACGCTAAAAAATGTACTCTGGTGTCCCACACTAGTGCTCCTGAGTCCAGATGTGTAAACAGCTGCTGAGTGTCCTCTCCTTACATTCCACTGAATGAAGTTTGCTATTCATTCTAGTTACAAAGACATCTAGACAACAATGTCCTAAACTTCTTTAAATAAGACAAATTACCGACTAAAATGTTATTTAAACCCTGTATCAACGAAATACATCGTATATACTTGC
Source organism: Aquarana catesbeiana (assembly GCF_042186555.1). Taxonomy (NCBI): domain Eukaryota; kingdom Metazoa; phylum Chordata; class Amphibia; order Anura; family Ranidae; genus Aquarana; species Aquarana catesbeiana. Next base: position 128,428,111 of record NC_133329.1, on the reverse strand, counting down.
TAACAATGTTTACTACGAACGATGTTTCCAACAAACGATTAACGATTAAAACTGTACAGTAAAGAAAAGCACATGAAGCAGCATGCAAGTTAATAATCAGAATAGGAATACACGACAAGTACTTCTTCAATTTAAGGTCAGACCATTGTTTCCTCAGCTGGTCTTTAGAGCGTCATACGCCAAAATTATGATGCAGGGTCTTTACCACTTTGGACATTATTTTTGCCTTTCGTAAATTAGGCTGGGCGTACGGCCCATGCTTCCCATCGTAATCTTTTCTCTGCAAAATTGCTACCATCTCCACCATCTCTTCAAAGGCCATATTGGAGGCCTTAAATTTCCCCCGGTTTGGGACATTTCGGGCTCCGGCTTTCCTCGTTACTGGAGTCATTAGTACACACCTGCTGTGTCTCCGCCATTGTTGCTCCTACTGCGCATCGTAGAGAGAAGGGGAGGACAATGTTCATGAAAAAGAATGTCAGGGGCGGGCGACGCAGGCATAGTTTCACGCATGCGCAGTGTATATAAGGCTAACCTGCATGTGCCGTACGTATGTTCTGTGTGCGGAGAAAGGGGTGGGGAATATTCATGAAAAAGAACGTCGAGGCGGGCGGCGCAAGCAGAGTTTCACGCATGCGCAGTGTCTATAAGGCTTTAACCCGCATTTGCTGTAGTACTTTCTGTGCGCGGAGAAAGTGAAGTTACGAGCGTCCGAAACGAAGGTAAATTTTCTTTACTTTGTAGCGGCCTATACTGCTTAAAGAGTGATACTTATGTTTGGGATAAGATTATGTGAGTTTAGGCTGACATTAGTGTTTTTGTCTTGTGTATTGTCTTACAGTAAAAATGAATAATAAGTTTAAGGACCCTTAATTTCTGATACCATTTATTGAGAAGTACAGGGAGATGAGGAATCTGTGGGAAGTCAAACCCTCAATATTACATTAAACCAGTAAGGAGGTCAACGCTGGAGAGACTTCTGGCATTTGTGCAGACTTTCATCCCAAAAGCAAGAGATTTTGGAAAAGAAAATTGGGATCTTGCGAAATATGTATAGGAGGGAGCATAACAAGACCCAGACTTCCCTGAGATCAGGAGCATGAGCAGATGATTTGTATGTACCCAGGCTGTGGTACTTCGATAAACTAAGTTTTATTGATGACCAGACTGAAGCCAGGGAATCACTTTCGACCCTTCCCTCCACCCCAGCAGAGGCTGATGAGGACCAACCTGGGACTTCCATCCTGGAAGAACCGGATGCGACCATCTGGAGCCAGGTATATTATTTTTAGACATATTTAGTGTTCTAATATTAATGATGTTAACTAGATGTTCTAATTGATTACCTATTAAAGATTTTATCCAAAAAATGATGTCTACATATCAATTGACAGTAGTGACAGCCCAGTGACAGCCAGGAGGCAGGGGTTAGTGTCATCCAGGAGGTGGCTGGGCCCAGTAGCAGCCTCACACAATCGCAGGTGCCTCCCCTCCGCCTTCATACAAAAAGGCCTAGAAAGGGGACGGTGACAGAGGAGGCATCACTGTGCCTCATGAGAGAAGCTACAAATTTCCTCAAGAGCCCCCCCGAAGCTGAAGAGGCCTATGGCTCCTATATAGCCAGCAGGTTGCTCAAAATCGAGAAGGGCCAACGCCTCCTGTGTGAAAAACTTTTTTCTGATGTCCTGCACAAGGGGCTGAAGGGCGAGTTAACTGTCAACACCCAAATAAATGAGCAAGCCCCTCCTCCTCCTCCTGCCACAAGTCAACCACCAGAGCCACAGCTTTTCCAAGGAAAGCTGCAGGGTAGCGTGGAGGGAAGGCTGCAGGGCAGTGTGGAGGGAAGGCTGCAACGAAGAGAAGAACATGATGACCTGGCTTCAGTCTGGTCTGACAGAAGACGCAGGCTGGTGTAGTACCAGGGGCGGATCCGGGGGGGGCAACGGGGCAATTGCTCCCCCCGAGAAATATTACTGACTGCCGAGTGTCTCTCTCACTGTTTAGAATCAGCAGCAGCGCCGGTGTTGTTGAATGGCCACGCTTCTGGCCTGGACTCTCACTGGTTGCTAATGCCTGGCGTGTAGCAACCAGTGATGTCATGTCAGAGCCAAGAAGGAGGAGAGGGAGGTCCCAGCTTTCAGAGTGGAGCGAGCGGAGGAGGATTTAACTTCTTCCTCCTCCACGCCTAGTGTGTGAATGTTGGCTCCACCCACCTCCTCCCTCTATCTTCTCCAGGGACAGCTCCAGCGTGGCGTGAGTGAGTGAGGGAGGGGAACTTCCTTGGCTGTACTACTGTAGAGAGGTGAGAGGATTGTATGCACTATGCATGCCACTTTTCCCTTAACATATGCAAACAGCATGCCTACCGATGCCTGACTCCTATCACAGCATCTGTTACACTGACACAGATCCTCAGTGTCTGGGAGCTGTCTGGGGGAGGGGTGCTGATGTTCTCCTAACCAGCAGGAGCCCGGGAGGAAGGACATCTTACATGCTGTTATGATAAGGTTAGTACATTTGTTAGGGAGGTGTTGTGTAATTATTGTGCTAGGGGACAGACTGCCAGCTTCCCCCCATGTAATGTGCTCTCTTGTGCCCAGTGCCCACCATGTCATGTGCTGTGCATTGCAGTGCCCACTATGTTGTGCTGTGCCTTGCAGTGCCCCCATGTAATGTGCTGTGCCCACCATGTAATGTCATGTGCATTGCAGTGCCCCATGTAATGTGCTGTGCCCACTATGTCATGTGCTGTGCATTGCAGTGCCCACCATGTAATGTGCTGTGCCGACCATGTCATGTGCTGTGCATTGCATTGCCCTTCATGTGATGTGCAGTGCCCATCATGTCATGTGATGTGCCATGCAGTGCCCACCATGTAATGTGCAGTGCCCACCATGTCATGTGACGTGCCATGCAGTGCCCGCCATGTAATGTGCAGTGCACACCATGTCATGTGATGTGCCATCCAGTGCCCACCATGTCATGTGCAATGCCCACCATGTCATGGGCTGTGCCATTCAGTGCCCGCCATGTAATGCGCAGTGCCCACCATGTCATGTGCTATGCCTTGCAATGCCCGCTATGTAATTTGCAGTGTCTACCATGTCATGTGCTGTGCCATGCAGTGATCCCACCATGTAATGTGCAGTGCCCACCATGTAATGCGCTGTGCCATGCAGTGCCCACCATGTCATGTGCAGTTCCCACCATGTCATGTGCTGTGCCCACCCTGCCATGTGTTGTGCCCAGCATGTAGTGTGTTGTGCCCACTGTGTAATATGCTATGCTGTTCAGCAGTGCCCACCATGTCATGTGCAGTTCCTAACATGTAATGTGCAGTTGCATTGCCCACCATGAAATGCGCTATGCCATGCAGTGCCCACCATGTAATGTGTTGTGCCCACCATGTAATGTGCTGTGCCATTCAGTGCCCACCATGTAATGCGCTGTACCCACCATGTCATGTGCTGTGCCATGCAGTGCCCACCATGTAATGCGCTGTACCCACCATGTAATGTGCTGTGCCATGCAGTGCCCACCATGTCATGTGCAGTGCCCACCATGTCATGTGCTGTGCCAATCATATAAGGTCCTGTGCCCACCGTGTGCATGTGCTGTGTTGTGCCCACCATGCAATGTGCTGTGTTGTGTAGTACCAACCATGTCATGTGCTGTGCCCACCATATAATGAACTGTGCCTACCTTGTGCATGTGCTGTGTTGTGCCCACCATGCAATGTGCTGTGTTGTGTAGTGCCAACCGTGTAATGTGCTGTGCCCACCATGTAATGTACTGTGCTTTGCCCACCATTAAATGTGCTGTATCCATGTATCCACCATGTAATGTGTTGTGCCAACCATGTAATGTACTGTGCTATTCCTCCCCCCGTGTTATGTGCTATGCTGTGCCTTCCACAGACTCACCCACTCACTTCCACCCCCCTCTCTCTTTCACCCCCCTCAACCCCTCTCTCTCTCTCATCCCCTCTTTTTTGCCATGTTCTCTCTCACCCCCTTCACCCCCTACCACCCTCTCTCTCTTTCACCCCCTCTCTATTCCCCTTTTTCTCACCCCCTCTCTCTCGTTCCCTCTCTCTCACCCCCTCTCTCTCTCTTATTCACCCCCTTTCTCTCTCTTTCCCCCTCCCTCTCATCCCCTCTCTTTCAACCCCCCCATCTCGCTAGCACCCTCCCCCCTCTCTCAACCACTGTCTCACACCCCTCTCTCTCTTTAATTTAAATTTAACAAAAAATTGTTTGTGGTTTCATTTTATTTATTTCCATAAAAAGGCCCACCAAAATCCTTAGCACCAGGCCTATGTTGCTCTTAATATGGCCCTGTAAGCAACACCTTTTTTTCTGCCAGTGCCCCTCCCGAGACTAGACTCTGGATCCGCCCCTGTGTAGTACCACAGTCTGGGGACATATATGTCATCTGCTGCTGCTCTTGATCTCTGGGATTCCTGGACCAGATTGTGCTCCCTATTATATGGACTCCTCAAGATCACAATTTTCTTTTCCACAGACTTGATGTGTGCCCTGGGGCCAAAAGGCTTCACAAATTCCAAAAGTTTCTCTAGCGTTGACTTCATCTTTATTTTGTTAACCAGAATAAATGGATATTTTATTTTCAGAAAATACTTACCTATGTGTTTTTATTAAAATACATTTTTAAAAGACAATGTCAAATTAACAAGGGACAACAACCTCCTTAAGGTTCCAAAAAATTAAAAATATCTAATGTTCTTGTGGTAACTTTACACCAAAAAAAAAAATAAAAAAAATAAAAGGTTCTTGTGGTAACTTTACACCAAAAAAATATATATATATGGAGATCACTATAAAATATTTTTGTAACAATCCTAAAATAAGATCTTGATGAAATAAAAAATACTAAAATATGACTCCAAAAAACAAATGTGTAAACATTAGTATGGAGATCGGGCTTTTAAAAAATACAATATCATTCATGACATCAAAGAGAAATAATCCAGAAATCTGTTTGTGAGAACTCTGTGTGAATATGAGCAGCAAAACAACTTCGTTCTTCTAGCATTATAAAGAAGACAATTAATGCACTGCATTCAACGATCACAGAATTTGCAGCGTGAGGAATGTGCTAGCTACAATACGAACACTAGTTTTACCAGACCGAGCGCTTCCGTTTCGAACTTGCTTCTGAGCATGCGTCGTTTTTTTGTCAGTCAGACTAACATACTGACGAGCGGATTTCTCGATAAGAACTGGGTCCAGCGGAGTTCAGGCGGAAATATTTGAAGCATGTTCCAAATCTAAAGTCCGTCAGAAAAAGTCAGCTGAAGGTCCAATGAAGCCCACACACGGTCGGATTGTCTGCCGGATTCAGTCCGTCGGACCAGTCCAGTCGAAAAGTCCACTCGTGTGTACGCAGCATAAGAGACAGTATGCCAAATTTCCTGTGTTAAAAGGAACTGTGTTACAAAAACGTTGTTGGCATGACTGCAGAGATGGGGCGGTCAAAACGCAAAAAGCAAGCAATGTTTGCTGAGATGAGAGACAGAACCTTGTGGCTGGACCGACAGAACAAGCCCCAGACTGGTGCAAGATGCACTTGGGTGCACTGGAGCAAAGGAAAAAGGAAAGCAAGCCGTCACTTAGTGCAAAGAGTGAGCAGATTGGTGCTGTTGCCTGTTGCAACAAAGCAGAAAGCCGTACAGCTGACTTCATATGGCCTATGTTGCCTTCTGAAAATGTTGAAGACTTTTTAGCTGAGTTTGCAATGACTGCTTCCTACAGAGTATGGCCCAAAGGTCGTTGGGTTGAGTTGGTGCAACCTTTTCTGATGGAGGAGTACCAAGAGGTATACCACGGGATGTATCATAACCGAGATGACTACGACAATTTCCTAGGAGCAATCCAATCTAGAGAGTGCTGGAAAAGATCAACGGGGAGAATGTGGTCTCCCATAGCAACCGGAGAAAGTATGTTTTCGGAAAGGAGGAACTACAGCAGAGATTTGGCTCAAATTTTGAGTGAAGATGTTGGTGCAAAAGTGTTTGTTGCTGCCCCTGGCAACTGTGGTGAAAATTTTGTTCAGCCTACAGAGGGTGACAGAGTACAAGAAACCAGTACTTTCATCTTATGGCTGCTTGTGTGAAGGGATCAGCCCAGAGAAGAGGGCACCGTATCCAGCATCCTGCAAGGGGTGTGACCAGGTGTGTGGGTCTGCTGTCACCCCTGGCAACAGGAAATCTGTTTGGCCTGCAGGGGATGATGGAAAATCCAAGAAGGATGCAATGTTGCCCCGTGTCCATGTAGGGGCATTAGCTTGTGAGAGCATAGCAAAGAAGGGACAATGCCCTCAATTGAAGCTTTCAACACCTGCCAAATGGAATGGTAAGACTGTTGCGGTTACAAATGTGAGAGAGACTATTCCCCGAGAAGTGGGAATAAGTCCAGTGAGAAAATCTGCATTCAGAGACTTGCTGTAAGTGAATACCTTGTGTAGTAGCAAAGCCCAGTTTGAATCTGAACCTACAACAAGCTTGAGGACTGGTAAGGACTTGTCTTCAGGCAGTGCACTGTGTAACAGGAAGTCAAGTGGTAAAAATGAATACAATGTGTTGCTCGCTAATGCGATTAAAAATGTGATATTGCAACCAGAAATGTCAGGGGTGACCACTGAGAAATGTGTGCCGTTGCCCCTGGCAACCATGGCAGGTGTAGCAGAGGTGTCCCTGAAGACCGCACAGGAGCTCATGGTGTCTGAGCTCAGGGTTTCCCAGGACAACTGTGTCGCTGCCCTGACTGACAAGTGTGTTTCACATGAGGTGAAAAGCAATGTACTAAATATCCTACAATCTCAAATTGCTAATGTGCTAATACAGTTTATACAAGACAGGAAGGTGGATGATGATGATGTTGAAAAGTGTATTACTGACAATGTTGATGGTTTGGTGTCTCCCATGGTAACCACAGGTAGTGCCGCAGAGTTGTCCCAGGAAATCTCACGAGGACTCCCTGTGTTGGAGCCGGCGATGGTCCAGGGCGGCTCTGATACTGCTCAGGTGGAACACAATAGGAAAACTATCACAATCTGATGTGGTTGACAGTGACTGGTGCAGGTTGTCTGCTGCGAAACCACTATGTCCACCTGTGTCTCCTTGGGCAGAGGGAGCAGTGCTATGGAGTGCTGGTGATTGGAGCACAGACAGGATAGACTGGGATAGTCTCGCCATAAATGTGTTAGCGGGGTGGAAAGAAATTTCTGAAGGTAATAGTAAGGTGGACACTTGCTGCTGTGACAAATGGAGAGGCTGCAGGGCCAGTAGATACAGGTGTGTTGGCTTTTTGCAGAACTTAACCCTCTCCAGTTGGAAGGATCTGAAAAGGGCGCATACATAGCAGAGGTTTTGTCCACAGCAAAAGAGATGAGTAATGTTGAGCGTCAGGATGATGGGATAATGGATAGGGACTTGGAAGGGCTCAGTGTTGCTGAAAATAAGAGGATGAGTGTGACACATGGGATTTGCAGTGCTCATGGGGAGCCGCAAGTTTTGTCAGTTGCCTCTGAGGTGGAGGGCTCTTTGAGTGTCTCGGCCTCTCAAGCCTTAGCAAATGAGCCCCTCCGCGTCGTTGGTACGGAAAAGTCCCTAGAGTTCTGTTTTTAGATGCGGCATGTCTAGAAATAACTGAGATGTTGTTTGAATTGGTGAAAATCTTTCCAATGTACACCTATGTGTATCCACAGCAGAGGGGTGACCTGGTACTGCGTAGTACCAATTGGTGGCGACAGGTGGTACAGGCGATGTTAAGCAATGTTGATAAAAATTGGTTACTGCACTGTTGGTTACTTTTGTGGAAAGTTGTCTCATAGTTCTCTGCGAGAGTGCTTCCAGTGGCAGTTATGTGCAGAAGGTGCTCAGGGGAACTGCTAGAGGAATCATAAATAATAGACATAGTGGAAGTCTCTCCGTATTCTGGTGTGATGGGGTGTATTCCTGTTGGTGCGGTCCAAGGTGCGGCTGAGCAGTGGTTGGTACATGGCGCGTGTACTGTCTCACCTGCTAGACCTCATGTAAAGGAAGGGCCCAGAACAGACGTGGCAGTAGTGGAAATTCGATCCATCACTGGCAGGGAGGTGTAGTTTGAGGTTCCTAGAGACACTCTGACAGGAAATAACAGTGATGGTAACTGTAACGAAAAAGTGTACGAGAAGCACTGTAGTGCAATGTCGGACAACTCGGAAGTATTGGTTGAGGTACCAGTGGACACAGAAATGGTTAAAGAGATTGGTGAGGAAAAAATGTGGTGAAAAATGTGCCTTGGTAAGACAGTTGCTATTGGAGTGTTGGACAACAGGGGGCCAGGTGAAACTGCGGGACTGTCCCATAGGGAGAACTGCTTGCCTGTAGGTGGTCCCTCCATAGACACTATCCTAGCAAACAAGGATACAAGAGGTCCTAATGACAATATTGAGTTGAATAACCCCTTGAGGTTAAACAAAAGGATGTGGTGTTGATCTCAGATGGTTTGGTTGCCAAGGGTAACCACACAGGGGTTAGTGAACCTGAGAAACGAATGTTGTTGGTTAATGTTGCGTCAGGTAGTGAGAGGGGTCAGTCCCTGACAGATTTCATGGAAGTGGGTCCCCAACAGTCCCAGGAGAGTAGGTCTGTGGGAGAAAAAAGGAGGATCCCGAGGCCAGAAGGTAGAAGGGATAGAGAGATTAGTGGGAGCCCACGGTTCAGGAAGAAGTGCTGGTGGAAGCACACCCAGAAGAAGACGTGGGTGGAATGCTCCTTTAGAGAAAAGGTTGAGCAGGACTCCTGCTGCTGATAGTTGGCCAAGATGAAGTGCTGGTGGAAACATACCCGGAAAAAGAAATGGGCCTACGCAGCTAATGGCTGGCACAGAGGTGTCCCATTCATGGTGATGGGTTTATGTGTTCCCCACTCCGGTTCGAAACAAGGGGGGAGGATAACAGTGGGACCCCATGCTACCTTAAAGATTGCTGGTTTACGCCAGATTTTGGAGAGAAAGGCACGCTGATTGCACAGCTGTGTGTTGGGCTATTTAGTTGTGACCTGACTATGGCTCAGGGTTCCACCCAACAGACAGGAAGTCTGTGCATGGAAGACAGGTGGACTCCCATTCCTCTGAGAGGAGTCAGAGGCTGCATGGGTGCGGTCAGAGCATGCATGTCTGCAGGAGGCAGATGTCCTTGATGACAGAGCAGCAAGGCGCTGATCAGGAGTAAGCTTAACTCTTCTGTTCTGAGGAGCAGACCTAAGGCCTAGGCTAAAGGCCTGAAGCAGCCGTATGGCAAGAATGTAAGCCAGGAGGATAAAGTATTGCGTATGCAAGATACAGTAATGGTGGAACCCCTCTGTGTGGGCTACTGATGTCTTTGTGAACTTTTCTGTCATTTTAAATAAAAGTGGGCTACCAGGCCCTTAAAAATTCAGTTCTAGATTTGCATACTCACTGAAAACGCACCTACCACTGGAGGCACCCCAATCTTACAATATATATATATATATACACAGAAAATATTGAATTTCCATGTACAGCTGTAGCCAAACGTTTTGAGAATGCCACAAATATAAGTTTTCACAAAGTCTGCTGCTTCTGTGTTTACAGATCTTTTTGTCAGATGTTACTATGGTATACTGAATTATAATTACAAACATTTCAGAAGTGTCAAAAGCATTTATTGACAATTACATTACGTTTATGCAGATCGTCGATATTGGAAGTATTGACCCTTCTTTTTCAAGACCTTTGTGATTCTCCCTGGCATGCTGTCAATCAACTTCTGGGTCACATCCTGGCTGATGGCACCCCATTCTTACATAATCAATGCTTGGAGGTTGTCAGAATTTGTGGGATTTTTTTTTTATATTATTTATCTGCCTCTTGAAGATTGACCACAAGTTCTCAATAGGATTAAGGTCTGGAGAGTTTCCTGGCCATGGACCCAAAGTTATGTTTTGTTCCCCAAGCCACTTAGTTGCCACTTCTGCCTTATGGCAAGATGCTCCATCATCCAGGAAAAGGCATTGTTCATCACCAAACTGTTCTTGAATGGTTGGGACAAGTTGCTTTTGGAGGATATTTTTGTACCATTCTTTATTCATGGCTGTGTTCTTAGGCAAAATTGTGAGTGAGCCCACTCCCTTGGCTGAGAAGCAACCCCACACATGAATGGTCTCAGGTTGCTTTACTGTTGGCATGACACAGGACTGATGTTAGCGCTCACCTTTTCCTCTCCGGACAAGGTTTTTTCCGGATGCCCCAAATAATCAGAAAGAGGATTCATCAGAGAAAATGACTTTACCCCAGTCCTCAGCAGTCCAATCCCTGTACCTTTTGCAGAATGTCAGTCTGTCCCTGATGTTTTTCCTGGAGATAAGTGGCTGCCCTTCTTCACACCAGGCTATCCTCCTAAAGTGCCTCACTGTGCGTTCAGATGCACTCACACCTGCCTGCTGCCATTCCTGAGCAAGCTCTGCACTTACTGGTGGTGCCTCATTCCAGCAGCTGAATCAACTGTAGGAGACGGTCCTGACTCTTGCTGGACTTTCTTGGGCGCTGATCATCTGATCACTCTTTATAACATTCTGGAGTATATGCAAATTGCCATCATAAAAACGGAGGCAGCAGACTTCGTGAAAATATTTGTGTAATTCTCAAAACTTTTGACCATGGCTGTATATGAGAAGTCCGAGCTGAAATAAAATGCTAAAAGTGATTAAATAAACTTGACAGCTACGGAGTGAATATGTGACTAGCTGCTATAAAAATAAGCAAAAACTTGCATCACAATTACAGCCTTTAGCTCAGCGGTCTCCAAACTGTGGCCCTTTGCTTGCCTGTATCCAGCCCTTGAGGCAGTATTCCTCCCACTGACACTGTTCAGGGCACACTATTCCTCCCACTGACACCAACAATGGGCATTATTGCTCCCACTAATATCAATGATGGGGCATTATTCCTCTCACTAATACCAATGATGGGGCATTTTTCCTCCCACTAATACCAATGATGGGGCATTATGCCTCCCACTAATACCGATGATGGGGCACTATTCCTCCCACTGATGCCAATGATGGGGCACTATTCCTCCCACTGATACCATAGGGCATTATTCCTCCCATTGACACCCATGATGGGGCATTACTCCTCCTCCTGCTGACCTCAGGCACTATAAAAAAAATTATATGCACACTGAACCACCAAACCTGAGACATTTTCTACTCCCAATTGCCACAGTCCAGCCCCCCTATAGTATGAAGGACAGCAAACTGGCCCTTTGTTTAGGAAGCTTGGAGACCCCTGGTTTAGTGCTATAAATATAACTAATGTACAGATAACAATAATTAAACTCAATAGCACTTACAAAAACAGTACAAATAATCTCTAACAATGTGCAAATACAATGCATAATGTGCAAATAGGTAAACAAGTCCATGCAAAACCAAACATACAAGATGATTAGTCTCCCCTCCACACTGTTCACAAAGTGAAAAAAAGGTTCATGGAATTAGAAGTTCAAAGCACCAATCAAGATTGTGAATAATCCTAAAACATAAATATGTACTCTTGTTCCTTCCACAGGTAATATCCAGATCCACCACCACAGCTATCCCAGTGAAAACACACTCACCAGAGGGAGTTGACCAATTAAGTGAATGATCTGGTCTAACAGGCTTTGTGATTAATCCTGGTCTTCCCTATCACAGACTCTGTCAGAATTTGTATCCTCAATGTGATCGATCAGGCAGAGAAGAAAGCCATAATAGTGTAACACCGGTTATTAAAACATTAAGGCTTTATGTACACGGGGCGTTTGCTTTTACTCCTCTGAGTGTCAGAACTCCAGGCAGGAGAAAAGCTGCTTAAAAAACATGCCTGAGGCTGGGTTCACAGTAGTGTGAATTGAATGCTGGTTTCCCTGCATCCAATTTGCACGATAGGAGATTGTGACTGGATCTCAATGGAGCGGGTTCACATACAGAATATCCCTTGTGGCTGCGGAGCGGCTTGCACAGGAGCCCTGTGAGTCTTTGGCTCTGTTTTAAGGCCCGAATTAAAGCAAAAATTCAGCCCTGATTCGTTCCTGAAACGGAGAACGGGGACGCACCGGACCCCCTGCTGTGAGCTGCATCAGGCAGCAGTGTGAACCCAGCCTAAAGCCGTAGATTGCACATGCATTTAGACACGTTTGGTCATACAGTATCATGCGTGTAGACAAACAAAAAAAAGCACCTATCACTAATATCAGCCAACATGACATGTAATGAACTAGTGCAGATCCTATAAAACAGCTTGTCAGGCTACAATATTCTACAAGAAAATGACAACCGATCCCACACAGGACCTCAACTCGCTGTGACTAAAACTAAACCAGGTAAGGAAAGATGGCTTCAGCTCTGCTCTCCACCTGCAGGAGAGGTCCCCCCAGACGAGTTTCATCCCTCTAGTGGGTTTAATCATTGAGTCGGCGTCCTGTGTGCAATGAATTTCAAGGGCCAGAATATTTTTTTTTTTAATGACCATTGGAATGTGTTAATGCTCACACGTGTTTAGATGGATTTACATGTATTTAGGTGTGTTCTGTGTTTTTTCTGCATTTCAGTCCCCCTCCTGACCGTGCTTTTGATTGTTTTTTTTTCAGCCTGTAAATGGCTGTGTACTTAGACACATAGGCCAACAGAGGTGCTTTTACAGGCTGAAAAAAAAAAAGAAAAGTCATACGCCTCTATAGGTGCCGTTTTTTTTTTTTTTTTTTTAAAGCCTAGTGTGCATGAAGCCTAAAAAAAAAGTAACAACTAAAAACACTCACAGAAATAGTACCATTTCCCATCCCTAAGCTTTGAATAGCTCAGACAAGCATAGAGGAAGCACACCAGTTGCTACAGTGGGGAGGACATTAATTGTCATCTGTACATTAGTTATATTTATAGTGATAAACGCTGAGTGATACAAGTTTTTGGTTAGCAAAAGGGTAGTCTACCACACATCCTTCTAGAGACGATGCCCCAAGTGCAGTCTTAAACAGAGGTACAGTGGGGCAAAAAAGTATTTAGTCAGCCACCAATTGTGCAAGTTCTCCCACTTAAAAAGATGAGAGAGGCCTGTAATTGTCATCATAGGTATACCTCAACTATGAGAGACAAAATGTGGAAACAAATCCAGACAATCACATTGTCTGATTTTTGAAAGAATTTATTTGCAAATTATGGTGGAAAATAAGTATTTGGTCACCTACAAAAAAGCAAGATTTCTGGCTCTCACAGACCTGTATCTTTTTCATTAAGAGGCTCCTCTGTCCTCCACTCATTACCTGTATTAATGCACCTGTTTGAACTTGTTATCAGTATAAAAGACACCTGTCCACAACCTCAAACAGTCACACTCCAAACTCCACTATGGTGAAGACCAAAGAGCTGTCGAAGGACACCAGAAACAAAATTGTAGACCTGCACCAGGCTGGGAAGACTGAATCTGCAATAGACAAGCAGCTTGGTGTGAAGAAATCAACTATGGGAGCAACAATTAGAAAATAGAAGACATACAAGACCACTGATAATCTCCCTCGATCTGGGGCTCCACGCAAGATCTCACCCCGTGGGGTCAAAATGATCATAAGAACGGTGAGCAAAAATCCCAGAACCACACGGGGGGACCTAGTGAATGACCTGCAGAGAGCCGGGACCAACATAACAAAGGCTACCATCAGTAACAAACTGCACCGCCAGGGACTCAGATTCTGCAGTGCCAGACGTGCCCCCCTGCTTAAGCCAGTACATGTCCGGGCCCGTCTGAGGTTTGCTAGAGAGCATTTGGATGATCCAGAAGAGGATTGGGAGAATGCCATATGGTCAGATGAAACCAAAGTAGAACTGTTTGGTAGAAACACAACTTGTCGTGTTTGGAGGAGAGAGAATGCTGAGTTGCAACCAAAGAACACCATACCTACTGGGAAGCATGGGGGCGGCAACATCATGCTTTGGGAACAGGACAACTGATCCGTGTACATGAAAGAATGAATGGGGCCATGTATCGTGAGATTTTGAGTGCAAACCTCCTTCCATCAGCAAGGGCATTGAAGATGAAATGTGGCTGGGTCTTTCAGCATGACAATGATCCCAAACACACCGCCCGGGCAACGAAAGAGTGGCTTCGTAAGAAGCACTTCAAGGTCCTGCAGTGGCCTAGCCAGTCTCCAGATCTCAACCCCATAGAAAACCCTTGGAGGAAGTTGAAAGTCCGTGTTGCCCAGCGACAGCCCTAAAACATCACTGCTCTAGAGGAGATCTGCATGGAGGAATGGGCCAACATACAAGAAATAGTGTGTGACAACCTTGTGAAGACTTACAGAAAATGTTTGACCTCTGTCATTGCCAACAAAGGATATATAACAAAGTATTGAGATGAACTTTTGATATTGACCAAATACTTATTTTCCACCATAATTTGCAAATAAATTCTTTCAAAAATCAGACAATGTGATTGTCTGGATTTGTTTCCACATTTTGTCTCTCATAGTTGATGTACAGTATACCTATGATGACAACTATAGGCCTCTCTCATCTTTTTAAGTGGGAGAACTTGCACAATTGGTGACTGACTAAATACTTTTTTGCCCCACTGTATGTACAGCCATAGCCAAAAGTTTTGAGAATGACACAAATATTGATTTTTCACTAAGTCTGCTGCTTCAGTGTTTTTAGATAGTTTTGTCAGATGTTACTATGGTATACTGAAGTATAATTACAAGCATTTTATAAGCGTCAAAGGCTTTTACTGACAATTACATTAGGTTTATGCAAAGGGACAATATTTGCAGTCTTGGCCCTTCTTTTTCAAGACCTCTGCAATTTGCCCTGGCATGCTGTGAATCAACTTCTGGGCCACAGGCTGACTGATGGCACCCCATTCTTACATAATGCTTGAAGTTTGTCAGAATTTGTGGTGTTTTTTTGTTCACCCCCTCTTGAGGATTGAACACAAGTTCTCAATGGGATTAAGGTCTGGGGAGTTTCCTGGCCATGGACCCAAGATTATGATGTTATGTTCCCCAAGCCACTTAGTTGTCACTTTTGCCATATGGCAAAGTGCTCCATCATGCTGGGAAAGGGATTGGTCCTCACCAAACTGTTCTTGGATGGTTGGGAGAAGTTGCTCTCGGAGGATGTTTTTGGACCATTCTTTATTCATGGCTGTGCTCTTAGGCAAAATTGTGAGTGAGCCCACTCTCTTGGCTGAGAAGCAACCCCACACATGAATGGTCTCAAGATACTTTACTGTTGGTATGACACAGGACTGATGGTAGCGCTCACCTAGTCTTCCCTGGACAAGTTTTTTTCCGGATGCCCCAAGAAAATCAGAAAGGGGATTTATCAGAGAAAATGACTTTACCCCAGTCCTCAGCAGTCCAATCCCTGTACCTTTTGAAGAATAGTAGTCCGTCCCTGACCTGCCATTCCTGGTGCCCGATCATGCAGCTGAATCAACTGTAGGAGATGGTCCTGGCAATTGCTGGACTTTCTTGGGCACTCTAAAGCCTTCTTCACAAATGCAGTGAAAATGTTTTTTTTTATGAGGTTCATTTTCATGGCAAAGAGGGACTCTGTGATAAATTGCAATTCATCTAAACACTCCTCATAACATTCTGAAGTATATGCAAACTGTCATCATAAAAACTGAGGCAGCAGACTTTGGGAAAATTAATATTTGTGTCATTCTCAAAACTTTTGGCCACGGCTGTAGAATTAGAGGCAAAAAGCAGGTGCACTCCACGGCAGTAGGAACATTCAGGAAACTGTTTATTGCGGTCAATGTTTTAACTGAGTGCAGTCTGCCTTTCTCAAGACAAGTTCAGCAGTAACAAAACCAGTTTAAATGATGATGTCATATTGTGTGTAATAAAATATTCCACCTTTTTTATTGCTCCTGCCACCAAGTCCCCTGGAATACATCTGGTTTTTTCCCGTGATTCTATATACGTATAATATGCTGCTTTCCTGGCATTCAGCTTTAATCAAAACGAATAATATAATGAGCAATTCAGTTGATATTTGCATGAAAACTGTTAACATTACATGATGTTAACATCATTTTAGTTGTAAAAAGCATCAGTAATCATATAGCAATAAAACATATTGGATGTCTTATGCTTTAGGCTCTGTGCGCATGACAAGTCACCCATAAATTTGCATGACAAACGGCAGCCCGTTGATTCCAATGGTATGTTTCTATATAGGCAACTTAAAGTCGCAGCTACTTTGAAAAGGTTGCTGCACTACTTTAATGCGACTTTTGTGTAAGAGAGTGTAAAGTCGCATTAAAGTCACGCTAGTATGAACCGAGCCTTAGATGGGAATTGATCCCCGTATGCTTTGTATACTAATGAATTTGACTGAGTCTGGAACCCATAACAAGCACACCCCTCTTTGCAAAAAATATTTATGGTCTTGAACCAGATGAAAAGAAACCCTGAAAGTGCTAAGATCAGATGTACAACAGATAGCATTTACAGGAATAAGTCAACTAATGGCTTTAGATTACTCTAGTATAGACAGACCATCAGATTTTTCCTCAGTGCTTCTGGAAAAGGTCTCAAGGCAATTGATTTATTAAAAATTACATTTTTCATAATTTCTTTCTTCATGAAGGAACAGCGGTTGTAGCAACAGCTGAGACCCTTATGCAGGAGAGAGGCTGTACGGATTGCCTTCCACTACCGAATCATAAAATATAATTTTTAAAGATTGTTTCTTGAAGCAATGGAGAGGTTCTATCCCTTGCAGCTTCTGGTTTATCTCAGAACATAATGCTGCAAAATCTTGTACTGCAGGTCGACCCTAAAACTCGGTGACTTTTTGTGGTAAACACTGTATGTCCGTGATTAAGCTCCACTTCACTAATGTAAGCCATGCAACAGTGTGACAGAGGTTCTAAAGCTTGGTATCCCGCCATATTTTTATTATTGTTAAAGTAGAAGTTTAGGTAAACATTTTGCTTGGTTACAGTGGTCCAGTTTGGACTGATGTAATTTTGCATTTGTCATACATGGAAGATCCCTGGAAGCTGGAAATCACTATATATCGCAGCTAGCTTCTGGGTCCCATGCCGAGTATCTGCCTTGTTGCTTAGCCCCTTCCTGCCAACCAGCCCTTTAAGAGTTCCAAAAGTCGTAAGGCGGAGGCAGGCATTCGTGTCATGTGACTACTGTGCTTGCCTGTCACAAAGGTCACATGATCGGAAAACTCCAGATCAAGTATTCATTGAGAGCTTACCAATATCCGGACTACCATGCTGGGAGGGCGCTCTCAGCAAGGTAAGTTGTAAACACAGGGATGCATATATGCGGCCGCTAGGCACCCAGGCACACTCACTGAGAGGCTGCATATATGTGTACGGCCGGCACCAAGGGGTTAGTGAACACAGGAGGTCACTCGGTCAGCATGGGTATAATTCAGAGAATACTTTGCATTCTCTTAGGCCCCTTTCACACTGAGGCGGTTTGCAGGCGGTATTGCGCTAAAAATACCGCCTGCAAACCGCCCCTAAACAGCCTCCGCTGTTTGTTCAGTGTGAAAGCCCAAGGGCTTTCATACTGAAGCGGTGCGCTGGCAGGACGGTGAAAAAAGTCCTGCAAACCGCTTCTTTGGAGCGGTGAATTCACTGCTCCTAAACCGCTCCTGCCCATTGAAATCAATGGGACAGCGCGGCTATACCGCGGCTATAGCCGCGCTGTACGAGGGATTTTAACCCTTTTTCGGCCACCAGCGGGGGTTAAAACCGCACCGCTAGCGGCCGAATACCGCTGCAAGAACGACGGTACAGCAGCGCTAAAAATAGCGCTGTTGTACCGCCGACGCCCCCACCGCCCCAGTGTGAAAGGGGCCTTAGTGAACATAAAGCGCTCTCTGATTGAACAAGGTGGAGACACAGCACAGCAAGGTCACGATTTTTCCAAGGGTTTATAGGAGGGCTTTTTGGTTCCTTTTAGCCCACCTCAATATGGTATCTCTGGTTATATTTTCTCATATCTGATTTAAAGTGTATTTAAAACCCAAAAAAACAAAATGTATTGCAGTTTACCAGGCTTTAGACGTGGTGGCTGTATTATTTTTTTTCAAACAAAGAACATTTTCAACAAGTATTAGGCTGGGTTTGCACAGGAGATTGTGATTGGGTGCACAGGAGTCCTGTGTGTCTTTTGGTCCGTTTCAGCCAAAAATTCAGACCTGAAATGGGAACAGAGCCGCAAAGGACTCCTGCTGTGGGCCGCTTCGTGCTCATATGTGAACCCAGCCTAAATCTTGCCGAAATGCAGTATTCTTGCAATTTCCTGTGAGCCGAAAAGACAGCAAAACAATGTTATTTTTCTTTTGTAAACTACGACTACCATCAGCTACCATATAATGAAGAAGAAAAGAGGCAGACATGTTGGAAGTCCAACCTGGGTTGCCACTATGGCTGCTAGCAAACATACAGCGGAGAAGTGAGTGTGGCCATGAAAGGACTGGACATGTGTTATTCACAGGCTCCCCAGGTGAAGGTACACTAAAAAAGCCTGAAAAAAAAAAGTTCCCACATTTGAGAACTGGAAAGCTACATAAAATTAAATGTTTATTTTGGGGTGTAGATACACTTTAGTCCCGGTTCACACTGATGCAGTACGAGATTTGCAGGGATTCCTGTGCGTTTCCGACACTGTATCACAAACAAACTCGGTTTATGCGAACTGCGCCGGGTGTCAATGTTAAGTTAACAACAACCAAAAAAACGGTTCGCAAAATGCAGTGTGATTGGCTGAATCGGATCGCATGGCTATGAACACCCATATGATCAGATTCCAGTGCAGCAAAAAAAGTGCATGCACCTTTTCCGAGCAGGTGCGGTACGATTTGAGCCATACAAAATGAATGGGCTCAAATCACATGCGAGTTGAATAGGAATGCGGTGCAATTCCTGTCCAAATCACATGCAGTACCTCGCACCGCACTAGTGTGAAACTAGGCTGAAGCTACACTTTCAATAGGCAATATTTCATCCACAAACACCAGAAATCATTCATTATTAAATCCCAACAGCCTTAAATAAAGAAACAGACAAGTTGTACACCTATAACCCTACATGCTTTTTATTACAAGACTAAATCGAGCATATGTGAAAAATTCCTCATTCAGTAACTACATCTAGGGGCACAAATATTTGGAAAGAAGAAAAAGAAACAAAAATTCATTAAATTATGAGAAATATGATTAAATCATCGACCAAATAGAAAATTTATATAATAAAGCCAGAAAAAAAGTTGTAAAATATAGTTTACAATAATTATTCACATTCATGGCTGTACATCAATACATACAACAACGTGGCCCGGAACATGAATTCAATTCAAATAATTCATATATTAGAATTTAAATAACACAGACTGAACTAGAGGCCAACATTTAGCCAGCAAATAACCTTATACAAGAATAAAAATACAAAAGTGAATATCCTATCATTGCATTATTTAAGGTTTTTTTTTTTTTTTTTCAGTTTTAAGCTTAGCCTGTACATCACAGTTACAGTCAGCTACAAACCAGGTATAGAGAAGGAAAAATAAGAAAGAAAAATAACATTTATATTCAATTGCCGCCAACCTGAAAAGAAAGCCAACCTACTATCTTCAAGCTTTATTTTTCTTTTTATTCCTGTTACTAAATACAGCAGGTACTAAACTCTGCCACCAGTCAAGGCGTTTTAGCAGACACCACGTTATACCTAGAGATTGTGGTCATTGTGAGAGGCTTTATCTACCATTCACCAATGCTCGTTCAACACAGACTTGTTTGCCAGCAGTGTCACCAAATCTATATTAAATAATTATTTTCATTCAGGTCACTGAGCAAGATGCATGTAAGTTCCATTTAAAGAGGCATACTACTACTGTTTAGAGACATAGATTCATGGAAGAAGAAGCCTGGCCATCCCGAGTGGTCTTAAGCTGGCCATAGATGGTTCTAATCTTGGTCCGCTCAGCAGGAACTGGCAGATTCGAAGCATGTATGGGCAGGCTGATTGTATCCAAATTGATCGATCGATCAACTTGGGTACAACCAGCCTGTCAGATCTGACATGCAATGTTTGCTAGAGGCTGTTATAGCCGCTAGCAATAATCACTGTTCTCCTGGCCAGGATGGCTTCCCCTGTCGGGAAAAACACAATGGCTCTGCATGGTTGCAGGAAAGAAAAATCGCTGCATCTATGGTTGGCCTTACAGTCACGTATTACCTAGTGCTGGGATCATATACCCTGGTACAATGGTGCTTTGTTTTCCAAAGACTTAAGGAAAACTCAGTCAAGAGAAATATTTCAGCTGCCACGGCCATCATCTAATTCCCAAAACTCTAGTTGCCTGGAAGGCAATTTGAATAAAAGTGCAGTGCTCTGAAATATAGCAGAGAACAAATTAATAGTCATGCCAATCAAGTTGCTTTAATTAATTTTTCTAATTTACTGACTTTGAATAAGACCGGGTGTTATGACTTTGCTGCAAGTTATTATACTTAAACCATAGGAAGCCAAGCAACTATTTTTTTCAGCTGGAGCTCAGCAATGACAGTCTATATAGTTCTCTTCTCTTCTTCTTAGCCAAGCAGAGGCTAGCAACTTCAATTGGATGTAGTCATCACTTTAACTCAGGGCTGGGTGCTAATTGTATAGCTCTTGTTGAAATGGCTCAAGCTGGCCATAGAGGTTTCGAATCTCGGCTGGTTCAGCAGGAACAGGCCAAGATTAGAACTATGTACAGTGCCTTGAAAAAGTATTCATACCCCTTGAAATTTTTCACATTTTGTCGTTACAACCAAAAACCGAACTGTGTTTTATTGGTATTTTATCTGATAGACCAACACAAAGTGGCACATAATTGTGAAGTAAAAAGAAAATGATAAATGGTTATCCAAATTATTTACAAATAAATATGTGAAAAGTGTGGCGTGCATTTGTATTCAGCCCCCCTTTACTCTGATGCCCCTAACTAAAATCTAGTGAAACCAATTCCCTTCAGAAGTCACCTCATTAGTAAATAGAGTCCACATGCGTGTAATCTAATCTCAGTATAAATATAACTGTTCTATGAAGCCCCCAGAGGTTTGTTAGAGAACCTTAGTGAACAAATAGCATCACGAAGGCCAGGGAACACACCAGACAGGTCAGGGATAAAGTTGTGGATAAGTTTAAAGCAGGGTTGTCATAAAAAATAATCCCAAGCTTTGAACATCTCACGGAGCACTGTTCAATCCAACATCCGAAAATGGAAAGAGTATGGCACAACTGCAAACCTACCAAGACATGGCCGTCCACCTAAACTGACAGGCCGGGCAAGGAGAGCATTAATCAGAGAAGCAGCCAAGAGGCCCATGGTAACTCTGGAGGAGCTGCAGAGATCCACAGCTCAGGTGGGAGAATCTGTTCACAGGACAACTATTAGTTGTGCACGCCACAAATCTGGCCTTTATGGAAGAGTGGCAAGAAGAAAGACATTGTTGAAAGAAAGCCATAAGAAGTCCCTTTTGCAGTTTGCGAGAAGCCATGTGGGGGACACAGCAAACATGTGAAAGAAGGTGCCCTGGTCAGATGAGACCAAAATTCAAACTTTTTGGCCTAAAAAAAGCTACAATGTAATGGTTTAAATCAAAGCATATTCATGTGTTAGAATGACCCAGTCAAAGTTGAGACCGAAATCCAAATGAGAATCTGTGGCAAAACATGAAAATTGCTGTTCACAGATGCTTTCCATCCAGTCTGACAGAGCTTGAGATTTTGCAAAGAAGAGTGGGCAAAAAGCCACTCTCTAGAAGTGCAAAGCTGGTAGAGCTTTGCACTTCCACAAAGACTTGCAATTGTAATTGCAGAGAAAGGTGGTTCTACAAAGTATTGACTTAGGGGGGCTGAATACAAATGCACGCCACACTTTTCACATATTTATTTGTAAAAGATTTTGAAAACCATTTATCATTTTCCTTCCACTTCACAATTATGTGCCACTTTGTGTTGGTCTATCACATAAAATCCCAATAAAATACATTTACGTTTTTGGTTGTAACATGACAAAATGTGGAAACTTTCAAGGGGTATGAATACTTTTTCAAGGCACTGTATGGGCAGGCTGAATGTACCCAAGCTGATCGATCAACTTGGGTACAACCAGCCTGTCAGATTTTACATGTGATTATTGTTAGCCACCGTTATAGACGCTAGCAATAATCACTGTGTGCTCCTACTGGGAGAACACAATGGCTATGTGGGAGGGATTCCCCATCAACACCGACTGTT
Source organism: Aquarana catesbeiana (assembly GCF_042186555.1). NCBI lineage: Eukaryota > Metazoa > Chordata > Amphibia > Anura > Ranidae > Aquarana > Aquarana catesbeiana. Next base: position 128,405,789 of record NC_133329.1, on the reverse strand, counting down.
GATGGGGAAATCGTGCGTTTTTCTTTTCTGCAACATCGCTCTGTCTATGGCCGGCCTTAGCCTACAAATTGGATGAAAACTTATTTTTGTGGAGGTTAATAGCCTAAACTGAGCAAGATAACATATTTCTTTAAGAGGCTCAGGTGGTAGGCCTAGAAAGCATTTTTATGCCAAAATGGATCTCACTGGCACAAGACAGAAGATTAATTGTCAAAATGCCTCCTCGCAGCAGACTAAAGTGAATTTGTTGCCTACACACAGTGAAGTGAAATGGAACGCCACATTCAGAAAAGAAAATGTGGAAATCCTAGCCCGTTAGTGAAGCTGAGGGTCAAGTACCTGTCCTCTCATCATTGAAGAATATGCTGCATGCCATGATGCTTAGGATTTGATTATTTTGTCTAAAGATAACTTGCTTTCTACTGCAGCAAGTCAATTCTTGTCTTTTCAGCTCAAGAAAGGGAATAGGTATTTCGTCATAGGGATGTAACAAGCTGCATTCTCCAGTTGGGTTAAGTTAAATGTAGAAAAACAGTTTGTTCTGTACACACAAAGCTTAATGTGTGTAAAAAACACCAATGGCAACCAGCAAAACAAGGTAAGAAAATGAAGAATGTACAGTAAACATGTTAGAGGAAGAAAATGCCAAAGGTGAACATTTGCTTCAACTTGATGTAACAGGGTTTAAGCAAGTGTTGTAAGATTCCTCGCCAGACATCACTAGCAGGTTAAAAGGGGATTTTCCATATATTATATATATTTTTTTTATTTTTTTTTTACTGAATGTAGGAAATCACTTGAGGCATTTCAGGCCTGACACATGACATGTTTGAAAATGAATCTGTATTTTCACCTCCTTCCAACCAATCCTTCTCCTTTTTCTGTTGATAGGGCAGTCTGGAAATAGAAGTTGGTTGGTTGCGAAGGGGAAGAACAGAGCCAGTTCTATTGGACCTTTTATAAATCGATTCACCAAAAGTTATTGCTCCACAAGTATCAGTCAGGAACTGTATTATGAATTTCCTTGTGAGCAGTCGCCAGTTCCTAACAAACCTTTTAAATGTAAAAAAAAAAAAAAAGAAGTACTGGCTTGACCTGCAATATAAAAGTGCCCACTGTGTGCATGCAATGGGTGCTTTTTAGGTTCCCTATATAATAAATGACAGATTAGGCCTTTTGCTTTCATACAGAAATGACGAAATGTTTTTGACCACCAAACAGAAGTCTTTCGTGAACTACCAGTTTGGTATATGACGAGTACCATTAATTCTGACCGGTCTGTTAACGCATTTGTGGCCTTTGTATAATTATGGTTTTAAAAAGCAAAAAACAAAAATGGTTGAAATAGCAGCAGGCAAACACAGCTCTATGCTAAGACAACTTTCTGTGGGCAAATTGAAGTGTAATCCGTGGAACAGTCTTTTCCTTCCCTTTTCACATAAAACTAAGCCTACTAATTATCCACAAATTAAAAGGTCAGTCCACCCGAAACTGGTGTAGGCAAAATAAATAGGCTTTTAGCTTGTATCTCCCATAGGTTTGAGCTGCAAGAGCTTTGCATCCCATTTCCTAGCTCCGCCTACCTGTCACTGTCGGTACAAGTGGTCTCACTCTCCCTGCTGGAAGTTTTTACTTATTTTACATTAAAAGATCACCCTACACAAAGAGTGATATTCTTTCAAAACTTACAATGGTGGCAGGGAGATGTCAATGCAATAAATCTCTAGGCATAGGAAATGTGCGTGATCAATGTCCCCAACTTCCACACCCAGAGCTGAAATGTGAGCTTTAGGCATTTGTGTGGACCCTTTCATTCCTTTTTTTTGCTAGGCAAATATGGAGGACAAAATACTTTACTCCATACAAATTATCCTGCAACAATGTTTTTCTTATGATGGATTTAAAAAGGGTACTATCAGACTGAGGATAAAAATTCAGATAACTTTTTTTACTATTAAATATATATGTATATATATTTATATATATATAAAATGTATATAACTCTATAGTCAGTGCTTACATCAACATACTATTTCCTCTGCAGCCCGATTCTTGTTATTTAAACTCTGTGTTGACAGGTGCACCGTTCCTGAACAAACACAACTAGAAGTACCACGCAGAACCGGTGACAATAAGTTTACTAATTGTACAGCTCAACTTACTGAATGCACTATTTAAATAAAAAAAACATAAGTAAAGAGCAGGACTGGTGTTTCTTGCACCACCGGGTAGTGGATACCATTACAAGACTGCTATGTTCTACCTTGCAGAATTGTATAGGTAGTAAAGCTTCCTGACCAAAAACTAGTTTCACTGGCAAACCGAAAAAAAAACAAAACTAAAAATAGGCAAGAGGAAGGTCCCACAGACTACAGTATATGAGTTTGTCAATGTGTGCACAAGTACGACGATCTGTGTTTCTACCGACTGTACGTTAAAGCTGGCATAACAAGGCCTACCCACTAGGTTGCAGAAGATATAGAGCTGGTGTGCACAAAAGCAAAATCACCACAGCAACGATATGCATGTTGTAACTCAACAGAAGCACAGAGAAGAAGCAAGGTAAACCCTGGATTCCATTAATGTCCATGTTTGTCTTCGTGTTTTCTTGTAATTTTTTTTTTCTTCACTCTATGTAGATTTCTGACGGTATGATTTGTCACGGAGAGATGGTGGTTTGGGTGAGTGGAGAAGGGTTCTCTCTTCTGTTCTGCTATGTAAAGCTCATCTGTTGAATCAGGGAGTCTAGCAGCATGAGGGAAGCTTGCAGGACGTGGAAGAGACGCAATGCTACATGCTGCTGTTTTGGTGATTCTGGTATCTGTGCCGCCACACTTCCTGAATCTTTTTACACCACTTGTGAGCGTTTCCACTGGGGTCCATCAGGTAATATGTTCGGTTAGGCTGCAAGTGAAAACCACAAAAGTAAAAAAAGTGATAATGCTTACAGATATATGAGTCCACAAGCATACAATTAAAGCACCTGAGAAATCGAAATGGAGTATTGTTTTAAAATAAAGAACTGTTGAAATCACAAAATTCAACCAGTCAACACTCCACCACTAAAACAATGGTAACAAAACGAGGAAAATTCGACCAGAACAGAGACAAGGAAAAGGAATAACCATAAACTCCCATATTTAAAACTGTACACTGTGGATGTGATAGGAGTTAAACCCTAGTATCAGTTGTCAGGATGCAGGGAGGCACTAGATAGGGTAGCATTTAGCAGAGCTGAGAGGACTGAGCCTGCCACCAGACCACAGAAAAGATAAGAGGAGAAAGCCACACTTCTCATATGCACAACTTAGTGAATTCGTCCTTTAAGGCCTCATGTACACTGCTGCTGGTAAACAGACGTTTAGGAGTAGTTGGCCGTTTTTTTCAGCTGCCCCTAAACTCTCCTCTGTTATCTTATCAGCACATGTACACTTTTATAGTCGTTTCCATGCAGTTGAGGTTAGACGGATGTTCAGAGGCATTTGTAACAGCTTGTAAACGTGTGTAAATGAGGTAACTCGCGTTTAGCCATGTTTCGTTTATAGGCGTTTTTTATGGAGATACATTTCTGACCATTTGCAATTCAAAAACTCTTCCAAATGGAAACGCGGCATGTAAACGTGGCACAATGGATATTTTTAAACGCCAGTTACTAGCTGTCAAGTTCCATCATTCAGGAGAGGTTTTAAAACGTCCCGTACATAAAGCCTTAGGGGTTGCCTCCCACCAGGGCTAAGCAACTTTTCACCTAGACTCTAATTAGTCATGTCCATGTGACTCCAATACAAATGGGGATGCAGGCATAATCAGGACAGGAAGACAAATAAAAAGTTTAACCCTTCCTAACTGTGACCCCAATGGATAGAAATCCCCGACAGAAAGTGAAAGGAAATCTCCCCAATGTTGCCACAGATAGCTAAAACCCTGACAAAAACTCTCCTAAAACCAAACATTCGTTGCTGGGGATGGGCTTTAAAATGGCTTCTATGCCTAGCTCAGACACCCAATGACAATGCTGAATTATAACAAGCACTGCTTAGAACATTTGCATGCTAGACTGTATACAGATCTCCACATAAAACTATTCAACTTAAAGGATAAGTTCACCTTGTGTAACATGTTACATGTTAGAAATCCGCCAGCCCCCGCACCTCCCTGATGTCACCGGCGGAGGGGGATTGTCTCCCCACGCTCTCTGTCAGAATCTGCAGAGAATGTGCCCATGCGGGGCTCCGCCCACGTCACTCATTCACAGAATTCTGTGAATTGAAAACTACAAGAACCGACAGCTTTACGGTGGTCGGCTTGTAGTTCTCAATGAACTACCACGGCGCTGTTGAGCATGGTGGTAGTTCATTGATGCTACCTGTTAATGTGTAACTGCTTGGCCGTACGATTTATGGCCAAACAGCTTACACACAGAGCCTACAAGAGCCCTGCCTAGCACCCACAATCTGCAGATCATGGGAGCAATGCTTTTCAGGCTCCCAATTAAAAAAATAATAAATGCACATTTTCTTACCTGCAAAAAGATGTGCATTTATTTATTTATTTTTTTTAAACGGTGGGCTGACTTGCAGGATTTCAAGTACTGTACCAGCTCTGCTGGGAGCCCTGGTGATGTCACCTGCACCTCTTGGAAGTGTAAAAATTTTATTTTTTGGGGGAACAGTTACTAGATTAACAGCTCCCTGTCTGCCCTATAGCAGTTTCACTGCTATAGGGCGGCAGCTGTGCACCGGATCACGTATATATGCGTGATTGTGCACTTCTGGGTAGGGGGTGCACATGCACGCCGCCGCTGGCTCACTTCCGCTGTGATTACACACAGCGAAGCCGATTGGCAGGTGCTGGGTACTCCAGCACCCGCTGATCATCAGCAAGAGACACAGAACTGCGATCTGCCTATGTAAACAAGGCAGATTGGGGTTCTGACAGGTGGGAAGGGATGGCGTTTGTGTCTCTGCAAAACAGGGAATAAATTCCATCACTTCCCCTAGTGAAAGCACCTCACACAGTACAAATTAACTGTGGTTAGGCACACAGTTAACCCTTTGATCACCCCTGATGTTAACACCTTCTCAGCTAGTGTCATTAATACAGTGACAGTGCATATATTTTTTTTTTAACACTGATCACTGTATTAGTCTCACTGGTCCCCAAAAAATGTCAAAAGTGTCAGTGTCAGAATGTCCACCACAATATCGCAATCCCGCTATGAGTCGCCGATGGCCATCATTACTAGTAAAAATAAATAAAAATATCCCATAGTTTGTAGACGCTATAATTTTTGTGCAAACCAATCAATATACACTTATTGGGATTTTTTTTACCAAAAATATGTAGCAGAATACATATTGGCCTAAATTTATGAAGATTTTGCAAATGTTTTATAGCAGAAAGTAAAAAATACAGTCCTTTTTTCAAAAATGTCAGTCTTTTTTTGTTTATAGCGAGAAAAATAAACAAACACAGAGGTGTTCAAATACCACCAAAAGAAAGCTCTATTTGTGGGGAAAAAAAAGGACAAATTTTATTTGGGTACAGCGTCACATGACTGTGCAACTGTTAGTCAAAGTAACGCAGTGCTATATTACAAAAAAATGGCCTGGTCATGAAGGGGGGTAAATCTTCCAGAGGTCAAGTGGTTAATGCCATTGTAAAATTGTTTTTGTTGGGGGAAGAGGGTTGGCAAGAAAGGGGACCATTTTCCATGGAAGGTCTGCCTAAATGTTACATGAAAACACTTTTAGTGCTATACATTCCAAAATAGACTTACAGTATGAACAAAAAATGTTTTAAAGTTCTTAGCCTCTGGGCGCAGTTCCTGTGACCATGGAATCTCTCCTTTCAGGACTTTGTTTACTGGATCCACATAATATAGGTGTGGGCCCTCTGTAAGAAGCAGCTGACGTCGGCGAGCAAACAGCCCCTGCACATACAAAGAAAATGATTCGTTTTTAGTACTGAACATGGGTGAATCTTTTTCCCAGATATGTTGTAACATTTGTAATTAATCAAAATCAATTCAATGCAATTTAAAGACCCAGTTGGCTTGGGATCACTCTATCATGTAATTATGAAGTAGTATATTCACAAAAAATGTTGAAACCTATATTTCCCCTCTTTCCTAAAGCAGTTGTCAGCTTATGTTCACATACATTAACATCTGTTCTTCAATTGGGAAAAGGTACTTATTGTAATTATCATCCCACCAATTTTTTTTTTTTCATTCTGACAAGGAAAATACAGTGGATATAAAAAGTCTATACACCCCTATTAAAATGTCAGGTTTCTGTGATTTAAAAAAATGAGACAAAGATAAATCATTTTAGAACTTTTTCCACCTTTAAATGTGACCTATAAACTGTACAACTCAATTGAACAACAAACTGAACTCTTTGAGGTGGATAAAATATGGTTGCATAAGTGTGCACACCCTTCAACCAACTTCTTGACTACATCTTAAGACACAATGTTTTCATACTCCTCCCACTACCTCCAGGTACAGGGGGTTGAGATGGGGACCAAATGTGCCCCATTGTATGCCAACCTGTACCTGGGGGGGTGGGAGAAGGATGTCTTTTCCAGAGACGACCTGGCCCACTACATGGAAAGGGTCGCCTCATGGTATAGATTTATAGACGATGTGCTGATCTTTTGGTCTGGTTCTGAGGCAGAGCTAAACGACTTTCTGAGATTGATTTCTAACAACGACTTTAACCTCAGATTCACTATGGAATACAGTAAAACTGCAATTAATTTCCTTGATTTGACTATCTCTATTGACACTAAGGGCAAATTGGACTCGTCATTGTACAGAAAATCCTCCGCTGGTAATACAATCCTCCACGCGGATAGCTCACACCCAGATTCACTTTTAAGAAGTATCCCTTACAGCCAGTACTTGCGCCTTGAACGCAACTGTAGTAAGGATTCAGACTTCCAGGTATCTGCAAAGAATCTATACAGGAGACTGCTTTCTCGGGGATACAGCCACTCATGCCTTAAGAGGGCATATAACCGCGCTAAGGCCCAAACTAGAGATTCTTTAATATTTTCAAACAAACCCCCCAAAAAATTGGAAACAGTCAGATTAATTACTCGCTATTCCAATCAACATAGCGAGATTAGAAAAATTCTAACCAAATTTTGGCCACTCCTATCAGCTGACCCAATAGCTAGGAAATACATAAACTCATTCCCAGAGATAACGTTTAGACGATTCCTTCATTAAAGGACCGTTTAGTTCACAGTCACTTCAACGAAGCCTCCCCCAATAACAATTCAACCAATATAGGTATTTCTCCATGTGGTAAATGTGACATTTGTAAATTTGTAGACAATAAATCCCGTTTTCTACTCCCCAATGGTAAATGGCACTCGATCAAATTCAACGTGACATGTCAAACCCCGGGCATAATTTATCTGGCTCAGTGTGTCTGCGGCGGTTTTTATGACGGTAAGACAAAGTGACCGTTTTTTAAACGGATAAGGGACCATATAAAACCTATCCTCAAAAAACAAATGACAACTGCTATTGCCAGGCACGCTGGTATATGTCACAATTTCAATCCACATACCATCAAATTTCAGGCCTTGGAGCACATTCCGCTGGATGAAAGAGGGGGCAGTGTCGATCGAACACTGCTCCAGCTTGAAGCCCGCTGGATCTACACCCTCAGGGCCACTGATTTTCCGGGTTTAAATGAGAGCCTGAGCTATAAGTCCTTCCTATGAATCTGTTTAGCGACCCATGTAACTTCAATTTATTGTATATATTTTTCATTCTATTTTTGTTTTTTATTTTTATTTTCCAGTACAACCGGTGTCTCTCTTTTTTCATCTGACACTCACCCTCTATCCTGCTCCTCCCCCCCTTTCCCCCCCCCTCCCTCCCCCCGTTTATCTCCCTCCCCCCGTTTATCTCCCTCCCCATCAGTCCTCAATTTTAATTTGAACATATCATCTCTTGTCTCTCTATTTTGAATCGCTTGTATTTACAAGTATATAACTCTTGACTCAGAATTATATTTAAATGTGTAATAAAATTTAAATGTCTGTATACAATTGTTTTATTTTGTGTTTTTGTTACAGTGCTTTGTTCCTCTGATTTACTGATCGGATTGGAATGTGTGCGGTCCGTTTCCATCCGATCGGTTGCCTCTCTGGTTTCCCTCTGCCAGGTCGCTCACAGTCCTCCTCCCCCGCCAGTGTCAGGGTGGCCTATCGCAACCATACGGACGCCCGGGGCACATCCTAGAGATGTGCCCACATTGCGCCGCGCTTCCTGGGAAATCAAATCCATCAGTGGGTCACTACGGTGCCCCGCTTACCGTCCCTGCAGTCCGGGTGGGGTGGGGCGGGGCGGCGCACTAGGTCGTCGTGCGTAGGCACTGCGCATGTCGGCTCTGGCTGCGGCCGCTGTGCCGCATGGGACCTGTAGGAAGACGGGAATCTTGGTTCCCCGGGCATGCGCAATGGCGCCCTCACGTCCGCATCGAGCTGATGATGTCACACGCCAGCTCGATGGGGGACAGCACATAAGCCGGCTCTTCTGACAGTCCTATCTGTCAGCGCCGGAGGATGGAGCTCACATCCCTGCAGTGTGAGTGACGGGTAAATTTACCACACACTGCTCTATAAACTTCAATCTGTGTTGATTTCTTATTCACCATTCATCATCTTTATATCTCTATCAGTGAGCCTTCAAAGAGTGGATCTCCCTCTCTAATATATCAATGAGACAATGTGTCCATTACTCTCTAGTTAGGCTTGACTAGACGATATATACCTAAACCTTGGCTATTGATTTTATCTTCACTATATTCCACTGGTTCATATCTCCTAGTTTTTTCAAATTAACTCTTTCCAGCAAAGTTCCTTCTTTTATGATTGTGTCTTTGCTTTTTCTCCCTTTTTTTACTAGCATTACTGAACCACTTCCTGTAATCACAACCTAACAGACATTGATGACTGCCTCCACCTCACTGGTGCTGCTCTGATCAATCATTTGAGTAAGTGTTAAAGAGTCCTTTTGCCCTTAAGCTAAACAACTCCCCCCATTTTCCGTGATTATTGATCACAAATTTGATCAAAAATCTCAATAAGCTAATAAATACCTCACTATACAGACATCCTTAAAATTCAGTTATAGTAATTATTTATCAACTAATTCCCCTTTTGACACATTAAATTTTATAATTTATATACAGCCCCACCTTGCTGTCCCCTGTGGTTGCACATGTTGGTCTCATCCCGGCCCTGGTCCAGGTTGGTGCACGCTGCTGGCGATAAAGGTTTCTGGGTCACTGAGGGGGTCAGCATTTTTTCAATGCTGTTTCAGAGACGACATTGCACTAATCTATCGCTAATATGTGTTGTATCTTGATTTTTTGTGCAAATTATAATGGCAATCTTTGCAATCTTTATATTTTTTCTAGAATCAATAGGAGTGCTAAGTGATGTCATCTTCAGTTTGCATATCCCTTGATAAAGCGACAATGCGAAACATGTCGGGCTAGTATGCAACTGTATTGTCCTCTACACTATTTGTACACTCTAACCCCATTTGACCACTGTGTTTTTATTTCAAACTGAAATTTCATGAACTCTGTATAAAATTGTATGTTTTTTAATGATTGACTGAATAAATTGTACTTTTTTATGAAGAAAACTTTTCTATGTTTAGTCCACCCGCACCGTCAAAATCCCTTAATTCCCTTCATAATTTATAACCCTTCAACCAATATTTTGTTGAAGCATCTTTAATTTTATTACAGCACTCAGTCTTTGTGGGTATGAGTCTATCAGCATGGCACATCTTGACTTGGCAATATTTGCCCACTCTTCTTTGCAAATGCCCTCCAAATCTGTCAGATTGTGAGAGCATCTCCTGTGCACAGCCCTCTTCAGATCACCCCACAGATTTTCAATCGGATTCAGGTCTGGGCTCTGGCTGGGGCATTCTAAAACTTTAATCTTCTTCTGGTGAAGCCATTCCTTTGTTGATTTGGATGTATGCTTTGGGTCATTGTCATGTTGAAAGATGAAGTTCCTCTTTATGTTCAGCTTTCTTGCAGAAGCCTGAAGGTTTTATGCAAATATTGACTGGTATTTGGAACTGTTCATAATTCCCTCTACCTTGACTAAGGCCCCTGTTCCAGCTGAAGAAAAACCGCCTCAAAGCATGATGCTGCCACCACCATGCTTCACGGTGGGTATGGTGTTTTGGTGATCTGCAGTGTTTTTGCGCCAAACATATGTTTTGGAATTATGGCCAAAATATTCAACCTTGGTTTCAACAGACCATAACATTTTCCCACATGCTTTTAGGAGACTTCAAATGCATTTTTTGCAAAATTTAGCCGGGCTTGGATGTTTTTCTTCTTAAGAAAAGGCTTCCATCTTGTCAATCTACCCCATAGCCCAGACATATGAAGAATACGGGAGATTGTTGTCACATGTACCACGCAGCCAGTGCTTGCCAGATATTCCTGCAGCTCCTTTAATATTGCTGTAGGCCTCTTGGCAGCCTCCCTGACCAGTTTTCTTCTTGTCTTTTTACCAATTTTGGAGGGACGTCCAGTTCTTGTTAATGTACCTGTTGTGCCATATTTTCTTCACTTGATGATGACTGTCTTCATTGTGTTCCATGGTATATCTAATGCTTTGGAAATTCTTTTGTGCCCTTCTGACTGATACCTTTTAACAATGAGAACCCTCTGATGCTTTGGAAGCTCTCTGCGGACCATGGCTTATGCTGTGAAGATTTCAGTTTGTTTTTTAATTGAGTTGTACAGTTTATAGGTCACATTAAAAAGTTGGAAAAAGTTCTGAAATTATTTTTCTTTGTCGCATTTTTTCACATCACAGAAAGCTGACATTTTAACAGGGGTATGTAGACTTTTTATATCCACTGTATATGTACAAAACCACCATAAATTCCATAAATAATAAACGAATGCTTACCTTTCGTTTATCTACTGGACCCATTTTTAGGATTAAATTATTTTCTACAAACTGGTGCCTGAGGAAGAAAAAGGAAAAAATGCAAACAAAAAGGAGTAAAACCAAGCAAAAACGGTGACATGCTTAAGCAAATGTAGTCCTTGCCTTGCACAGGATAACAGATGATTCCCTAATAGCTCTTCATGCAACAAACAATACTATGATGAGCAGTAAGGACCTGTTCACATCTGAACATTATGGGTGCACTGGAAAAATCACTGTTTGCTGCATCTTTGCAGGGAGTGTTATAATCTGGAGTATGCCAAACCTAATACATCGTATAATATAGCTAGGGCAGCACAATAGAACTGAACATTTACAAAGATAACATAAGATTGACTCTCAGGAGGTAAAATGCACACAAAGAGTATTAATATTAGTAGCAAAGTAACTTCAATGTGGAATAACAATAGTTATGAACTCATAACAGTTTTTATGGCATAGGTAAGAAGGAGTAAAAAAAATAAAAAGAAAGAAAAAAAAAAAATAGGTAGTAATGTTAAAAAGGATGTATAAACTAAAGTTTTTCGGTCTTTGGTAGGGTCTGTGTTAGGAAGGGTATTTATTATGGGATCAGAGGGGAAAGGAAAAAGGGGTGGGCGGGGTCTGTAGGCGTGGTATGGTGACCCTATAAACCCTTATATTTTATTTGCATACATTTCTTAAATAAATAAATGTCAAGTGCAAGTACAAATAACCCACAGAAACCTTTTCTTTTAAGTAGATGTAGTTTGGACACTTTTTAGTTACATTAGTAGCCACTAAATGCCTGCATTTAAAGTCATAGTCCACAAGTAAAAAAAAAAACAAAAAAAACATAATAAATGCACAACTGATAAAAGAAAAAAATTTCTGCATTCAAGTCTACAGAGCATTGCAACTGCAATCACTGGATCACAGGTGAAATGGATAGGTTCCTTCAGATTCCCCCAGGCCCAGGTCTATAAGGAAGGAACCCACCTTTATAGAGCTGGGGGAAGTAAACAATGGACTATAAGTGCAGTGACTTCATGTGAGTGTAACGCAACATGGTGACAAAAAGGTGGACTTCGCTCTTATGCAATCTTTTTAATTTAAAACCTAACAGGTTTGATTTAAAAGGGCAGAAATGGAGCTGCTTACCACTGGTTTCCTCCGGCTTGTTTTTCTAGCAGTAGCCGTTTTTCCTCCTCTGAGAACTGTAGATCAAGCTCAAAAGAATTATTATCAATGTCGTGGATGTACTGTTCTATGTTACTGCCAGACCGCTTCGGCTGAGTGGGTTCTGGTGTTAGCAGTGTTTGGGGCGATACAGACAAGGCTACTTGCATATTTCCAAACTGACTCAGAAGGTCATCATACTAAAAGACAGAAAGGCATACATTAAATTATATTAGATGACTATACTCTAGGTGCACCACCTGTAAGTCTGGATCACAAATGGGGGAGCAAACATTGGAAATGATATTAATTCAATACATTTTTATTAAAAAAAATTAGAGTTACGTACCGGTAACGTCTTTTCCAGTAGTCTTTCAGGACAGCCACCATGAGAGATAGTCTCCTCCTCTTCCTCTTAGGAAACACTGCGCCAGCCCATTAATTCTCACTTCCCCCTGCCAGACCTCAGTATATTCCGAGATTACCTCCGGTCAGCTGGGGAGACACAAGAACACATTAATAACATACTATTCCATATCATTATCATGCTGCGTTCTGGTCTTTTGTAAGACCCCCCCAAAAATTTCGGGTGGGTAACTAGGGCTGTCCTGAAAGACTACTGGAAAAGACGTTACCGGTACGTAACTCTAATTTTCCCCTTTCGTCTTTCAGGACAGCCACCATGAGAGGATAAACGAGCACTTACCAGTTTAGGGTGGGACTACCGCTTGCAATACCTTTCGCCCAAAGGCTTGCTCACTAGCCGACACCAGATCCACTCTGTAGTGCTTTACAAAAGTGGAGTAGCTGGACCATGTTGCAGCCCTGCATATTTGCTCTGGCGTTGCTCCAGCCCTTTCTGCCTGCGAAGCTGCCATAGCTCTAGTAGAGTGTGCTCTTATACCCATTGGGATTTCTTTCCCTGCCAATGTATAGGCCTGGCCAATGGCTACTCTGAGCCATCTGGCAATAGTGCGTCGAGACGCTTTGCATCCTTTTCTGGCCCCAGAAAACAAAACAAATAAAGAGTCTGACTTTCTAAACATCTTGGTCAGCTCTAGGTATCTAAGGATACATCTCCTTACATCCAAAGAATGAAATTTTAATTCCCTTTCCCCCGAGGGGTTGGGACAAAATGAGGGTAAAACTACCTCCTGACTTCTGTGGAAACCAGAAGCAACCTTAGGTAAAAATGCTGGATCGGTCTTAAAGACGATCCGATCTGGAAAAATAACGCAAAAAGGAGATCTAACAGATAAGGCCTCAATCTCGCTGACTCTCCTGGCAGTTGTCACTGCTACCAAAAAAACTGTTTTTAGCGTAAGATCCTTTAGTAGACATTCCTCTAAAGGTTCAAAGGGGATTCCCGTTAGGCCCTGCAAAACTAACGATAGGTCCCACTTGGGAAAGGGAGGACCTTGAACCGGTCTTTGTCTAGACAGAGCCTTAAAGAATCTGACCACCCAGGGGTTGGTGGCCAGATGTTTCTCTAAATAAGTACTAAGTGCTGACACCTGACCCTTAAGGGTACTTATGGATAAACCCTTGTCTGCCCCGCACTGAAGGAATTCCAACACAGCTGTGGGACTATGTACCGCAAGGGAGCCTTCTGCACACCATTTATTGAAACGTACCCAGATTTTTTTATATATCTGGCGTGTTTCCTTCTTCCTGCTATTGAGGAGGGTGGAGATTAATTTCTCAGAAAAACCCCTAGCTCTCAGCATACCCTCCTCAGTAGCCAGGCCGCTAACTGCCATTGGTGAACCTGTGGACAGAGGACTGGGCCCTGTGAGAGGAGATCCTCTCGAGGTGGCAGGAATAAGGGAGGTTCGACCGCTAGCTGCTTGAGTACTGAGAACCAAGCCCTCTTTGGCCAATGTGGTGCTACCAGAATCAGGGACGTGTTTTCCATCTGAAACTTCCTGAGAACTGCTGGTAATAACGCTGGGGGCGGGAAGGCATAGCAGATTCTGAAATGCCAGTCCTGGATCAATGCGTCGACCCCTCGTGCTCCCTCCCCTCTGTTTAGGGAGAAAAAACAAGGGGTTTTCGCGTTGTTTCCTGACGCGAACAGATCTACCTCTGGAGGACCCCACTTCTCTGAGATGAGATTGAAAACCTCCTGGTTGAGGATCCAGTCGCCCTCTCTCAGCCTGGTTCGGCTGAGAAAGTCTGCTATCACATTCTTTTCTCCTCTCAGGTAGACTGCTGAGAGTGAGAGAGTGTGAGTCTCGGCCCAGCTCAGAATGTCTGATGCCAATGCCAGCAGTACTCCGCTCCTTGTGCCTCCCTGCTTGTTCACATAAGCTACGGCGGACGAGTTGTCCGACTGCACCTGTACATGGTGGCCCTGTAGCTCCTTTTTGAAGAACCTGAGTGCTAGCCCGATTGCCTTCAGCTCCTTCCAATTGGACGACCTTCTGAGTTCGTTTCCCTCCCAGGTGTCCTGTGCTACAAGGGAACCCAGGTGCGCCCCCCAACCTCTGCCGCTTGCGTCTGTGGTTACCACCTGAGAGACTGGGATGAACCACAGACGACCCTGCGACAAGTTTGAGGCCCTCCTCCACCACCAGAGGGATCTCTTTACTTGGGATGGGACCTGAACCAAGGCATCCAGACTTCTCTGGCTGTGATCCCACACCCTTAGGACAAAGGACTGTAAGGGACGAAAGTGCAGACCTGCCCATTGCACTGCTGGGAGGGTCGCGGTCAACAGACCCAGGGCCGACATCAGAACTCTTATAGAGACCCGACTGCTGCACTGGAGACCAGCCACTGCCCTGTCCAGCTTTAGTATTTTTTCTCTTGGAAGAAACACTCTCAGAAGTGTTGAGTCCAACTGGTAGCCCAAGTAGGTAATGCGTTGGGAGGGAATCAAACTGGATTTCTCCAAGTTCATTAGCCACCCTAGACCTGTAAGAACTCTTCTTGTAAGCTCTAGATTCCTGACTAACTGCAGTGGACACGCTGCAAACAGGAGCAGGTCGTCCAGGTATGCTATCACTGATATCCCCTGGAGCCGAAGAAAGGCCATCACCTCCGCCAAGACCTTGGTGAAGATGCGGGGCGAGGAGGATAGCCCGAAAGGCAGCGCCTGAAACTGTAGATGTACCGATGTTCCACCTAGATCTACCGCTAGCCGGAGAAACCTCTGTGAGGCTTCTGCTATGGGAACGTGTAGATACGCGTCCTTTAGGTCCAGGGATACCATAAAGCAGTTGCGGGGCAACAGTGTTCTCACCGTGAAAATTGTTTCCATACGGAATCTCCTGTATGTCACTGACTTGTTCAGGGGCTTTAGATTCAGAATCAGTCTGAATTTCCCTGTGGGTTTCTTCACTACAAAGATGTGTGAATAAAACCCCTCTCCCTCCTCGGCTTTTGGAACTTTTAGAACCACATTCTGATCTACCAGATCTCTTAATGCTTCCAACAGAGCCTCGGCTTTTGCCGTACACCTGGGTAGGTGCGTGACCAAAAATCTCCGAGGAGGAAGATTCGTGAAATCGATATGGTACCCCCTTCTTATAATCCCTAGGATAAAGCGATTGGGGGATATTGCCTCCCACTGTGGGAGGAAGGCCCCCAATCTTCCCCCCACCAAGGTTGGGGAGTCATTGACTTTTACGGGGCTGTTCAGGAGGGCGAAAAATCGCCCCTCCTCTGCCCTTGCCTTTCTGACCCCAGAACTTCCTTTGCCCTTCCGGCTTTGGAGTCTCTTTACGCTTTTGCGGACGAAACCCCTTCTTTGTAGGTGCAGGGGTTTTCCGCTTAACCGGGAAGGATTTCTTCCTGTCTGCTGTGCGGTCTAAGACAGTCTCTAAGCCTGGGCCGAAGAGAAGGTCTCCCGTTAACGGTATGCCGCACAATTTGACTTTAGAGGCGCTATCGCCCGGCCAGGTTTTTAGCCAGAGGGCTCTCCTGGCCGAATTGGCCAGAGCCGCTGATCTGGCCGTCATACGTACTGACTCTGCTGAGGCATCAGCTATGTAGGCGATACCCCGCAGAATCGTAGGGAAGGAAGACAGAATGGTTTCTTTTGCCGTTCCAGCCTCAATATGCTCTTGAATCTTAGAGAGCCAGTGCTCCAGGTTGCGAGCCACTACTGTGACAGCCAACTCAGGTTTCAAGTTACCAATTGTTGAATCCCACGTCTTTTTAAGGAGAGAGTCTATTCTCTTATCCATGACATCCACCAGGGCCCCCATGTCCTCAAAAGCCAGGTCAGTGTGTCTGGAAACCTGGGAAAAAGCAGCATCTAACTTGGGATTTTTATTCCAGATAGATGTAGGATCATCCGAAAACGGAAATCTCCTCTTTAAGGATCTAGAAAAAAAGGATTTCCTTTCGGGATCCTGCCACTCCTTTTTGATAGTTTCAACCAGTACTTCATGAACTGGAAAAACCTTTCTCTTTTGTTCCCCCAAGCCTCTGTACATCTGGTCATGAAGGGTCAGGGGTTTCCTGTCCTCCTGAATACCGAGGGTTGTATAAATAGCCCCTAAGAGGTCCTCTACCTCCTCTAGGGATAATTTATATCTGGAGGATCTCCTGGACTCCCCGTCCTGGTCCTCCCCCTCTGAACCATCCTGGGAATCGGAGGAGGAACTATCTGGCTGTCTTAGTTCCACTCCGGAAGGCCCTGGAGCTTCCTCTGCCCTAACTGAAGTTGCAGGTTGGGCAGGAGCAGAGACCTGCGCCTGAGGCGGGGTTGTATCCTGGGGAGCTGGACTAATGGGAGGTTGAAACCTTTCAAATAAGGCTTTAAATGAAGAAAAGGTGGACGAGAGCTCTTTAACTGAGGCTGCAAGTCCTGACTCCTGTTCAGAGTCCCTCTCCTTAACAAGGGAGTCTATGCACTCCCTACACAAGACCTTTGTCCATGCCTCCCCTAATGTGTCCCTGCAAGAGGCACACCTCCTCTTAGAGCTATGGGTAGACTTAGATTTTTCTGTAGCTTTCTGAAATACAAGAAAGGAAAAACAAACATTTCTGTCACTTTTTTTTTTTTTTTTTTTTAAAAAAAAAAACAAGGATACAACCCTGGGAGTGCACTAGACCCTCCTTCATCTATGGGGATCTGAGCCTCCCTCCCCTGACCACCCAGGGTATCTGCCCCCCCATGACAGGAACCATACATGGAGGGACAATCCTAGGTAAAGAGTACTTTTCCCCAAGGCACTCTTACCTTAGGAAGGCTGGAGGTAGTGTCCGTTGGTTGAGCATCCGCTTCCGACATGACTTGCAGGTGGTTGCTACTACCGAGTCCAACGCTGCCTGTGCGCGTCCCAGACTCGTCTCCAGCCTGTGCCTGGCTTCCCTATCAGCCCTGCGACCCGGAACCGGAAGCCGCAGTTCAAAGGCAAGCCCCCGCCCTTCCGCCGGAAATGACGTCGCCCGTCGTCCGGCCCGCCTAGTTCCAAAAAGAGAGCGGCCTGTAAAGTATACAGGAAGGGCGGACGCCAGCCTGCTGCAGCCCTGTGACCGCGATAGGGAACCCCCACAGCCTGAAGCTGCGCTCAGCAAGGAAGTGGTGGCCACTGAATCGAGGGGTAAGTCCCCCCCATGCCCATAAGAAGCCCCTGCTCCCATTAACAGGCTCAAAAAAAAACAAATAACAGCCACAGTCCCCTGACTGAAAAGCCTGGTTCCTTGCACAGTGTCTCCCCACCGGAGGAAACACTAATACTGAGGTCTGGCAGGGGGAAGTGAGAATTTATGGGCTGGCGCAGTGTTTCCTAAGAGGAAGAGGAGGAGACTATCTCTCATGGTGGCTGTCCTGAAAGACGAAAGGGGAAAAAAACATTTTTATGATCTGGTCTAATTGTACTTAGCAATAAACGGACAGCGTATGTGTTACCAAAGAATTAACAACTTTGTGCAGGCTATCCCATCATATCCTGGTGGTTATCCTCCTAGTACACATAAGTATTAGATTTGTCTTGCAACATCTCACTGGAAGTATAAAAGATACTACTGTAGTCGAAAGATTGCCAAAGCGACATCCAACTTTGGCAACATTTAATGCCTAAACCACTGTACTACAGAATGGCAAGGTTTTCTCCATAGAGTTCAAAATGTGCCTTGTGAGAATCTCCTCACTTCAACACCTGACATTTTCATACAGTGGGCCAATAAATGCGCTAGTTGATAAAATCTAAAATGTCTGATCCTTTTTCTCTATAGAAAAGGGAGAAAACTTGCAGTACCAAAAAAATGAAATAACAGAGGAAACAGAAAACAGAATCTGATGTTTAACGCTGTGCGGTTAGGCTGGAGGTGCTCAACCTTAGGACTTAGAAGTGCAAACAGGTGTCATTAGGCTGGAGATCAGATGTTTTATAGTCAGCCTATTTCCTATTGTGCACAGAAATGTGTAATTTCTTAACAGCTCGGAGCTGCAGACTGAGGCTGGGTTAACACTGGTACGACACGACTGTCATCCTACTTTGCCCTGCTACATCTGTCCTTCCATCAGTCCTACTTCCATCCGACTTGCATGAAAAAGATAAGATTTTGTTTCGACTGTGAGATAGTATGACTTGTCCTTTGACCAATCAAAATAATCCCAGAGTGACATAAATTCCTTTATACTGCTGCTGTAATTGCCATGTCAGATGTCACAAGTCGGATGGTTAGGACAAGGATCCTACTTTGATCCGACTTCAATGATATTCAATGGGCTGAAGTAGGACCAAAGTCAGACCAAAGAAGTGCAGGGAGCATTTTCAAAGTCAGACAGACTTGTGTCGGACCAGTTAAGACGGCTCTCATAGCGAAACATTGATTTTCACAAGTCATGCGACAAGAGCTCCCAATGTCGGAGCGTATGTCGTACAAGTGTGAACCTGGCCTGAATCCGCCAGTAAATGTAATATACAGTGCATGATACAAAAAACAAATCATTTATACAGAAGGATTTTGGAGAGAAGGCCGCACATTTGATCTCTTTAGAATGACAAATATCAACATGAAGAAACAGGAAATTTATAAAGACTACGGCAGGGGGAAAACACCTTGTTCTTTTAATATCTGAGGATTTCCTAATAAGGTGGCTTATTTATAAGAGTGTGTTAGAACATTTGTCAACATTTTTACATTTTGTACACCCTTAGTAGGAATAAAGATTACCCAGTAAGTTTGTACTTTTACTGCATATACCATCTAAACAACTAACAGTAGTCTACAAGCAATGCTTTATCCTTTTAATTAAATAATCCATTTTGCATTGTGGAAGATCCAGTATTCACTAAGCCTTCCAACTAAAATACCAAGTGGAACTTGACAGGCAGGAATACCCCTTGTCTTAAATATTACCACGTTAAACAATTTTTTTTTTAGGTATGATTTCTAAACATTTTTCTTGCTTTATATGGCCCAGGGCATACCTGAAATTGATATAAGCATATGACATAATGTGTTATAAAGAGTTCAAACCTGAAGAAAATGTTTTAAAAATATGCAAATAGTTAGTATTAAGTACAAAATAACCTCCTGCACCAGTTTTGATAAATTACCCATACTGTCTTTTAAGTACTAAAATGCCTGAGGGCCTGTTATGTTATACTGTTGACTATAGCCCGGACTTACATAACAACTTAACTTACTTAACATAATAACTTGCCGTAACCCTTGTATTATTCATTATTTACATATGTGATCAGGCAAAATAAGCCGTGTTTGCTAAATTAAGAGGACTGTGCTTCCAGCAGTATGCATGAGTGAATTCTACATACCCCATACGAATTATCACATGTACTGAAATATTCCCCATGTAATGCTCACATGGCACGAAAGTACTACCAAGTGCAATAATACTAACTTATACACCAGTGCGGTATGAAAGAGCACAGTAATAAAATTGGTATATCCCTCCTCACCACTCTGACTGGAAAAGTCTGCAGAGGAAGGATAGCATTTAAGAGAGCATCAATATTAGGGAATATGTAACATTTTAAGTTCAGTATGTCCCCTTCCCTATCCAATCCTTCCAAAGGTTTACAAAGCAGTGGGCTTTGTTTAAAAACTCAGGTTAAAGAGCAAAGTAGAATATAGCAACCAAACACCAGCTTTGTCTGAATATGGCACATACTATATGATAAAATTAGTAATTTTTTTTCATATTCTACAGTTTAGTAAACTGCTTCATACGTCATTACAGAACAGGTAGTCCATTAGGGTCAGTATGGATTGGGCTTAAAATAAAACACCACTTCCCTTAGCAGAAAAGAATGCTCCGATTGAGCGTCCTTGAACACACGTTTTGGCGCATTTAGGATTCTTGCTCTGCCAGAAAACTGGTCTCAAAAATGCAAACCAGAAGGGTTTTTTTCTGCCTCTAAACGTTGTTTAAATCATGCCTTTAAGCGTCCTAATGTGCACATAGGATAATATTAAGCTGCTTCTACAGGCCAAACCAGTGGTGGTGGTGGTGGTGGGGGGGGGGCTGGCGGCAAACGGGTCTCATACCCGCTTCCTGATTGGCCGGGAGGAGGACCAGTGTTAGAATAGAGAATATTCATTCGCTATTTTAACACACCTGGGTGGGCTGTGAGCGCATCCTCTGCGACCGGAGTCCACCCTATTTTGAAGCCCATTAGAGACTTTGGCTCTAATCAGTGCTTCAAAAAAAACACCCCTGCCACTGTAATTCATGCGCCCGGCATCCTGCAAGGGGCCAGACGCAGGGATAGGGTAGGCGGCGCTCGTGTGCCCTTAATGGACGGGCCACCCCTGGGCAAAACACAAATCTCCTGTAGAAACAGCAGTTTTTAAGTCAGTGTGCATAGACGCTTAGCCCCCGTTCACATCAGCACGATTTGACAAAATCGCATGCCAAATCGCAGCCTATTGACGGCAACGGTACTATCCCAATCGGTGTGGCGCTGGCTTTCCAAAATTAGTTGTTACACTACTTTTGGTGATTTCGGGGGCGATTTTAATAAACATCTGTGCATGAACCCACACAGATGTCTTTCAAATCACCCCTGAACACGCACTGAAATGCGGGTTTGAAATCGTGGGAGTTCAGCTGAACTCCCACGATTTCAAACCCGCATTCAGTGTGAATGAGGACTTAAAGTCTGTACAGCTGATGAGACCTTGCATAGTTCTGCACCCAACCTGCTGAGAAAAAGACGTGTAAACAAAGACAGAGAGTTAACAAGTAAATGCCTGTGTGAATGAGATAGTATAATGTGTCATTGTTCCTAGAATGATGCCTGTATGAACGTGCTGTACTAAATTAGAAAATTTATTTGGATTTTTCTCCGATTCCGGAGGTGGTAAGGAAAACTTCCTGTGGCGCGGATGAACAGGTCCTTAAAAACTGTAGCTTATGTGTAGGTGGGTGAACAACACTGCAAACAGTGGTCAAAAGGCTTTTCAGCATGAAGAACCCATTACTTTATTGGTCTAAAAAATGAGGAAACATCCAACACATTTCAGAGGTTGGGAAGCCAAGGATCAGAGTACCACCAAGGGGCAGTCTTTATGGATAAAAATAGTAAATGCAGATGTGATGATGTATAAAAGGACTTATGAAGCTAGGGGGGCTCCCAAGAAGTTTAGGAAGGTATGGTTCCAGTGGGTGGACTCCGGGAATACACTGGATGAGGAGGGGTCCTAGACCATTAGATAGGTAAGACCTATTGCTATTACCAACTCATGGCAAAAGGAGTATAGTTGGCCTGCTCCTTTCACTACAGACAGGCTAGGCCTTCTTGTATCTTAGTAAACATAACACTGAATATTGACATCCCGGAGGGGGGGTTTCTTTGCTTGTTTGTAATTTTTTTGACTGGTTTTTGGAAAAAAAAAAAGAAAAAAGAACCAGTTACACTTACCGGTAACGGTGTTTCTGGGAAGTCTTCCAGGACAGCACCCTGAGAGATGACTGGTCCACCTGACAGGAAACACAATCAATCAAGAGGTTAAAGGCCCCCGCCCCTCCCGATGCTCCTCAGTTGTGACAAAGTATTGACCCACACCAGTGCACGAGAGTGAAAAACATAACCACCACCACACTCTAAACATTACATGTTTCCTAAATAGAATGGGTGGGAAGTAGGCCTGCCATCCTGGAAGACTTCCCAGAAACACCGTTACCGGTAAGTGTAACTGGTTCTTTTCTCAAGTCGTCTTCCAGGACGGCACCCTGAGAGAAGAGCAAGTAGCTCAGGCCTACCTTTAGGGCGGGACCACCGCTTGCAGGACCTTCCTGCCAAATGCCAGGTCCTGAGGAGATAGTAACTCCACTCTATAATGCCTCAGGAACGTGTTCTGGCTTGACCATGTAGCGGCTCTACATATCTGCTCCACCGAAGCTCCGGCCCTTTCCGCCCAGGAGGTTGCCAGAGATCGCGTGGAATGCGCTCTAAGATTTCTAGGAGCTGCTTTACCTGACTGCTCATAGGCTAACGAAATGGTATGTTTAATCCATCTAGCTATAGAAGCCTTGGATGCCTGTTGGCCCTTCTTTTGGCCAGAAAAATTAACTAAAAGATGGCTGGACCTTCTGAATTCCTTAACCCTTTCTAGGTAGGATAATAAACAGCGTCTGATGTCCAGACAATGAAAAGAAACTTCCCCTTCACTTTTGGGGTTACTACAAAAGGAAGGCAGCACCACTTCTTGAGTCCTATGGAACTTTGATGCTACCTTAGGGAGGTACAGGGGGTCCTGCCTAAGTATAACCCTGTCCTCGAATAAAGAAAAAAATGGTTCTTTAATAGAAAAGGCCTGAATGTCACCTACTCTCCTAGCTGAGGTGATTGCTAGTAAAAAGGCTAATTTAAAGGTCAGGATCCTAAGGGGGATCTGATCTATCGGTTCAAATGGGGCCTTTGTTAACCCCTCCCGTACTAGTGTAAGGTCCCAAGGAGGACACCTGGACAGTTGAACAGGGGACAACCTCTCCCTGACCAAGAGAAATCTCTTGATCAGGGGGGTGTAATGCCAAACGTTTCTCAAGGAAACAGGACAGGGCTGAAACCTGCGCCTTAAGGGTCTTGGTTGCCAAACCTAGATCTGCTCCATCCTGGAGAAATTCTAAGATAGCAGGGATCTCTCTTTGAGAAGTCCCTCTCTCCTGGCACCAGCGAGAGAAAATCGCCCAGGTCTTTGCGTAAATACGCCTTGTGACTGGCTTCCTATTAAGGAGCAGTGTATCCACTACTCTGTCCGACAGCCCCTTCTCCCGCAGGTTCTGCCTTTCAAGAGCCAGGCCGTCAGCTTGAAGAAGCTGGGGTCTGGGTGGCGGACTGGACCCTGAAGAAGAAGGTCGCCCCGGACAGGGAGGTGAAGTGGTGGGGCTATGGACCAACCCTGCAGGGTTGAAAACCAGGCTCTCTTGGGCCACCAAGGGGCTATTAGAATCAATTTGCTTTCCGAGAGGAACAGTTTTTGAAGAACCCTCGGAATTAGTCCCAGAGGGGGAAAGGCATAGGCCAGTCGGAAGTCCCAGACCTGTGCCAACGCGTCTATCCCCTCTGAGCCTCACTCTCGAGCAAGGGAAAAGAATCTCTTTACCCTTCTGCTCTTCCTGCGGGCAAAGAGATCTATCTCTGGAACGCCGAATTGCCAACTTACCAGGGAAAAGACCTCTGGATTCAGTTCCCATTCCCCCTGCAGAATCGGCTGCCGACTGAGGTAGTCTGCCTCTACATTTAATGTCCCCTTTATGTTGACTGCGGAGATGGAAGGAACCCGACTTTCCGCCCAGGACAGGATCTCTGCAGATAGGGATAGGAGTGCTGTAGATCTGGTACGCCCCTGATGATTCAGGAACGCCACTGCCGTGGCATTGTCTGACAAGACCTGCAGCTCCTGGCCCTTGATCCTTCCCTCGAAAGCCTTTAGTGCTTCTCCTATGGCCAACAGCTCTCGAAAGTTGGAGGAGGCCCTTCTCTGTTCTGAATTCCAGGACCCCTGAGCTATTAGTTCCTCTAGGTGGGCTCCCCACCCCCAGGAACTTGCGTCTGTAGTTAACCTGAGAGGCTGAAGTTGGCTCCAAAGGAGGCCCCCTTGAAGCCTCTGAGGAAGGAGCCACCAGTGAAGGGAGTTCTTTACTTCGACCGGAATGGCTATCTCTATGTCCAGAGAGTCTCTTCTTCTGTCCCAAGAGGATAGAAGGAAGTGCTGGAGGGGCCTGGAGTGTAGCTGTGCCCAAGGAACTGCTGGGATAGCTGACGTCATTAGACCCAGAACTCTCATGGAGATGGTGCTTGCCTGTAACAGCGACCTGACCGCTGATATGAGGCCCTCTACCTTGCCCTGAGGTAGAATTAACTTTTGTTCTGAAGAGTCCACCAGGAACCCTAGATACAACTTTGTCTGAGCAGGAGTCAGTGAGGACTTTTCCCTGCTGACAATCCATCCCAGGTCTTCTAAGGTCTGCATTACTCTGGATAGATCCAGAAGTAGTTGATCCCGACTTAGACTGTAAATCAAAATGTCGTCCAGGTAGGGAAACAATGCCACTCCCTGGAGGTGCAAAAAAGCCACCACCTCGGCCATGACCTTTGTGAAGACTCTCGGACTGGATGCCAGTCCAAAGGGGAGGGCTGTGAACTGCCAGTGTTGCACTCCCTCTGGAGAGGCGATCGCAAATCTCAGGAAGCTTTGATGGCCTTGAAAAATGGGGACATGAAGGTAGGCGTCTTTTAAATCCAAGGTCACCATAAACACTTCTTTGAGGAGATGTCTCCTGAGGGAATAGACACTCTCCATGCGGAACTTCTTGTAATGAAGAAAAACATTGAGGTTCCTTAGATTTATAACAAGACGATACCTTCCTGAGGGTTTTGGTATCACGAAAATGTGGGAATAAAACCCCTGACCCTGCTGGTCCACTGGAACAGGTATTATAACCTCCTGACTGGCCAGCTCTCTTATATTCTGAAGGATTCCTACCACCTTGCAGGGATCCCTGGGAAGATAGGTCAAGAGAAAATTGGGGGGGTGGAGGGGAGAGAAACTCCAATCTGTAACCCTCTCTTATGATCCGAAGTACATAGGGGCTTTGGGTGATCCTTTCCCACTGAGAGGCAAAGTGGGAAAGTCTGCCCCCTTCCGGAAAGTCATTTGGGGGTCTTGTCAACTGACTTCTGGCTGGAAAAGAAAACGCCAGTTTTTTGTTTGTCTTTTCCTGCGCCCCAACGTCTATTAGGGGAGACCTTTTTCTCTGAGAAGCGATTTCTTGCCTGGGGGCCACGAAAAAAACGCTTCCTCTCTCCCCTAGGTTTGGTAGGAAATTTTTTCCCCTTCTCGGTAGATCTGGCTAGAGCCTGATCTAGGCCAGCACCAAAAAGGAGCATCCCTTCAAAAGGGAGACCACATAGATGGGTCTTGGATGAGCTATCCCCATCCCAGGTTTTAACCCAGAGGGCTCGCCTGGCTGAGTTTAGTAAGGCACCTGTCTTAGCGGTTGTACGCACTGTCTCAACCGCAGCATCTGCTATATATGCGACAGCATTTCCTATGACCTCCAGAGAATCCAGGACCTCCTAGGATTTTGAGGTTCGGGATACGTGGTCCATTAATTTACAGACCCACGTATCGGCATTCCTTGCGATGCAAGCTGAGGTCAATGCGGGGCTCATAGCCGCGGCGTTAGCTTCCCAGGCTCTGCGTAAAATGGTTTCAGCCCTGCGATCCATTTGATCCTTTAAGTTACCGGTATCTTCAAAGGAAAGATCCGACTGCTTAGAGACCTGTGCTAAGGAGGCGTCTAGTCTAGGAGTTTTGAAAAACTTTTCCTCATTCTCCTCAGAGAAGGGGCATCTACGCTTCCAGGTTTTATATTTCAGAAGCCTACTTTCTGGTTCTTTCCATTCCCTTAAGATGACTTCCTTAAGGGCAGAATGTACCGGAAGGACCCTGGCCTGAGGTTTAATCAAGCCTCTATACATCCTATCCTGAGCGGACACCTGTGCAGCAGGCTCCTGAATCTCTTCTGAGGCATAAATAGCTTTCAGAAGATCTTCCATGTCGTCGGCAGAAAATATATGTCTGCTAGACCTGGATTCCTCCCTCCCATCCTCCTCTTGGCTGTCCACCACCCCTTCATCAGAAAACTCCTGATTAGGAACTTCTAAATCACACTCTTCCTCTGAATCGTGGGGGAGTGGATACTTCAGTACCTCCGCCCGATACCTCCTAGAGGAGGCGGAGCTCTCCTGGGAAGAGGCATCCTTACTAGATGGCCTGAAAAAACTTTAAGGTGGACAGCATCTCAGTTTGCACAGTAAGGAATTCCTTCATTATCTGAGATGTTTCCTTCCCTGTCAACTTCTGTATGCATTTAAAACAGAAGGGCTTTGGATGTTCTGGGGGTAGCCTGTCATTACAGTTCCCACATCGTTTAGAGCGGGTGGAGGATTTCACAGGACGGCTGGCAACCTCACGGGCGATAGCGTCGTCCCCTGAAAAAAAACACACAGGCATACACTGTGAGAGTCGGAGGAGAAGAGTTGGGGTACCCTCCCCCTCTAAACCTCCGAAGGCCGGTCAGACTCACCCCCTGTGGTCTCTTCCATGGCCGCAGACCCTGCAGGTCTCTCCTTCTCATGTTCCATGCTACTTCCAATCTCTCCCTGGAGGTGCTGCATACAGGAACGGAGAGGAGACATGGGCGCCTGTTCCCTGTGGCTTTTTATATCCTCTGTATGCTGGCTGCAACTCGCCACCGCCATCTTGCCGAAGACAGGAAGTGATACTGGACCTGAGGTCACTTCCTGCTGCAGCCCTTCCCACTCCCTCCTCTTAGAGGAGGAAGTAATGTCATTTCCTGATCTTCAGGAAAATGGTGCTGAGCTACACACAGCAAGGCCTGGAAGAAAAGCTCTCCATGTAGAGCCTCTTGCCGCGCGACCTCCCATGAACGGTCGGACAAGCGAACGAACGGCAGCCCTGGCCAGACCCCAGAATGGGTCCCAGACTCACCTCCTGTGGTCTTCTAGCCAATAGAAAGGAAAACCACCAACTCCTGCAACTGCGCGGCCACTGCACAGGTAAGGAAGGGCAACAGGAAATTTGGCCCCTGAAGTTCTGGGAACACCACTGCACCCAAGGTTCTTCAGCACTCGGGGGGGGGCTCTTCCATGGAAAGAAGCACGGTTCTGCTGCCTCCTTCCCCCCCCGAGACACGGATTGGGAAACCCCCCAGGAAGGATGAGAACCATCCGGCCGGACCCAGAGGCTTCCCAGGCATTTGGTCCGGCTCCCAGAGGGAGGCCACCAGCCCCAGGCTTTTAGGTCAACAGAAAAATAACAAACGGTTTCGCTGTGGGGAAACACAATCAAAAACTGAGGAGCATCGGGAGGGGCGGGGGCCTTTAACCTCTTGATTGATTGTGTTTCCTGTCAGGTGGACCAGTCATCTCTCAGGGTGCCGTCCTGGAAGACGACTTGAGAAAAGCACATATATACTGAAATATAGGGTAGGCTCGGTGACCCGAATGGCACATTTAGGTTACAGAGATATTGGAAATACTAATGCTGCGTTTACGGAGATATAAATGTTGATCTAACCCCTATCTGATGTACTGTTGATTAATCTTTATGTGCACAATAAAAAAAAAAAAAAAAAAAAAAAGGGGCAGTCTTTATGGTCCAGGAAATCCATTTTAACACCTAGTTAATATCTGGATGCTTTTAATTGTATTGCAGAACCATAAAAAATGGTGCCCTTAAACAAACCCTGAAATGCCTTGGTAGTATTGCCATCTGCTTTAACAATAAAAATAAGGATTTTTCATATCACGGTGCTGCTTACCCATCAACACATAAGTTTTAGTTTCTGAAAGACATACAATGTATTGTGTAACAACTGGAACCCTTGAATGATCTTAAATACACAGGTGAACTAAAACTCTGTTTGTTAGTACTCTCAAAACAGTGAGCCACTTTTTTTTCTCTCTGAGCTGGGATCTTCATTGACACTGAACTGGCACAAATGTGGTCTATCATCACATCTATACTTACATTTCCATAGAATTCTTCATCGTCTTCAGCCATTGCCGGTAAATAAGCTGTGAGTTTTGGAGGTGTCTGAAGGTGCAGGTCCTGCCACGTGATGCCATCAAAGAACGAATGGGCCTTGAGGGGGCCAAAGCCTCCCAATTCTTCACAGCCTAATCGTTTAATAGGATCTTGGACCTAGCAGAGAGGACAAAATCCAAAGAGTAGTTAAAAAGAAGTGGAAGAAAGCTTAGAAAAAAAAAGATTTTTGTACTTAACATGAAAGCAAAAAGTCTACTGAGGGACACAAATTCAGAAACAGTTAATTAATCTTGCAATGAGTTGTCCAAAGAATGTGAGAATCCTCACAGCGAAATACCCCTTAGGAAAGCTAAGTGATCGCTGAGATTCTGCTAGAAAATTGAAGGGTACCAGACTACATAGAGGGTAGGGTGCACAAGAGGTACCCCAGCAAATTGGGTGAGGGATAAACGGTATTCAACTCAGTAGGATCCCCCTGACAAAGAGTGAACCATCTGCTCTGGGTAACTGGACTACAATCCCTTGCAATGGGATATCCTGGCAAGTGTGGTCCCCCGAGGGAAGGGAGGAGAGACCACCCCCATTCACTCAAAGGAACTGACGGATCATGCCAGGGAATTCCTGGTCTATAAAGATTCTCTGGATGTCTTACCCAGAGCCCAGGCCTCCAGCATAAAAAAGGGGGGATGAGAAGGACCAGGAGCAAACACGATAAGGGTAGACTATGCTAGGAAGGTTCCCTCAATGCCCTACAGATCCCCAATAGGTTAAAGTAGGAAAACTCCCTGACTGTTAATGAAGGTCCCAAAAAGAGTAGAACTTTTTAATAAGGCTTTAAATTTAACAGCCTTCCCCTGTCAATGACAGATAGCCACCGATGACAGACATCTGGGAGGATCTACCTGGTTAAATCTTGAAGGCTTTGGGCCCTTCAAAAAGAGTCCAAATTGCAAGCTTAGGCACCCGAACTCCTAAAATGCTAGCAAAAAAAAAAGCCATGCTGGGTAAAGGAGGGGTTATATAAGGGCTTGCTTATTATGGACTCTGTTTGCCAGTGGCCCAACCTCTTGTGGGTGGTAGTATAACCCAAGTGATAATGAATTCCGGTGTCCCTTAATTGACAGGAAATAAACTTTTTTTTTTTTTTTTTACAAGATCTCCTAACTGAGTTCAGGGAAATGTCATAGATAATTAACCACTTCAGCCCCGGAAGATTTTACCCCCTTCCTGACCAGAGAACTTTTTGCGATTCGGCCCATGCGTCCTTTTAACTGAAAATTGCGCGGTCGTGCGCCGTAACACCCAAACAAAATTGACGTCCTTTTTTTCCCACAAATAGAGCTTTCTTTTGGTGGTATTTGATCGCCTCTGCGGTTTTTATTTTTTGTGCTATAAACAAAAAAAGAGCGACAATTTTGAAAGAACACTCAATATTTTTTAATTTTTGCTATAATGAATATCCCCCAAAAATGAATAAAAAAAATAGGATTTTTTAAAACAGCTTACCTGTAAAATCCTTTTCTTTCGAAGGACATCACGGGACACAGAGCCACAGTAATTACTGATGGGTTATATAGGTATCACTGGTGATTGGACACTGGCACACCCTATCAGGAAGTTCAACCCCCTATATAATCCCTCCCCCTTGCAGGGATACCTCAGTTTTGTAGCCAAGCAATATAGTGTATTAGAAGAGGGGCGGGACCTCTGTGTCCCGTGATGTCCTTCGAAAGAAAAGGATTTTACAGGTAAGCTGTTTTAAAAAATCCTATTTTCTTTCTCGAACATCACGGGACACAGAGCCACAGTAATTACTGATGGGATGTCCCAGAGCAATGCTACCTGAGGGGGGGGAACCACGACCAAGTAGGGTGCAATCAGACCTGAGGACCCTGTACCGCTGCCTGCAGCACACTACGCCCAAAGGCGATATCCTCATGCCTTCTCACATCCACCTGATAGAATCTGGTGAATGTATGAACTGAAGACCAGGTTGCGGCCTTGCAGATTTGAGCCATAGAGGCCCGGTGATGCACTGCCCAAGAAGCACCAATAGCCCTTGTGGAATGTGCCCTGATCTGAAACGGAGGAATCTTCTGTTTCAAACCGTAAGCTTGAATGATCAACTGTCGAATCCATTTAGAAATGGTAGCTTTTGACGCTGCCTGTCCTCTATTGGGACCCTCTGGCAGCACAAACAAAACATCCGTCTTGCGGATCTGAGTAGTTGCCCCTAGATAGGCCTTAACTGCTCTTACTACATCCAACGAATGTAGAGATCTCTCTTCCGGAGAACAGGGATCTGGAAAAAAGGAAGGTAGAACAATGTCTTGGTTTAAATGAAAATCAGAAACCACCTTCGGTAAAAAACTAGGATGAGGGCGTAGTACCACTCTATCCTTGTGTATAATCAAATAAGGCTCCTTACAGGAAAGAGCTGCTAATTCTGATACTCTTCTAGCAGAAGAGATTGGCCACCAGAAAAATTAATTTCCTTGTCAACAAGACCAAAGGAATCTGACTTATTGGTTCA
This sequence comes from Aquarana catesbeiana, assembly GCF_042186555.1. Lineage (NCBI taxonomy): Eukaryota > Metazoa > Chordata > Amphibia > Anura > Ranidae > Aquarana > Aquarana catesbeiana. Next base: position 128,375,101 of record NC_133329.1, on the reverse strand, counting down.
AAAGGCTGTTTCTGTAACACAGCCAGGACCAAATTCAAGTCCCAGGGGTTTAGGGGCGCTTTAACCGGAGGATTAGGACGCATCACCCCCTGCATAAAGTTTCGGACCAAAGAATGCGAAGCAAGTGGCCGCTGAAATAATACTGATAAAGCAGAAACCTGGCCCTTGATGGTAATCAAGGCCAGCTTCATCTCTAATCCCATCTGTAGAAAATCAAGGATTCTACCTATGACATATTTCCTGGGATGCCAACCTCTGGATTCACACCAGATTATATAAGCCTTCCAGACTCTATGATAAATCATCCTGGAAGCTGGCTTCCTTGCATTAATCAAGGTAGATATGACAGGACCTGAGAGCCCACGACTCTTCAGAACGTGGGTCTCAATAGCCAAACCGTCAAATTTAGCGTTTGTAAGGCAGGATGGAACACTGGACCCTGAGATAACAGGTCTGGGCGTACCGGTAGGGTCCACGGGGAACCCACCGTCATCCTTACTATTTCTGCATACCAAGTCCTTCTGGGCCAAGCGAGGGCCACCAGAAGTACCGACTTCCTTTCCTGCCTGATCCTGCGAAGGAGTCGTGATAGTAGCAGAATAGGCGGGAATGCGTAAATCAGTGAGAACCGATGCCACGGAATCACCAACGCATCCGTCCCGCATGCAAGAGGATCTTTTGTCCTTGCCACAAATCTGTCTATCTTTTTGTTGAATCGGGATGCAAAGAGATCTACATCTGGAACCCCCCATCTTTGGCATATGGCCCAAAAGACGTCGGGATGCAGAGACCATTCCCCTGGAAGTAACTGCTGGCGACTTAGATAGTCCGCCTGCCAATTCTCTATTCCCGGGATGAAAACTGCCGATATGCATGGCACATGCATCTCTGCCCAGACTAAGATCTGGTTCACCTCTTTTTGAGCAGCTCGGCTCCGGGTGCCTCCCTGATGATTGACATAAGCCACTGCTGTGGCATTGTCGGACTGGATCCTGACCGGACAACCCTGTAGCCTGATAATCCAGGCTTTTAGAGCTAGATGTATCGCCCGGATCTCCAGAATGTTGATGGGTAAGGTCCTCTCTGTCTTGGACCATACCCCTTGGACCGCAGCCTGTTCCAGAACTGCTCCCCAACCTGACAGACTGGCATCTGTTGTTACCACCGTCCAGGTAACCGGTAGAAAGGATTTCCCCTTCTGCGGGTTTTCGGGTATGAGCCACCAATTGAGGCTCTGACGCACCGCATGCGACAGGTGCATCGGAAAGTCTAATGCCTGAACCTTCTTGTTCCAGGTCGACAGAATACTGTGTTGCAGCATTCTTGAGTGAAACTGAGCATAGGGAACTGCTTCGAATGAAGACACCATCTTCCCTAGTAGCCTCATACAAAGGCGGACTGAGGGACCCTTCTTGGTCCTTACTGTCAGAATCAGCTCTCTCAAAGCAGTGATCTTTGCCTGGGGTAGAAATATTTTCTCCTGGCTTGTATCTATAATCAGACCTAAATACTCCAGTCTTCTTACTGGTTTTAGGAAAGACCTTTCTAAGTTGAGGATCCAACCCAGGTGTTCTAGATACCTGACCGTGGTGCTCAAGTTTCCATTCAAAGAGGCTACCGACCGATCTATCAAGAGCAGGTCGTCTAGGTATGCTATGACAGCTATACCCTGAGCCCTTAATCTGGCCAGAGGAGGAGCCAAGATCTTTGTGAACACTCGAGGTGCAGTGGCTATCCCAAAAGGCAGAGCCACAAACTGGAAATGGCGCCCTCCTACCTCGAAGCGCAGAAACTTCTGATGAGCAGGAAAAATGGGCACATGCAGATATGCATCTCTGATGTCTATTGATGCCAGAAATTCTCCTCCCTGCAGGGTGGGAACTACTGTTCGAATTGATTCCATGCGGAAGGATTGAATCCTTAGGAATCAGTTCAGATCCCTTAAGTCCAAAATGGGCCTGACATCCCCATTTGGCTTTTGGACCGTAAAAAGGTTGGAATAGAAGCCCAATCCCTGGTCCTTTGCGGGAACTATCATAATGACCTCCTGCGACAAAAGTCGCTCTAACGCTAGAAGGAGCGACTGCTTCTTCTCTGGGTCTCTGGGAACATTTGATCTGAGGAACCGAGGAGAAGGGAATTCCTGCAACTCCAGCTTGTACCCTAAGGTTACCGTGGAGACTACCCATCTGTCCTGGAAGTCCTCGTGCCAGAGCTCTGAGAACTGTCGCAGTCTTCCCCCCACTCGAGTGAGCGGGGGCGCCCCCTCATGCAGAGGTCTTAGTGTTTTGCCTAGTAGGCTTCTTTCCCCAGGACTTCTTTTGTCCCTGGGGTTGACTCGTCTCTGGACCCCGATGGAGGCGGCCGTCGAGACTGCCTGGAGGCTGAAGCCCCCGGCGCTGGGGAAAGAGTCCGTTTGAAAGAGGGACGCTTACTCTTCTTCTTGACAGGTAAGAGAGTGCTTTTCCCACAAGAGATTCTCTTGATATAGTTATCAAAGTCCTCTCCAAACAACCTTGCACCACGAAATGGAAACCCAGTCAGTAGCTTCTTACATGGTGCTTCGGCTGACCAATTTTTCAACCATAGGATTCTACGTATATGCACCAACCCCAGTGAAAGACGGGAGGTTTGCACGATAGAATCTCTAATGGCGTCAACCACAAAGCATAAGGCCGCTGGAAGGTTAGCAAACCCCTGGGCCTGCTGTTCAGGTAATACTTTGATGACCTGCTTAACATGGTCTCTTAAGTATTGACAGACTCCAATCGCTGCTACTGCAGGTTGGGCCACTGATCCTGCTAAGGAGAAACATCCTTCAATAGGGATTCCATCCTTTTATCTACAGGATCCCTGAGCATCTGAGCATTGTCTACAGGACAAGTCAGGCTATTATTTACGGAGGAAATGGCGGCATCAATAGCCGGTATTCCCCACATTTTAATAAACTTTTCTTACATCGGATAAAGTGTTGAAAACTTTCTCGGCGGAAAAAAACGTTTGTCTGGGTGATCCCACTCAGAACAAATAAGCTTTTCAAGTAAAGTATGAACAGGAAAAGCATGTGCTGCTTGGAAAGGTTTCAGTGACCCCAAAGCAGAAGAGGATTCTTTAGCAGTTTCAGGTATGGGCAACTTAAATGTGGAGCGGACCAATCCAGTGAGGATCTGCACTAAGACTTTCTCCTCTTGGGAAGTCGCAGAGGGTCCCTCTCCACCTGAATCCTCCGAAGAGGAATCATCCATCCCATCCCGATCCTCTGAAAGGTATTCATCTCCTTTATCCCAGAGCTCCTCTGTCTGAGGGTCTTGGGGAACAGAGGAAAGCCTAGTGCGTTTTCTTCCACTGAGTGAAGACATAATCACGGCCATTAATCTTTCCTCTAGACCATTAATGGTTGAGGAAAAAACCTCTTGTGTAATATATACAGGGGCTGAAGTGCCAGAAGCAGGTGTAGCCCCTGACCCCGATGGCTCTCCCCGGCTAGCCGTCCCTGGCCCATCTTTAGGGGGGAGGATGCTGCCGACAGGGGGCCCTCAGAACCTGAACGAGATCCCCTAGTGTCTCTGGTTCCTGGGGTGCTTGAACCTCTTCTACCCATAGTGCAAAGCAACAAGGTGTGAGGTATACAAATGAACACTGCCCGCTGAGCGATGTAGTCTGGCTAAAAGCCTTGCTACCCAATGCTCAGTCTGGTGTTACTTCAGTAAATGCTGCCTAGGAGAATGCCTGTGTCCCACCTTACATGCGACCGTCAGCTCTGTGTCTCTCAGAAGGCTGAGTGCACCTGTACAGAGTGCCTTTAATAGCCTGCAGCTGGCCTGAGTGGGGGTCTAAACACTCTGTGCTGACGTCCCGCCCCCTCCTCTACCGCCCCCCCCCTCGAGTTTTGAAAAAAAACGAGCGCTTCCCGCACTGCCGACTCTCCTGTCATGCTTCTGGAGAAAAGGCTGGGGATGGGGGGGGATGGGGGGGGGGGAGGAGGGAGACTGGTAACAAGATCTGCCTATCGTCTATCTTCAGAGATGGTGGCCATTAGGCCACAGAGCCCAGGTGGTATAACCACTTTCTAGACCCCTGTGGCCCCTCTCTAGCCTGGGGGGAACATTCAAACATGAGAGATCCCCCTTTCCACCTTACCTGCTTGCAGCCTGCTTTGAGATGCTGGGACATAATCAGCACTGAACACCTGAGACAGTCAGTCAGCATGTGTAGGTTTGTGCTCTTGGCAGCCCCCGGTGGTCACAATAGGCATAGTATGCATTTACCTTAAAGGAGAAAAGCCACTAGAACTCAAAAATTCTGTGGAATCTCCTCTTACCTTATCCAGCCGCAGGGTGCTGTTTACACAGACCCAATCTTCACCTCTCACGGTGGGCTCCGTTTGAAAAAACCGTCAGAGACTGGGGCCCCCATCAGTAGGGGGATCCAACAGTTCTGGGACCGTAAAGCACCTCGCCAGAAATTAGGAAGTTTAAAGCCATTTTCTGATCTGCGGGGTCCAGCTCTCTAAAAAGAGAAGCATTACGGGTAAAACCTCATTTCTTCGGACACGAGGCCCGGGTACCATTCAATTCGGCCATGAAAAGACACTTTGAATGGATCCGGTTCGCCTGGCTTGCCCCAGTATAGGATCTTAGGATATTCCCTTTGGAGCTCAGCACAGGACATCTTTACACGTCCATCACCTAAGACACTGGCGTAAAAACTGAGGTATCCCTGCAAGGGGGAGGGATTATATAGGGGGTTGAACTTCCTGATAGGGTGTGCCAGTGTCCAATCACCAGTGATACCTATATAACCCATCAGTAATTACTGTGGCTCTGTGTCCCGTGATGTTTCGAGAAAGAAATATTTTTTGTCCTCAATTTAGGCCGATATGTATTCTTCTACATATTTTTGGTAAAAAAAACAAAAAAAAAAAAACGCAATAAGCGTATATTGATTAGTTTGTGCAAAAGTTATAGCGTCTACAAAATAGGGGATAGTTTTATGGCTTTTTTATTATTATTATTTTTTTTTTTTTACTAGTAATGGAGGCGATCTGCGATTGTTATCGGGACTGCGACATTATAGCGGACAATTCTGACACATTTTTGGGACCATTGGCATTGTTACAGCGATCAATGCTATACAATTGCATTGATTACTGTAAAAATGTCACTGGCAGTGAAGGGGTTAACCACTAGGGGGCAGTGAAGGGGTTAAGTGTGTCCTAGTATGTGTTCTAACTGATGGGGGGATGGGACTGTGCAGGGGAGATGACAGATCGTCTATTCGCACTCTGTATGACAGACGATCTGTCTGTTCTCCCCTCAGAGAACCAGAAACTGTGTGTTTACACACACAGATCCCTGTTCTCGGTGTGCCCCGAGCGATCGCGGGAGCCCGGCGGTGTATACGACCGCCAAGCACTCGCATCAGCTCCGTGGGCGAGAAGGGGGCGCGCGCATGCGCTCCCTAGCGGCCGTCTATGTTACCAACGTAACATGACGGCGATTCGCGCAGCCGAGCCATGTTGCCGCAGTACAACTGCGGCGGCTGGTCGGCATGCGGTTAAGCTGAACATAAACTAACACTTTTATAAATAATATGGATAAAAAAACGTAACCAGTTTACATCTGTGACAGATTAAAAAAAAACAAAAAAACACAGACATGGTTCCTAAAGGGAAATAAATTACCAGAAGCTTTTCCACAAGGTCTTTTGCTCTAGGGAAGAATTTTTCTGGGAAGTCATACTCCAGCTTTATTATCTTCTGGAATATAAGATATTCATTTCTGCAAGATAGGAGGACACATGCATTATTTAATAAAGTTAGAACAAAAAGATGGCACTGATGTACAATGGCACGTCAATCATGGCAATCTCTTACCCAGCTCTGAATGGTGGTAGTCCGGCTACTAATTGATATACAATACAGCCCAGTGCCCAGAGGTCCGAACTGCAGGGAGGAGGAAAAAAAAAAAAGAAAAAAAGATGATTACAGAATGTCAGTCTAATAACAAAAAAGCAGGTTTTAAAAAGAGAAAAATATCTAGATTACTATACGCAACCATTTATTCAGGCAGGACAGCTAAAAAGCAGGCCAGTGTTTGACTGAATGTTGGAATTTTGAGTGTGCACCCACCTCCTTCAATACAGCATGCTGGCTAACTGTGGAACTTATATATATATAGGAGTAGCAAGCAGAGGGGATCCACTGGTATGATGGGAGCGGACTTTTTTTCTTAAAGGGGAAGTATGCTGTATTTTTTTTAGCGATCCATACATTAAAAGTCGGGTTCACACTACAACTGGCTGCGGATCGCACAGGAACGCTGTGCGTCCCTGTTCCCCGTTTCAGGGACAAATCAGGGCCGATTCTATGCCTGAATTCAACCCTGAAACGGAGCCAAAGACGCACATCGTTTCTGTGCAATGCGCTCCACAGCCGCAACAGAGATATGTGAACCGGCTCCATAGGGAGCTGGTCACATTCTCCTGCTATGCGAATTATTCAAATGGAATAGGTCACCCGCCATAGAGCAGAATGATGGCGGCAAAGTGGGTGTGATATCCTGACCGGACGTCATATGACGTGATCAGGATATCACAGCCGGTGCGTGCCCACGGGGGGCGCACCACGGCGATCGGTGGTGTGCTGTGTGTCAGTCTGACACACCGCAACGCCGATCCTGGTATGAAGACCAATCACGGCTTTCCTCGGTTCACGTCGACAGGGAGGGCCGATCAGCGGGTCTCCCTGTCGGGGGGGGGGGTCTGTGCTGATAATCAGCACATTGATTATCAGCACAGCCCCCATCAAAAGGTGCCAATCAGTGCCCAACACCTGCCAGCCTGTCCCTATAATAAATGCCTGTCAGTGCTCACAACAGTACCAATCAGTGCCCACAACAGTACCAATCAGTGCCCCATCAGTAATGCTTGTCAGTGCCCCATCAAAGTGCTAATCAGTGCCCCATCAGTAATGCTCGTCAGTGCCCCATCAAAGTGCTAATCAGTGCCACTCAGTACTGCCTGTCAGTAGCTCCTCATCAGTGCTGCCTATCCACTGCCGCCTGTCAGTGCCATCAGTGCCGCCTGTCAGTGCCATCAGTGCCGCCTGTCAGTGCCACCTGTCAGTGCCCATCAGTGCCCATCAGTGCCACCCGTCAGTGCCCATCAGTTTTTTTTTTTAAATTGACGGTCTTTTTTCATTTATAGCGCAAAAATTTAAAAAACGCAGAGGTGATCAAATACCACCAAAAAAAAGCTCTATTTGTGGGAAGAAAATTATAAAAATTTAGTTTGGGTACAGTGTTGCATGACCGCACAATTGTCATTCAAAGCGCTGAAAGCTAAAAATTGTCCTGGGCAGGAAGGGGGGAAGTGCCTGGTATGGAAGTGGTTAAATTTGCTAAAAAAACATTAACTACTATAGTCAATTTCCTACCACAACAACCTCCTTCTTTGCATGCCACATTCCTCTCTCCTCTTCTGGTAGCACCTGATTACTTTGTTACTAGCCAAGCTGTTCCATCGCTCCTCTCCACTTCCTACATATTCATAACTTTTTAAACTAGCTGCTGGGGGTGAAGAAAATAGAAAAAAACAAAGAATGTCACTCAGAAAGTGTAAATTCTGAGCCTGCAGGGGCTGCTGACATTACATCTAAGATGGTGGCGCCAGCAGCAGCTTCAGAGCGTTTGGTTATCTATGCCAGGAAGGCTTTAACAGGTAAATGCATAAAATACCCTAAATGCACATTACTACAAGGCAGGAGTCTGAGAATGTAATAAGCAAATGTGTTTGTCCTGAGATCAGATGAACAAATACAAATCAATACGGTTTTAATCAAGTTGACTTTAAAAAAAAAAAAAAGACAAGACCAGTTTTATAAGTTTACAAACTGATCTTTTATATAATTTTTCCTTTACCGATGTATAATCTAGCTTATAAACTTTTAATAATATGTGCTTTACACCATAATGTATCCGCAGAGCACACCAAGCTTTCTAAAAAGAGAACCCAGCAATGCCTCTTTTTAACTAAAACCGTATACTAACCCCTCTGAGCAGGGACAAAGAGGGGAGGTCTGTCCCTCCTGTGACAGAGCCAGAGTTTTTTGAAACCTGCACAGGGCTTATACGGTCATTTAGATGCAGCTAATAATTAAAGGAGTTCTAAGACAGATCATAGTGTCTGGCAGTGTTGTCATCGCCTCTCTCACCTGTATAAATGTGAGAGAGTACAAAACAAGATATAATTTGTAGTAATGTACAGTATATATGAAACATACCACTAAACTTAATAATGCAAATAAACTAATCATAACATTCTTAGGTATGCTTCCTAAAGGTTCAAAAAAATTGAGAAAACTAGGAGCTGGGCTTTAGAGTAAAAGACTACTTGCCTCTTGCAAGCAGATTTCTCTGTGAGAAGTTCTGGTGACACATATTGCGCTGTCCCCACAAACGAGTTTGCTCGTGCTATGAACCAACAAAAGAGAAAAATTATTAGCAAACTCAGAACAAACTTTCACTGTTAATCTCATAACACAGGTATTGTCTCTTGTTGGTGTTTTTCAATGTTGGACAGCATGTAATTGGTGGCCATATATGTGTCGATTTTATTCAAAATTCAATCGCTCTAACTTCCCCTTTGATCGATTTAGACTCGGTTTTGACCAGATTTAATCACACCGAGTCAGAGTGGAAAATCAATCACTTTGCATCAATTTTCAGCACAGAGATACTTTGTTTATAAATATGATCACATTTTTGATCGATCAGATTATACGATTACATGGTGGAAACAGAGATGCAATTGGTAAGTTATGATCACATCTTAATGACCGATTGAAATCCACTTCCCTGTGTGTGGCATATTGATCAAATGAGTTGATCAATTACTCCTATCAAGAGAGATCAATTAGAAAAGAAGTCAATCATTTATTGAAGCATGGCTGGCCACCATAATGGAGTCTATAGCAGTATTTTATCAGCTATCAAAAGTAAATAGCTTTAAAAAAAAAAAAAAAAATTTATTATTTCTCAGAATGATAATTCATCAAATTTCCATAAACGTAATTGGAAACCCACCCAACACATTTTCCATGAGTAGAATGGAAACTTACAAAATAAGTTAAAGAGGGATTAAAACTAAGGCTTGGTTCACACTGGTGTGATGCAGGAAACCCTGAGAATACAGTGCGGGTTCCCGCATCGCACCTGACTTGCAGGCAGTTTACACTGTCCTATGCGAACCACTGCGGGTGTCAATACAACGTTATGGACTCCTCCAGATCGGTTTGCAGTGCGAACTGTGAATTCAGACAGGAATCAGATCACATGGGTGTGAACACCCATGCGATCCGATTATGATGCGGACAAAAGAAAAGGGTACTGCACGAGTTTGGTCCAAATGCAATGCAAATTCAGCCATACAGTTTGTATGGCTGAATTTGCATTGCACAGACATTGCATGTGATCTGCACAGCAATGCGGTGTGAATCACATGCAATGTCTGTCATAGCACCAGTGTGAACTGGCCCTTAAAAGCAAAAAAAAAAAAAAAAATACATATAATAAAGCTTACCAATCCTCAAATGTGGTGACTGCGTTAGTTATCTTTTTTTCATTTTTTTTTTTCTATTCTCACCTGGTGATTCAGAATGTGTGGTACTGGCTGGTACACCATGTGGAAATAGAGGAAAAAAAAAAAGCTTTAGAAAAAAAGAGAACTAATGCAGCCATCACATTTAAGGATTGGTAAGCTGCATTATATTACATTATTCCTTTGGGGTTTAAAAACACTTTAAAAGCAAGCTGTATATTCTACGCTATCAGAAATTCTTAATTTCTGAACTTCTGTATCCACTTTCCAGGCATGCCAAATGTAGCTCATAAGATTGCCAAACTGTTTAATCTGTGCTAATGGATAGCAAAACTCTCATATTAAAAAGGAAAATTGGAATTTCTGACAGTTTAGTGTTTCCTGTACAGAGGTCCCATAAATCATAAATCCGATTTCTCTTTCAAACAGCAATATGGTTTATGCTGTTCCAAGTGTCCATACCCCAAGTCTCTGTAAACTAACCAAGGAACTCAGAAGAACAGGCTGTGGCTATACCACAGTTAAATTTGTACTGCTGTAAATATGTTATAAAATATAATACTACTAATAATAATTATAAGATGATGAAAACAAGAGACCCCACCTTGCCTGGTGTCAGACGATAAGACCTTTGCTGTTCCAAAGTCTGTAATTTGAATATGCATGTCTTCACTAAGTAAAATGTTTTCAGGTTTTAGGTCTCTGAAACAAATGAAAAGCAGTTAATATCAGTCACTGCATGTAAACAATGGTAACAACTGCACAACATCAGCTGCCCTCTTCTATGTGCATATGCCAACTCCACCTTTGTGTGCATCACTGAAAATAATTTGTCTTTGTTACTCGGGACTTGACTTTTCTGACTTCATGGCTAAGCCCCACCAACTGCTAGCTCCCTGTCCAAAGAAAGTGCCTCAGTTGCCAATAAGATCACATTCATTGGATGGGGAAAAGAGTTGGAAAGGATTCCCCTTAGAAACTGTACTTTGGGATAAACAAACATTGTCTAAATAAAAGAGGCATGTATATTACTACTTGCAATTTATGCAATTCTTTCAGATCTGTGCAGCAATCCAACAGGAAACTTTGCATCCTTGAAAGAGCCTTCTGAGATAAAAAAAAAAAAAACAGATACTGCTGCTCGCCGTCCTTGTATAAGGTTATCAGTCCATGCACCCACCGTACCTTTTTTTTTGGGTGCAGCCTATGGTAGGCATGGACCTGCTGGCTCCATCCCACATTTCTGCTCTCTGTACAGGCTATGTGATGATGGTGATATCTCGGTTTGGAAAGGAATTCGTTGTACAAAAACTGGATTTATATCCTCTGTGACTATTGAATATATTTAAATAAACGTGGTTGTGCCAGACCCACAAAGGGGAGCAGTGAACTAGGTTCTGAGGCAATATAAGGTGAAAACCATTTAGGGGAGTTTCTTCCCCTTCTTTTGTTCTATTTCTAGGTGTATGTGGTGATGTCGGGGGGGCCTTGACGGGGGACGGAGTTGGACGCAGATCCCCAGGTGTGTTCCAAACTATCTTTCCTTTTCTTTCTCTCCTTCCTTCCTTATTAATACACTAAGTCCTATCCGGTTATGGTTGTTTATTTAAAGATAGATAATATGTTGGACGTCAGGTGATGAATAAGAAATGACTAAATAAAGAGATCGGACGGCCTCTGGAGGTTTATGGCCATGAGACACCCTGATCTGGGGGGTGTACTAGCACTGTGGTGCCGACATGGTTTAGACACATGATTTTGGGGGGGGGGGATGCGGAGAGAGGTTAGTTGGAGGCGTAAGTTGCCCCCCTCTCTCTGCATGCTCCTGCTTGTCCCACCTCGTAATCTAACATGATCAACTGAAATTAGCTGAAGTACAAAAAACCTGTCAAATACCTATAGTTCGGAGACTGAGACGAGCTTACTCCAATACTCTGTCAACTGACCGATTTTTGTTTTTGTATTTATTTCTTTGCACTAACACTAGCTGCACCAGGCAAAGTGTGATTGTCTAGTAGTTGATATTTACCACTGTCATTATTGTTTCTTCTTCTTTCTTTATTATTTCCCCTTTTTTATTTTGTATAATGGAAAAAATTGACTGGTATGTTACTTTGAACCATTATTTTAGGTAGATTTGAATCTGCCTTCACAGTTTCACAATTTTGCAATGTAATATCCTGTCTTTCATAAATAAAGATTAATAAAAAAAAAAAAAAAACGTGGTTGTGCCCAGAGTTCAGTTTTAAAATCATACCCCAACAACAAAGTGAAACTAGCTTTAGACAGGCACACTGAAAATTGTTTTCTGGGTAATAGAAGGTAACAGCAGGTATGTACTGGAGGTAGGTCTTTTACATGTTTAAAAGTCGGGTTTGCTTTAATAACGCTTGGTAGTTTTCTTCCTGTAGATTACTGAACAGGAATTCAGATGCTTATTTGAAATGACAAGCACTATGCTATCTTTAAATAGCTTTAGATGGCATTTCCTTAGAAAACCTCTACAACGTTATCTCTATTATTAAAGCATTTGTAAAGGTTCACAATTGTTTTTTGAAATAACAAACTTTCATACTTATCTGCTCTGTGCAATGATTTTGCACAGAGTAGCCCTAATCCACCTCTTCTTGGGTTCCCTGCTGGAGTTCCTGGCCCCTTCCTCATGCTGAGTGCCCCCAGAGCAAGCCGATTGCTCTGGGGGCACTCATACGTGCTTGGTCTGTGCATGCTCACTCCCAAGCCGTCTCTATGTGTCTATGAGACACACAAAGTGCGGTTTGGCACCACCTCCAGCTCCCACCTTACTGGCTGTAATTGACAGCAGTGGGAGCCAATGGCTCCAAAAACACAAGTAGAGAGGCTCCTCTGAGTGCAGTATTTTAGAAATAATGCTTTTAATAATGGATGTAGATCAAGTCACATTTTGTAGGAATAAACAGGCATGGTATTAATAATACAGTGACGCATCCCCGTTTCCTAAGCAGTGTGGATTCCTTGCTGACATCTGTGAGATCTTCCGGCAGATGGAGGACGCGGGCTCCGGAGAGCGTCCTCAGAGCGAGGCGTGGAACGCACAGGACAGCTGGCTGCGGACGGATGACGTCATCAAAGCTGGATGCGTTTTGAGAGCGTGCGCACTTGGCGATGTAAGCAAGTCGCGCTCCTTTGTCAACAGAGCCAATGGCTCCTGCTGCTCTATCCTAGCCAATAAGGAAGGAGAGACCTGGGAGAGCTTCTGCTCTAGTGCATGTCGCTGGATTCGGCTCAGGTGAGTATAAAGGGGGGCTGAGAGGGGAGCTGCACACTGAAGGTTTACCACCTTCATGCATAGAATGCATAAATGTAAAAACCTTCAGCATTTACAATCACTTCAAATTCTATTTTATACAAATTCTATTTTATACAAACATGCTTGCACTTCATGTTTAGAGGTTTTTTGAGAAAAAGGTCCATCAGCAGTCACTACTTCAAACCAACTGTACAACTGAAGTTTGGGAGGAATTTTACCATCCTACATGCATTTGTAACTGTATTTAACATGACTTCCTTACCTGTGAATAATTCCCTTATCATGTAAATATTCTAAAGCGCACACCATTTCAGCAGTGTAAAACCTTGTGCATGTTTCATCGAATGAGCCGATCTTCCTTATGTATTTCAGTAGTTCACCATTCTTAGCGTAACTGAGGCCAAAATCTGCAGCACTTGTTAAGAAACCTCATGTACAACAGTATATTTTTTTCCCCTTTCTTAAACACTAAAAGCTACCACTTATAAACTGTGCTCAAAAAACAAAACAAAAAAAAAACACATCTATTTAAACAATATTTAAACAATGCCCAAGAAACATTAGAAAGTGTCTGCTGACTACAGCCATCAATCTCAAGCTCCCCTCTATTATACAACCTTCAGCTTTCGTATAGGCATGCTCAACCCATGACCCGCGGAGCCGCCTAATGTGGCCAGCGATCGCAAACCTATGGCAACCCATACAGCCTCATTTCTGGTGCACGCTGCTCTACTGAATGACTGCTGGTCCTCCACAATCCCAGCAGCTGTCATACACAAGCTGCTATTGCAGCTGGCTCCCCACCCTTCTCTTTCCTTTCTAACACACAGACACGGGCAGAGGAGCCTTTAGCTGAGTGGATTACATCTAGTGGCATCCATACAGGGATGTAAAGGTGGATTCTTTCTGTTGTGATGAGCTTGGAGTCATTTCAGAAGCATGTGAGTGCATTGTGTGTCATTTAATTTTTGATTAATAAAGAAGTTTATTGCGCTACTAGGGCAAGCGCGTCCCTGGTTTGTTTTTTGTTTAGATTGTCCACAGTCCTTGTTTTGGCAATTTAAGGGATGGCTGCAAAGAAACTGATATAGAGAAGGCTGGTTACACCTGAGTGCGAGAGTGGGATCAAAGATAATCTGGTTAATAAAAAATTAGATTTTTGTGATTGTGACTATACAGTGGGTAAGTGGGTAAACATCCAACAGAGATTGGTCCTATGGAAAATGATGACCCTGATTGTTGTTTAAAATCTTCATTATGCTATTCAAAATAAACAAAGTTTAAGTTATGTAATATTTCATTTCATTGTGGCCCCTGGCCGGTTACCAAATCAATTAAGTGGCCGTGCTCTTCAAAAGGTTGAGCACTCCCGGCTTTAGTACATTAAAGCGGAGCTCCACCCAAAAGTGGAAGCTCTTTTTGCCTCCTCCCCTGCCACATTTTAGGGAGGGGGTACCTGTTTTCGCCCAGAATTTTGGTACCCCCCCCCCTCCTTCCCCCGCCGCCGGGCCATTCCCAACACGCAGTAAGGAACCGGCTGTGAAGCCGCAAGGCTTCACTGCCGGTTTCCCTTACAAGAAACGGCAGCGGCAGCACCCGAGAGCCGACTGAAAAATCGGCTGGGGTGAAGACATCGCTGGATTTGTGGACAGGTAACCGTCCTAATATTAAAAGTCAGCAGCTACAGTTTTCGGAAATGCTGACTTAGTTTTTTCTGAAGGAGCCTGAAGCTCCTCTTTAACAACCTCTATAGGGAAATGAGACCCTGGCACCTACAGTGCCAATACTCCTTGTTAAACCAACTCCCCATGCTATTGGAGAACATCCTTACATTAGCATTTATAGGGTAACTCGATGTCTGCCATGCCTCTTTATATGAGTGAAGTGTAGAAGCAAACCCTTTCCAAAAATTACTACTATACAAATTGCCTACTATAATGTACAAACTCTCTTAAACTAGTAAGTAATTATACTGAACAAACTAGAAGCAGGGGTGTGCATCCCACGCACCAGTGGCCAATAAGAGAGACAAAAAACCCTTTCCAGCCTGATGCAAGCCAACTTTGCATCTTGGTACCTTGCTTAGCTCTTAAGAAAACCAGGTCATGTAGTACAAAAAGCCTAGCATGGTGTGCTCTATGCAAATCCCTACCTGTTCCAGCTTCATTTGATATTTTTGAGTTTCAGAGGCGTCTCCATTATCCACCTCAATACCTGCATGTTACACCCCGTTTCCTTTCCAGGTCATTTTTCAGTTGATCGTTCGAGACAGCTTGACTGAAAATTACTCATGCGACATTGTACCAATATGAACTTTATAGCATTTTTTTTTTTTTTTTCACACAAAGCTTTCTTTTGGTGGTATTTAACCAAATAATTCAATTCAAGTCCCGGAAGAATTTGACCCCTTAATGACCAGGCCATTTTTTGGAATACGGCACTGTGTCGCTTTAACTGACAATTGTGCGGTCGTGCAATGTTGTACCCAAACAAAATTTATGTCCTTTTTTTCCCACAAATAGAGCTTTCTTTTGGTGATATCTGATCAGCTCTGTGGTTTTTATTTTTTGCGCTATAAACAAAAAAAAAAAAGACCGACAATTTTGAAAAAAACAAACAAAAAAAAACAAAACATTTTTTTTAACTTTCTGCTATAATACAGATCCCAAAAAAATATAAAAAAAAACTAATTTATTCATCAGTTTAGGTTGATATATATTTTTCTACATATTTTTGGTTAAAAAAAAAAAAAAAAAAAAAAAAAAAATCGCAATAGGCGTATATTGATTGGTTTGCGCAAAAGTTATCGCACCTACAAACTATGGAATAGATTTAGGGACTTATTTATTTTTTATTGGTAATGGCGGCGATCTGCGATTTTTACCAGGACTGCGACATTGTGGCAGACAAATCTGACACCAAATGAAACTTTTTGGGGACCAGTGACATTATTACATTAATCAGTGCTATAAAAATGCACTGATCAATGTAAAAATGACACGGTCAGGGAAGGGGTTAACATTAGGGGGCGATCAAGGGGTTAAGTTTGTTCCCTGGGTGTGTTCTAACTGTAGGGGGATGGGCTACCAGGGACATGACAGAGATTGCTGTTCCTGATCACTGGGAACAGAAGATCTCTGATATGTCATCTGACAGAACGGGGAATTGCCTTGTTTACATAGGCAGTTCCCCGTTCTGCCTCTGTACACCGCGATGGCGGGTCGCCGGCGGACATAGATTCCGCCAGACCCACCAGAGCCCGCTACCTCCTGTGCAAAGACCGACATACACCTACGGCGGTTTGTGCAGGAAAGCCGACTTGCCACAGTATAATTATGGCGGCTGGTCAGCAAGAGGTTAATAACCACTGTTTTTTTTTTTTTACTATACAAATGAAAAATGCCCCAAAATTAAGGGGAAAAAACTGATTTCCTTTGCGGTTATAAAACATATCAAATAAAACTGCCAGTTTATTACAAACACTCCACAAAATGACCCCCAAGGTGATCTAATTGTTGCCACATTTTTTTGGAAATGAAGAAACATGCTGGTATTGAGGTGGTTAAGTTGCACTTAGCTTTTTAAAGACAATGTATGAAGCATAATGCTAGTATTCTTTTATTGGTGGAAGAGAGTTCCATGGAGGGTGAGATGTCATTGCATTGAAATCATATCGTGTGCAATGGCTATATGTCAAAGATAACACATGTGCAGTTAACACAAGGATTAACCATCTGTTCAGAAGAAAAAGGTTACTACAATGACCAATCATGAAGGGTTTAAAAAAAGAGACTTTTAGACAAAAAGTGGGCATGGTTTTGTTGCGCTGAATCTCTCTAAAAGCATTATAAGTAGTATGATTAGCAATAAAATCTATTCTTACCCCCAATTATTGGTAGTCAGTGACAGTAAAATACCCTTACTTGTTGTGATAGTGCTAGTAAACATCCCCGATCCCAAATCATTGGTGATCAGTATAAGCAACATTCTACCCAAACCCCAACACCCCCCCCCCTCCGTCCCAATCAGTAGTTTGTGGCAGTGCTGGTACATAAACACAGCAGTAAATACATTTGTTGTACCAGGGAGCAGCAATCCTCTTTCATATCCTTGCTGTTGTAAGAGGAAGGTTGGCTTGTGTATAATCACAAGGTCCAGAGCCACTCTAGGCTCTTGTGATTTTGCTTGTAATCTGTGCTGTCTACTGACAGCGTGTGTACACAGTGTAAACAGGACGTTCATTCAGAGTAACAGCTTCGGTGGCCATCGGTTTTGCTATAATAGCGAGTCAGGAGGGATTTAGGGCACCTCTTAGAAATGACTTTCTTTTGGCTTTTACATATAGTCGAAGCAGAGTACAGACTACCATCTAACTGAGCTTGGAGAAAGCCTGGAGTTTGGCTATAATACATACTTTACTGTTAAATCTAGCATGTTCTAGAAACAGATTCCCTCCCATTTCACAGTAGCACACTGCTGATAAGGATACACAGTTTATCAACATCTTGAAATGTGAAGTAGAGTTTGACGAAGAACGGGTGGTCCAGACGTGACATCACATCTCTTTCCCTCGTCACATAAGGTACCTTATTCTCCTTTACAATATGACGCTTCTGTAAAATTTTAACTAACAAAGACAAACAAGAAATGAAGGCATTTTCAGAGATAACCAAAAAAAAAGACACACACAAACATGACCAAACACTCTGTCATTTACCCACCCCTCCTCTCCCCTTGTTCTTTCACAAAACATCTTGTATTTTATCACCAAAATACAAGATGTTCTTTGAATGGACAAGGGGAGAAAAAAGGAAGAATGAACAACATGATCTTTCACCATACTATAGCTGTAACTGTCAGCTGCAAAAAGATCACAGCTGTATCTGGCAGGAATAAAACTAGGATGTGAACCATACCCAGCAGCAATCCGGACCCAATATAAACAGCATTAGACAGAACTGATTGGGATCGAGACAAAAGTGTGAAAGTTTTTTTCCTGAAGTTCCACTTTAAACATTGTGAAAAATAACAAAAAAAAAAAAAACAAAAAAAAAAAAAACTTACTGGCAAACTCTCTTCCTGTTGTTACCTCTTTAGCCAAAACAACCTACAAAAGTAAAAAAAAAAAAAAAAAAAGTTGTTTTAATAAGGACATTATCAGCATTACACTTTCACGTGAATGTTTAAAGATACAGAAATGAAAACTAGTTACCACCAAAATAGTATACTGCAGCTTACCAATCATCAGATGTGGTGGCTGCATTAGTTTCCTTTTTTCCCTCTGTTGACACCTGGTGATCTGGCCAGTAACACACCTCCTGTATTAGAGTGCCTCCACTCTGGTTGAAGAAACAGGAGCTACAGAGGTACCTTTGGACAGCAACATTATCAGTTTTGGGAGAGGTTGGTGTTAAATGTACTGGCAAATTAAAGCCTGGTACACAAAATGAGTTTTTTTTTTTTCATTCAACTCATCGAGATGAAAGAAAAAAAAAAACCTGTCGGAGCCGTGAACTAACTATGCAAAGTTAGTACAGTGACCTCCGCTGCTGGGCTGTCTAACAAGGGTACGGCCCCTCTGCCAGAACACTCCAATCAGCGCTCTCGACCATTGGAGGAGAGCGGTGATTGGGAGTCGGTCGGCTGCTGGTTTTCCCAGCATGCTTGTTTGTCAGAAAAGTCGGTCAAACGTCCGGCTTCTGTTGGACCGGGTGGCCTACACACAGGCCGAATGTCGGCTGTTTTTTTTTCTTAACTGGCCAATGTCTCCCAACATTCAGCCCATGTGTACGGGACTTTAGATACAACAAATTGAAGCCAAACTCAAGATCACACTTTTTAAGTGCAGTTATAGCAAGAGTTTTTTTCCTTTTGGGATAAAGGTTTTACATTAATAAATAAAAGCAGACCATTGTAAGCACCCCTGTCAGTGGTAAATGGTTTGTCTCATCCCTTTAACTGCTATATTTTTAGGACAGCTTGTTTTGTTGAAAGACAACAGACTTACTGGCAGGATCACCAGTTGAAAAAAAACAAAAGCCTAAAATAGAAAACGAATGCAGCCATCACGTATAAGAATTGGTAATCTGCAATATAATAAAAGTTTGCTTTTGTGTTTAATACCATTTTAACTCGGTAACAGAATGACCCTTGTGTATGAATGCCACAATTGTGGCTAAACCTTTCACCACAGAGGACTCATGCTGATACAAACACATGAATAATTTACCAAAACATCTCTTACATTAGAGTCTCTGCGTGCCCTCTGTAGCAACCGAGATTGGTCATAGTAAAATAGGACTTATGCTAGCCAACATCTCTGCATTGCAGCTCTTTTAGCATATTTGTACATAAAGTGTACACCTGGTACTTAAAAAAACTTGCCAGGCTGTCCATATGAATAAAACACAAGCACAAGGAGGTATCTGCATAAATATTTGGACATCTTAAAATTATAAAAACTAAAAAAAAAAACTATAAAAATGATAAAACAAGCTTTTGTCCTCGGCCTGATTTGTCACAATGGATGTGTACTGGGTTATCTGAACAGGGGTGGTCAAACTCTCAGTGTGGATGACAGACAGGCACTGATCAGCCATGAAACAATAGTCTTCAATTAGATATCCCTCTCATTTGTACACTGGGGATAGAAGAGGATTTTCACAGGACTGCTAAAGATGCACACACATATGATGAGGAGCAGAGGGCAAACCAGGGCTACTGTTAGAAACCACTGGGCCCTATACAGCCAACCTGACAGCCCCCCCCCCCCCCCCATAAACATAACATACTATGATTTACTTCTGAATGAACACAGTGAGTGATCAGTACGGGTGTAGCCTTCCCAGGGGTCAGCTGGGTGGCATTAGCTCTGCCACCAGTGTCTTAGACATCCAGCAAGTAAGAAAAAGTATGAATATAAAATTTAGCAGCATGTAGATCTGCATGCATCTGGGACCTATGTGTTTGGGGGTGAAAAGCCAGCTTCAATCGATTCAGCCACTATTTCAGCAGAAACGTAACAAGTTTTTTTTTACTAGTTTAAGTCATAAAAAGAGCACCTGGAAGCTCTAGCAGCCACTAATATTTCAGCTTTTAACAGCTTGTTTTGTTGTCATGGCTAACTACATGTTACCTAGTATTTGCAATTTATTATTACATAAGGTTCCTAGAAATCAAACTACTCCATCTGCCAGTAATAGTAAACTTACTGTCGAGAAGGACCCTTCACCAAGGATCTTGCCAAACTTAAAGTCTTGCGGACGTTTCTTTCGAGGCTGTTGTGTTTGTTGTTGCCCGGTGTTCTGCTCTGTGTCTGAACTGGGCCTGAAGTCTGTGGTTTTCGATTCACTGGTGGAACCTGCTTGGCTGCTGCAAGTTGCTAGGGTTGCTGGAGAGCTGGAGTCAGGGTTAATCACTAATGAAGGAGATGGGCAGGAGCACATGACCACATTGGACTGAATAGGCATAGCATCATACTAAAAGGGGGGGAAAAAAAGAAAGGAAAGAAAACTGTATCATTATCTCTTAGACTAGAAGTCACAGGTAGCCATTCACTACACAGATTATACATGCCCTATTTCAATTGATAAGCACGCATAACGTCAACAAATGATGTTATCATTGATATCTTTTCCTAGAACCACTGTGCATTATTCTGTATATACTATACAACTCTCCACTTTCAGTGCTCTCTCTTCACTGTTCATCCTCAGTAAACCCCTGTCATCCCCAATGCCTATACTTGTACCTTCCATCTGTATCTTCTTTTCTCACCATTACTCTAAGGAGGAGGAGGATGAACAGCCAATCAGCTTTCTGCTGTATCTATTTAATGTCAAATTTTGTCTCTCTAATGCCTGGAATCACATCATATTTCTCAGCCAATCCAACTGCAAACCTGCAATTTTAACAAAATATATGCATACCGTAAATGCTGAGATACAGCTCAGTGACGACGCAATTAGTAGAATCAACATAGAACGACGCCTTTAAATGATCAAAGGAAAACAGAACTTAAGGTAACCACTAGGGGGCACTGTTACACTACAAACTTCCCATCGTATCTCAGCTTCAATTCTCAAACATTGCGAACTAAAACATGCACCAATTAAGGCAAGTATCCAGAGAAAATAGTGTCAATGTGCCTAATGCCCTGTACACGCGGTCGGAATTTACGAAAGAAAAAGTCTGATGGGAATCATATATTCCAACAATGTGTATGCCCCATCGGACTTTTTATGTCAAAAATTCAGACGGACTTAAATAGAGATCTATATTTTCCCGACGGACCAAATCAATACCGGGAAAACCGCTCGTCTGTATGCTGTTCCAACGTACCAAAAATGACGCATGCTCTGAAGCAAGTACGAGACGTTGTATGTGTTGTCCCGTCGTATGTGTTGTATGTCACCGCATTCTTGATGGTCGGAATTTGGTGTGACCGTGTGTATGCAAGACAGCTTGAGGGGAATTCCGTCTGAAAAACCTTCAGAGTTTATTCCGATGGCAAAACCGGTCGTGTGTACAGGGCAATAAGAGTTTTACATTTTGAAAAAACAAATTCTATTTTTGAGATACATTTTTATTTCCATTTCAAGGCCAAAATGCAACTGAAGCATTAATTTAGTTGACCAAATAAATTTGAGTCTGTTAAGTCTAGAAGTAATTGGTGAGTGGTACTGTAGCTCATCTAATGGATTTAATCAATTTCTGCAACTGACTAGGATGCCCCTCCAATAAATATCATTCAAGATGGAAGTCAAGAGGAAGTGCTTTGAATTTTGTTTTCTTGCATGGGAGTTTAAAACTGAAGTTTAGTTAAAAACATTTTGTACAGCTTTAGTTACATTACTTACATGTAATGAAGTATGTCCTGTGGTTTGCAGGCTTCTGCACCCTAAAGAAAATTTTCACTGGAGGACCACCTTGTCCTCTTCCTGCTGCTGAATTTGGGTCTCTGGGCTCAGCTGCATTAAAGATGATCTGACTGGGACATTCCCCTCCATTGAGAAAAGTTACATTTTTCTCAATGGAGGAGAGGGGGAGGGAGGGGAGTGTCTCCATCAGATCATCTTTAGTGTAGCCGAGTCCAGAGATCCAAAGCCATTAACTCCCATAGAGCTAGAGGCTCAGTAACAGGAAGAAGACAGGGTGGCCCTGCAGTGAGGATTTCTACAGAACCCAACAGCATGACCATTGCGGGATATACTTCATTATAGATAAGTAATGTACTAAAGCTGTAGAGAAAAATATAATTTTTGATTTTTTTTTTTTTTAACCCCTTGGCGCTGGCCGTATGCATATATGCGGCCTCTCGGCGGGTGGGCCTTAACGCAGAGCGGCCACATATATGGAGTCAGGCTGCACATGCTCAGTTCAGTGTGTATTGCTAAAGAGTTTTTTTTTTCTTGGGAGGGTGCATGTGATCAGCACAGGGACAATCAGCACTGTCCAGACAGAGGGTACTGCACCCTCATAGGACAGTCAGAAAACTCCTTCTACAAGCTTTAACCAGTGCTTGGCTGGACACTGATAGAATCACAAGTTTTCTATATACTGCTGATGAGAAAAAAGGTATTTAGCCGCTTATATTTATGAAAATAATTGCATTTCCATGTTCTGTGTACTGTGGGAGACCAGGCGTACTGAATGCAGGGTCCTGGGTTTAGTTACACTTTAAGGCAGATACAGTTTGTGATGCCATCACAACAGGAAAAATCATCTATACCAACAGGTTTTCTTTCTCCATTTCTAGATATCTTTAGATTGGCCTATCATTACATATATCAGTCTTTCCTTGAGTACTGCTGTCTAGTGTCAGTTCCCACCAGGATGCACTCTGTTTGGGGTTTAGTTAGTGTAGGCTTATTTTTTGGGTGTTCTAAATTCCTCTCGAAGGATATACTCAAAAAAATATAGTCGTATCAGTGTAATGTAAAAGATCAGCTTTTATAAATAATTTCAAGATTATGTTTATGTATTAAAAATCTTGTTATTATTGAAAGCATGTAGAATTGCTGAAGATGTGGCCAAGTGGGCACAATTTACGACATGCTATGGCCATGTCCAAATCTACAAAGTTACTGGAAAGGGGCATTTCGCCTTATATGATACATAATTGGAGTACGTCTTAAAGGTACTCCTATAAAAACATTATTAGGCATCGGTATGAAAAAACATCTACCCCTTCTGAGACCTACGGCAATGAATATATTCTTTGCTGCACGGCTGATGATAGTCAGGAACTGCAAAGGTCTGAATGTTCCGAACCTTTTGGATGTTAAAAGGCACCTAGATCTGAGCCATATATAAATGGATAACGTCGTATAATGCAGGGAGCAATTTCATTTATTGGAATCCATGGGAACAAGCTAAAAAGAAGTAGAAATGTACTATTTTTCTCTTTGAAGATGTAACACAATATGTTGAACCGCTTATTCAAATTGTCAAGGATACTCTTTAACAAATGGTTTATTTGTTCATATTTTTGTACTTAAGAAACTTGATTACTTAGAACTTTAGGATGTATGCTGTTGGTTTGATAAAATGTGCTTTTTCAGTGCCTATTTGTACAGTGACCTTTTGTAAAATTGTGAACAAGTGTTTATGACTACTACTTTTCAAGATGAAAATCAATAAAGTAGTATTTGGTAAAAAAAAAAAAAAAAAAACTTATATGTAGTTTTTGATTAAATATGTACATGGGGATAGCCATGTTTTCTCATTACATTTGCAGATTTCACTTTCTGATCTACAACGCTACACATTGGCTGTGTATTGCTAGTTAAAGTGGTTGTAAAAGCAGAAAATCCTTCTGTGTGCAGCAGCCCCCCTTAGCCCCTCTAACATTTACGTGAGGTCCCTTTCTGTCCACAAGTGTCTCAGCCGTCCGAGATTCTCCCTCCCGATTGGCTAAGACACAGCAGCGGCGCCATTGGCTGTTGCTGTCAGTCAAAGTCAGCTAGCCAATCAGGGGACACAGAGAGAGGGGGGCGGAGCCTGGTCAGCTCTGTGTCTGAACAGACACAGGGAGCTGTGACTCAACTCAGGTGCCCCCATAGCAAGCTGCTTGCTGTGAGGGCACTCAACAGGGAGGGAGGGGTGAGGATCACAGAAGAGGGACCCGAGAAGAGGAAGATTGGGCTGCTCTGTGCAAAACCAACTGCACAGAGGAGGTAAGTATAACATCTTTGTTATTTTTATAGGAAAAAAAAAAGGGGGGACTTTACAATCACTTTAACCCAATGCATTGAAGACCGTACACCTGTCAGCCTACATGGCCGATATATCAGCAGCTCTGTCCCTTTCAGTAACTTTACAAGTCTGCACGAATATATTTCTGACATGTCACACTACACAGCAATAATTTCATTCTTCAGGGGGGACTCTAAAGAGCGATCCTTGATGTTTCGACAGTGACTTTACATAGGCTCAAATAAAGAGGTCATCCATCTGCGGCAGGCAGAAGAAAGCATTTCCTCATTCTCCTCTCCCCCAGTGATCAGAGTGCAACAATGTAACAAGGGGTAACAAGTCACAAGGGGCTGGAGCAGTCAACAACTGCACAGGTATCATCTCTAAGTTGGAAACTCGGTCCAGAAAGTAAATAGTGATCGACTGACTTCAATGCAACTAGCTTGTTTATATATACACACACACATACATACATACATACACATTTTTTTTTTTGGTACAATTACTGGCAGCGGCTATAGCCACCAGCAGTGATCATTGTATTCTGATGGCAGGAAAAGCCTCCCACTGTCAGAATACAATAGCGGAGTGGGAGGGATTCCCCCATCAACACTGACTGTGTGGATGGGGGAATCAAGTGATTTTATGTCAACCCAAGTGTCAAAAAATGTGTCTCATTCTATTCTTACAGGCTCCCTTAAGCAGACATCCTCCTATCACAACAGTCTTCCTTTGCAATGCTTAGCCTGCACATGGTTGGCAAACATGTTTACATCTTCCAGCACCGCTGCTTCAGTAATGAGGTGTGGGCAGAATAAAATGTACTTTAGGAGGAAGACAGGACTTGCCATTTTTTCTTTGTAATCCTGACACTAGCCCCATCTTCCTCCAACAGCGTTCTACCTGTCCATTTGTTAGAGCCCTTGCACACTGGGGCGGTTTGCAGGCGCTATTGCGCTAATAATAGCGCCTGCAAACCGCCCCGAAAGTGCTGCTACTTTCATTCCAGTGTGCAAGCCCCGAGGGCTTGCACACTGGAGCGATGCGCTGGCAGGACGGTAAAAAAAGTCCTGCTAGCAGCATCTTCGGAGCGGTGAAGGAGCGGTGTGTATACCGCTCCTTTACCGCTCCTGCCCATTGAAATCAATGGGACGGCGCGGCTATACCGCCGGCAAAGCGCCTCTGCAGAGGCGCTTTACGGTGGTATTTAACCCTTTCTCGGCCGCTAGCGGGGGGTAAAACCCCCCGCTAGCGGCCGCATACCGACGGTAAAACGCCGCTAATAATAGTGGCGTTTTACCGCCGACGCCGCCCCCCGCCCCAGTGTGCAAGGGCTCTTACAGAAGCAGTGCTGCTGAACACTGTAAACAATGCAATGGCAAAATGAAAATGTAATTCTTTATCACATAAGACTAAAAACAATATACCAAAACATCCAGCATTTACAAACTTTCAGCATTACATTACAGATTACTGCTCATCATATCACATTAACCACCTCAATACAGT
The DNA here is from genome assembly GCF_042186555.1 of Aquarana catesbeiana. Taxonomy (NCBI): domain Eukaryota; kingdom Metazoa; phylum Chordata; class Amphibia; order Anura; family Ranidae; genus Aquarana; species Aquarana catesbeiana. Next base: position 128,349,510 of record NC_133329.1, on the reverse strand, counting down.
GCATTTTCACCCCCTTCCTGCCCAAGCCATTTTTCAACTTTCAACGCTGTCGCACTTTGAATGACAATTGCGCAGTCATACAACACTGTACCCAGATGAAATTGTTATCATTTTTTCCCCACCAATAGAGCTTTCTTTTGGTGGTATTTGATCACCTCTGCGGTTTTTATTTTTTGCGCTATAAACAAAAGAAGAGCGACAAGTTTGAAAAAAAACACAATATTTTTTACTTTTTGCAATAATAAATATCCAATTTTTTTTTTTTAAACAAATTTTTTCCCCAGTTTAGGCCGAAACGTATTCTTCTACATATTTTTGGTAAAAAAAAAAAAAAAAAAAATCGCAATAAGCGTATAGTGATTGGTTTGCGCAAAAGTTATACTGTCTACAAAATAGGGGATAGATTTATAACATTTTTATTTATTTATTTTTTACTAGTAATGGCGGTGATCTGCAATTTTTATCATGACTGTGATATTGCGGCGGACACATCGGACACTTTTGGGACCATTCACATTTATACAGCGATCCGTGCTATAAAAATGCACTGATTACTGTATAAATGTGACTGGCAGGGAAGGGGTTAACATTAGGTGGTGATCGAGGGGTTAACTGTGTTGCTAGGGAGTGTTTCTAACTGTAGGGGGAGGGGACTCACTAGGGGAGGAGACCGATCGGTGTTCCTCTGTACTGGGAACATACCATCGGTCTCCTCTCCTCTGACAGGACCGTGGATCTGTGTGTTTACACACACAGATCCACGGTCTTGCTGTATTACCGGCAATTGCGGGTACGCGCACCGGGTGCCCAGTGACACGGCGGGCGCGCACGATCGCCGTCAGCGGCACGCGCGCGCCCCCTGGTGGGCCGGGAAAGCGAGGCCGTCATATGACGCCTGCCACGCAACGAGAGCTGCGCCGCCTGGCCGTCAATTGACAGCCGCCGGTCAGCAAGCAGTTAAAGTAAATCCAAATCCCTAACTGGATGACATTTTGTGTGAAGATTTTATTACGTATTCTTCTCACCTTTTAGGCCTGGTTCACACCTATGCGTTTTTCTGTGTGTTTACAGTATTGCAGAAACACACTACAATCCATTTAAAATGGTTTACCTATGGGTCACGTTGACATCTCTGCGTTTTTTGGAAAGGGTCAGCAACTTTTTTTCCCCGCAGCAAGTTGCATTTTTTGTTCCATAGACTTCAATAAAAATGCATCAAAAATGCATGCACTGCGCTTATGTGTTTCTGCTGGTTTCTCCTGCATGACGACACCTCCCAAAAAAAGCAAAATGCATCAAAAGCGCATTAAAAACACATCAAAATGTAAAAAAAAAAAAAAAAAAATGCAGAATGCACCAACCACAACATGCATAGGTGTAAATCAGGCCTTATTCATCTCTAGGAACCTATCACAGATGCTGGCGGGCTTCTTCAGGCACTTCCTGTCTACATGTACTCCCTCCCCTTGTGTCAGCTGCAAATCATTCTACATGATCAGCTTCATGATTAAGACAACGGTGGACTATACCTGTGCATTGACACAAGTGCTCCCAGTTTCAAACTGAAACACATGTAACAAGGTAACAACCTAGGAGCACAATAAGTGGATGGTTGTGACCCTAGCACGAAGGGACTGAACAAAAACCTTTATGCCAGAGTGGCCAGGTATTTTTACGATAGCTGCAGATAAAAAGACTGAGAACAACTTTGAAATGACATTGAAAGCAGAACTTTACCCAAAAGGGAAAGGTCCGCTTGTTTGCATCCCCCCCCCCCATTTACCTGGTTTTGACAGGTACCTGCTCCCACTTCTGGTCAGATTGCTGCAACGATCTGTGCGGACGTTCGGCCCCCTCCTCCTGGGAATCATCACAGGTCCCAGAAGACTGCAGGACCATTCACAAAGCGCAGCTCGCACATGCGCAGTAGGAAAAAAAGCTGTGAAGCCAGAAAGCTGCCCTTCACTGCCAGTTTCCCTTACCCAAGATGCCAGCGCCTGTACCCAAAGCTAACTGAAGAATTGGCTCGGGCGAGGACATCGTGGGATCCTTGCAGGTAAGTGTCCATACATTAAAAGTCAGCAGCTACAGTATTTTTTGTGGGAGACTGGAGCTCCTCTTTAACATGATAAAGCTTATATGACATTCGATATGGTTTTGAACTTCTTCAAATGAAGCTCATTACCTTCGCTCTTTATACCATGTTGGTAAAGGAAGCCCATTGCTTTACTACTGGAAATGTTTTTGTTACGGAAACTATTCAGAGGCAAATCGTGAAGTGCAAACACACTACAAAACTTAAAAGCTAAAGTAGATAAACAGTAATTGGTACTTTCCAAGCACCTGGCTGCTCACGCTATTTCTGTAACTTCTATCAAGTGAAAAACCACAGGGGTCCGTCCCTTGCCTGCAATGCCTTGAAAATATCTACACTGAATGAATGCTCACTGCCAGACAGGCTGAAGATCAGAAAGAATCACCTCCTTGTGTTAATGAGGCCAATTAAATTAATGTCAGCGAAGACATGAAAAATAAGATGCTTGCTTTGACTGGAAAACTCAGAGGGGGATTTCATAAGGAAAATATCTTTGTAATTATTTTTACTAAATATGCAAATCTTTTACCAAACGTCTATCAAAAAAAGGTGTCACTCCAGGAAAAAAAAATCTTTTGCAAGAGTCCTATAATATAAACCCATTCATAATATGTTTCTTAATTTATTTATAATACCTCAGCTAAAATTACCTGGTAATCCTGGCGTTTCCCTGACCAAACCCTTAAAGCAGTATTAAACCCAAAACAAAAAATGTATTATATTGCAGCTTACCAATCATTCGATGTGGTGGCTGCATTCGTTTTCTTTTCTTTGGCTTTTTCCACCTGTTTTAAATTGGTGATCTGGCCAGTAACACACCTCCTGTATTAGTGAGAGAGCACTCTGGAGGAATGAGCACAGGAGGCACAGCAGACAGCAGCATTGTCAATGTTAACTGTATTAGCAGATTTACATACACTTATATATTGAAGCCAAACTCCAGCCACACTTTATATTCAGTTATAGAAGGTTTCTCCTTTTTGGATAAAGGTTTTGCATGAATAAATAAAAGCTGATCATTTCAATCACCCCTGCCAGTGGCTCCTTTCACACTGAGGCAGTTTTCAGGCATTTTAGCGCTAGAAATAGCACCTGTAGGGCGCCTGAAAACTGCCTCCCCGTGCCATCCGCGTGCTTTCACACTGGAGCGGTGCGCTTGCAGGACGTTAGAAAAAGTTCTGCAAGCAACATCTTTGGGGCGGGTCGGGGCACGCTCCCAAAATGCCCTGCCCATTGAAATGAATGGTCAGCGCTTTGGAAGCACCACAACACGGGTGGTTTTAACCCGTTCTTTGGCCGCTTGCGGGGGTTAAAAGTGCTGGTTAAACAGCGCTTAAACAAGCGCCACTTTAGCCCTATCGCGGCCCCAATGTGAAAGTAGCCTAAAGTGGTTTGTCCCATCCATGTAAACTGATACATTCTGCTGTGAAAAGCAACAGACTTACTGGCCAGATCACCAGATGAAAACAGAAGAAAGAAAGCCCAAAAAGGAAACTAATAAAACTATTACAGCCATCTCATCCGCGATTTTTGCGGCAGACAAATCTGACATCAAGTTAATTTTTTGGGAACCAGTGACACCAATACAGTGATCAACGCTAAAAAACATCAGGGGCAATCAAAGGGTTAAAGAAGTTGTAAAGGCAGAAGGTTTTTTATCTTAATGCATTCCATGCTTTAAAGTGGATGTAAACCCAATATCATCCTTTCTAAACTACTGCCATAGGGGTTATCTATAAGGAATGTATATGTAAAGCGCTGCGTAAATTGACGGCGCTATATAAGTACCTGAAATAAATAAAATAAAAAATAAATATACATTCCTCCTGCATGTATCTTTACCTGTCAAATGTCTCCCCTCTGTCTGTTATGAGACCTGAAAAACTGCAGATTCTGTGGGTGGGTCTGTTGTCTGGAGCTCGGTGGGTGGAGTCGTGATGTCAGTAGACTCCCCGCCCACCTCTACACTCCCCTTGTCAATATGCATTTTCTCCTGTGTATTTCTTACACTGAACTTCTGCTATGATCTCTAACATCCAGTGAAAAGACAGGAAAGTAACCACATGACTTCAGCATGCCAAATCATGCTAAGGTGTGGAACAACCAATCCTTGCAGAGCTGCTGAAGAAAGAAGTGGGGGTGGGAATTAAAAAACAATGCATGTCTTAGGCTAGTGCACGAGATGTAAATCACCCGTCAATCACAGCAAGGGGGAGGATTTGACAAAGTTTTTCTGTTTGTCAAGTTTTATCTCACTAATCTATAAAAGAGGATTGCTCAGAGATGGATTAACTCTTTGTGGCAAGACTGGGCTCAAATGATAGGAATCTTATACTCTACATTATGACAAAAAAAAATTAAAATTTCAGGTTTACATCTACTTTAAGATAAAAAAAACCTGTGTGTAGCATCCCCCCCAAATTACCTACCTGAGCTCCTTCTCTCTCCAGCAATGTCCACAATCCCCTCAGCCATTCAGTACACTCCTCCTGATTGGCTGAGACAGAGCAGCAGCGCTATTGGCTCCCACGGATGTCAAAGTCAGTCAGCCAATCAGGGGATAGAGGGGTCGGGGCCGGGTTGGGGCTTCCATGTCTGAATGGATACACAAAGCTCTGACTTGGCTTGGGTGACAACCTGTAGCAAGCTGCTGGCTCACGGGCACTCAAAGGAGGGAGGGACTAGGAGCAGCAAAGAGGGACCTGAGAAGAGGAGAATCTGAACTGCTCTGTGCAAAACCTGCACAGAGGAGGTAAGTATAACATGATTATTTAAAAAAAAAAAAGCGATCCTTTACAATCACTTTAAATGTGTTCCTAGTGAGTGCTTTCTAACGGGGGGGGGGGGGGGGTTGCTTTGACTGGATGAAGACAGAGATCTGTGTTCCTGCTTAGTAGAAACACAAGATCTCCATCTACCCCTTTGACAGAACGGCGATCTGCCTTGTCTGCCTCGGGAACGATCAGCGGGTTCTGGCGGACCCGCTGATCGGGAACGGGTATCGGCGGCACACACCCAAGAAAGAAATTACGTACATGTACGTGATTTTGCGCTTAAGGGCCACCCTCCTGCAGTATATGTATGTGGGGCGGTCCTTAAGCGGTTAAATAAAATTTTAAAAAATCTATGGTCTACCTTTTGGTCTCTTTAACGGTTCATACTCACAAGCCCCGGCCCGTGGGTGACTTTTGTCTGCCCCCCCAGCTTGCCCAGACTCTGGCAACACAGCACTGACGATCTGCTGGCTTTTAAAAGCAGCTGCTGTTATCGGCAGTATATGTCTGGCAGGTCCAGGACAAAAAGTTGCTCCCCGCACACCCTCCCGTGCTGCCAGAGGATTGGCTGCTGTGCTGAGCTGAGGATTGGCTGTTAGGAGGTGACATCAGCAGAGCAGCACCTCCCGGCTTCCCGCCCGTTGTTTGCATTAGGAATCCTTCCACCTTACAGCCTGCTTGTGTAGCAGTGGGCAGGAGTCCGAGGGTGCAGGAAAGCTGAAGTCGGCTCCTACAGTGAAGAAGTTGGCTTGTACAGGCAAGCGTCAAATGCTGGGGACACTGATAATGGGGACATCTATGCGGGGGACACTGATAATGGGGACATCTATGCGGGGGACATCGATAATGGGGACATCTATGCTGGGGACACTGATAATGGGGACATCTATGCTGGGGACACTGATAATGGGGACATCTATGCTGGGGACACTGATAATGGGGACATCTATGCTGGGGACACTGATAATGGGGACAACTATGCTGGGGACACTGATAATGGGAACAACTATGCTGGGGACACTAATAATGGGGAAACTCAATGGGGACACTGGTAATAGGGACACTAATAATGGGAGACTCTAATGGGGACATTGATATTGGGGAGATTCTGATGGGGACACAAACGCGCAGAAGTTTTCGGCCCCCAAATACTTGTGAAATCTACAATGTGGCCCTCGTGTTGAAAAGTTTGGAGACCCCTGCCTTTTACCTTCATAGTATATTACCTGTGAGTTGTATCATTCTTCTGTGATGTAGTCTTGTCTTATAAGTCTAACCTTTGTAATGAGTGATTTCATATGGAATCTTTGAACCAACTTACTTCCTTCCTTCTCTATTACATTTTTGTTTTTACTTATATTGTAAATGCTTTGTTATGCTTAATGGTTAAAAAAAAAATATTCAACCTTAAAAAAAAAAAAAGGAATAATTCATAAGTATTTAACAAGAGATCTGTATTGTTTAGATAAACAGAACAGCACATATTTTCATTGTCAGGTGTTAACATGATATTCCTCCCATAAACGCCATGAGAAATAATAATTCTACCCATATTCCCATAAAAAAACAGATCAAATGTAATTTGACCATTACTTCTGTATAATTTACAATGATTCTGTTGTACATCTCCATATCTATATCAGCAAGTGAACAGTTAAACATTAGCAACTGCTTCTTGCAACATTGTATCAAGCACTGCAGGAAAGAATAACATATTTTGAGAAACAGAGTTATTACCATACATATGTGTATAAAGTACACTGACATCTAGTGATAGTTCTCAGTATTGCCGCCAATAATCCAATCATCCCATCATCCCAATATGCAGTTTAGTACGTCCCAGAAAACCATCACATGCAGGTGTTAAGTTAAGGCTATAAAATAACTTTAGGGTTACCTACATCCCTTTGAGCTGCAGTAATGTGAGGTAAAGCCATGCGTCACCGCAAAGCACGGCATTCTTTATGGTGTGTGCTAATGCCCTTCATTTACACCCAAACACATAAGTATATGCTGTGGTACATGAATGTGAGTCAGTGACCTTAGGTTGTAAGCTCCTTGAGGGTAAGGAACCGATGTGAATGTATAATGTATATGTAAAGCACTGCGTAAATTGATGGCGCTATACAAGTACCTTAACCACTTTAATACCAGGTACTTATACACCTTCCTGCCCAAGCCAATTTTCAGCTTTCAGTGCTGTTGCAATTTGAATGACAATTGTGTGGTCATCCATCACTGTACCCAAACAAATTTTTTATCATTTTGTTCCCACAAATAGAGCTTTCTTTTGGTGGCATTTGATCACCTCTGTAATTTTTATTTTTTGCGCAACGAATAAAAAAAGAATAAAAATGTTGAAAAAAATAAAGTTTTTCTTTGTTTCTGTTAAAATAGTTCGTAAGTAAGTTTTCTCCTTCAATGACGGGCACTGATATGGCTGCACGGACGGGCACTGATAAGGTGGCACCGATGAGGTGGCATCAATGAGGTGCCACTGATGGGCACTGATGGTCACTCATAGGTGGCACTGATGGACACTTATGGGTGGCACTGATGGGTGGAATTACTGGGCACCACTTGTCCGATCTGCTGCATAATGTTGCCAGTCAGTGCCCACTTTGTGGGCACCGATTGGCATATTTTTGTATATGTGGATGGCCATGGGTTATGTACCTGGCCATCCACATGTTGGGGGCTTCCCTGGTGGCACAGTGTGGGCATCCGAGGGGGGGCTGCGCTGATAAACAATCAGCGTGGACCCCCCCTGTCAAGAGAGCCGCTGATCGGCTCTCCTCTACTCGCGTCTGTCAGACACGAGTGAGGAAAAGCCGATCAACGGCTCTTCCTGGTTACATCGTGATCAGCCGTGATTGGACAAGGCTGATCACGTGGTAAAGAGCCTCCGCTGGAGGCTCTTTACCAAGATCGGTGTAGCAGGGTGTGTGACTGACACACCGCACCACCGATCACCGCGATGCGCGCCCCCACGGGTGCGTGGCGGCTGTTATCCTGCTGGACGTCATATGACGCCCAGTCAGGATAACTGAACCACCGCCCGGCCATCATTCTGCTATAGGCCGGGCGAGAAGTGGTTAAAAAAAAAAAAAATAGGGATGCACCGAATGGGTTTTTTGGGGCTGAAACCGATACCGAAAATAAATCTTCCTTGATCCCGAAAACTGAAAGTGACTGTTTTTAAAAAATATTTTTTATATAGGAGATGGTCAGAGACTGGGGACATGGTACAGGAGATGGTCAGAGACTGGGGACATGGTACAGGAGATGGTCAGAGACTGGGGACATGGTACAGGAGATTGTCAGAGACTGGGGACACGGTACAGGAGATTGTCAGAGACTGGGGACACGGTACAGGAGATTGTCAGAGACTGGGGACACGGTACAGGAGATTGTCAGAGACTGGGGACACGGTACAGGAGATTGTCAGAGACTGGGGACACGGTACAGGAGATTGTCAGAGACTGGGGACACGGTACAGGAGATTGTCAGAGACTGGGGACATGGTACAGGAGATGGTCAGAGACTGGGGACATGGTACAGGAGATGGTCAGAGACTGGGGACACATTAGAGGAGATGATCATAGACTGGGGACATGGTACAGGAGATGGACAGAGACTGGAGACATGCTACAAAAGATGGTCAGAGACTGGGGACATGGTACAGGAGATTGTCAGAGACTGCAGACACATTACAGAAGATGGTCAGAGACTGGGGACATGGTACAGGAGATGGTCAGACACTGCAGACATGCTACAAAAGATGGTCAGAGACTGGGGACATGGTACAGGAGATGGTCAGAGACTGCAGACATGCTACAAAAGATGGTCAGAGACTGGGGACATGGTACAGGAGATTGTCAGAGATTGCAGACACATTACAGGAGATGGTCAGAGACTGGGGACATGGTACAGGAGATGGTCAGACACATTACAGGAGATGATCAGAGACTGGGGACACGGTACAGGAGATGGTCAGAGACTGGGGACATGCTACAAAAGATGGTCAGAGACTGGGAACATGATACAGGAGATGGCCAGAGACTGAAGACATGGTACAGGAGATGGTCAGAGACTGCAGACACATTACAGGAGATGGTCAGACACTGGGGACATGGTACAGGAGATGGTCAGAGACTGCAGACGTGGTACAGGAGATCAATGTAGTCTCACCAGTGTCCATCAAATGCAGCTTCACAAGTGCCTGTCGGATGCAGCCTACCAGTCAGTTGTAGCAGCCTGTCTGTGCCCGTCATGCAGCCTCACCAGTGCCTGTGTCCATATGTAACAGCCTGCCAGTGCCCATGGCATGCAGCCCGCCAGTGCCCATCATGTACAGCCTGCCAGTGCACTCTGATCCAATGCGAATCATTGTGCCGTGTGTCATAGGAGGCGGGACATCGGCTGCACGGCGATTCAGATCTCTGACACACAGCGTGTGAGCATGACATTCATTACCAGGCACTGGGGAGGCTGTGTAGGACAGGAGTAAGAGGAGGAGGAGGAGGGATTGGAGACTCTGAGGGGCGCGTGGGATGAAACATGTGCGTCACCCGGTGGGATGGCCCTGCCCCTTTTTTCGGCGCCAGTATTGGCAAAAATTCTCTTTCGGCTTTTTGCCGAAAGGGCCATTTTTGGCCGATATGTTTCGGTGGCCGAAATTTCGGTGCATCCCTAAAAAAAATTAAAAAAAAAAATATAATAATAATAATAATAATAATAATAATAATAATAATAAGTACTATAGGTGTTAAGGGGCCCCACAGCAGCACACTACTAAACACAAGATGTGGATTGTGGAGTTCTGCATTTAAAAAAAAGGTCTAAGTCCAGTCATCTGTTTGCTGTGCTTTTGCTACCCATTCTAAATGAAAGGCTGCCTTAATGCAAACACATATAATGCAGGAAACACTGCACATTAATGTGTGCACAGTAGTACATCACAACAGAACACCATCACGTGAAGGAGATCCTTCAGCCCAAACACACATTTACATTTTTTTTGTGTGCATCAGAATGTGCATTAACATGGGTTTCCATTGATTTCAATGGTGAAATACAAAAAGGTATACAACATGAGAAAAACAAATAGGGTGCTATTGTCGAGCTATTAAAAAAAAAAAAATTAAAAATGCAGGACTTTAATAACCGCTTTGGAGAGCGACGATGTTAAAATTAAAAAAAAAAAAAAAAAAAACACCTGTTGATGCGTTTCATGGACAGGTTCATTTACTAGAAAAAGGGGAGTACGTAGAGACTTGACTTTCTGGCAGTGGTCCTGGCTTTACATCTAGAATGAAAATATACCACATATTTTTTATTCGTAATGTAAAGCCTGGGCCAACAGCCTGCAAAACACATTGAGAAAATATAAGGTTAAATATATGGTTGATGATTATCAGACACAATCCCCCCCCTTCTCATTTTGTGGTGTGTTTCTTATTCATAAAAAAGAGTGTTATTTTATTTAAACTTCATCTTCTCTTTACTGCTATACTCCTGCTTTCTCTATTGTCTTCACTATCTTTCTGGCCTTGTAAACTGCTGTGCCAGCTCCCAGCATAAGGCAAAATTGCATTGTCTAAGGCTACCAGGTACCTTGTAAACATTTAATTTAAAGCGGGGGTCCACCTATCTATCGTTTTTTTTTTTTTTTTAGTTCATTCACAAACTTTTCTTCTCAGCATTACGTACTCACATATTGTGTGTAATATGTCCGCCTGTGTCAGATTTCGTCGGAAAGAATAACTTATATTATTCACTGCAGGCGGTTTCCATCTTCATTGTGGGCATTTGAAGCCCACAAGCATTTATTTCCTGGATGTGGTGAATGCTGTGCTCCCAGCATTCACCGCTCGTTCCCGCACATGCTCAGTGGCATCCTGGGAAGCCTGAGACTAGCTCCCAAGAGGCTCTGCGGAGTGTGGGAGAGGCTAGAAACACGCCTACTCCCACGGGAGGAGAACCAGGAAGTGCAAAGAATAGAAAAATAAAAGGTAATTACGGCGATTTAAATTTTTTTAAACGGCATGTCAGCATCTAGGCAAGGAAGAGAATACATACAGATATTGTTCAAAATTTGGGTGGAACTCCGCTTTAAAGAATGCACTCTTTCTCCTCTCTGTTAACTCTTTGATGATATTTTTGTGATACTACAATATAATACAATACAATACGTTCTAGAGGTGCACCAAATGCAGATTTTGGTGCCAAAACCAAAATGTCAGGATGCACTTGACCGAAACCGAAAATTAGTTTTTAAAACATATATTTATATATATATAATTGGGTCATATTCAACTTTTTAATATGAATATTAATTTATTGTCGGCCATTATAGGCACCTTCAGAGCAAGAAAAGCTCAAGAAAAATGCATCCCTTTAACCGGTTCAATACCGGGCATTTTCACCCCCTTCCTTCCCAGACCAATTTTTAGTTTTCAGCGCTGCCGCACTTTAAACGGCAATTGCACGGTCGTGCGACGTTGTACCTAAACAAAATTGACGTCCTTTTTTCCCCCACAAATAGAGCTTTCTTTTGGTGGTATTTGATCACCTCTGAGGTTTTTATTTGTTGCGCTATAAACAAAAGAAGAGCGACAATTTGGAAAAAAAAAAAAAAAAAAAAAACACAATATTTTTTACTTTTTGCAATAATAAATATCCCAATTTAAAAAAAAAAAAACAAAATTTTTCCTCAGTTTCAACCGATACGTATTCTTCTACATATTTTTGGTAAAAAAAAAAAAAATCGCAATAAGTGTATATTGATTGGTTTGCGCAACAGTTATAGCGTCTATAAAATACGAGATAGATTTATGGCATTTTTAAAAAAAAAATATTTATTTATTTTTTTTTACTAGTAATAGCGACAATCGCAATTTTTTTTCGTGACTGCGACATTATGGCGGACACATGTGACACATTTTTGGGACCATTCACATTTATACAGCGATCAATGCTATAAAATTGCATTGATTACTTTGTAAATGTGACAGGCAGTGAAGGGGTTAACCACTGGGGGGCGGGGAGGGGTTAAATATGTTTCCTAGGGAATGCTTCTAATTGTAGGGGGAGGGGACGCACAAGGGGAGGAGACCGATCAGTGTTCCTCCATTCTGGGAACACAGATCGCTCTCCTCTGAGCTGACAGGACGTGGATCTCTGTGTTTACACACAGAGATCCACGGTCCGGCCAACGGGCAATCGCGGGTGCCCGGTGGACATCGCGGCCGCCGGGCACACGCACCGGGTCCCGAGCAACGCGCGCCCCCTAGGCGGCCGGGAACCCAAGGCCGTTATATGACATCCACCCAGGATGGGAGATCCCATCTGTGGACGTCATTTGTCTATGGCCGGGTAGGGAAGCGGTTAAATAATATGTATGTCTTCACACTGGTCAGTTGCACGTCCGTTGTGGCGTTAATGATCTTGCTTGCTGCATTTTTGGTCAGTTAAAGGAAAAAAAAAAAAAAACGCACCAAAAAATACAGCACCTCTCCATTGAAAATGCAGCAAGAACCCATCAATAACCCACCTGCATTACGTTTTTGATGTGGGTTTTGAGTCACATGACCTATGAACAACACACCATAAGCAGAGCAAATCCTGTGCGTTTTTGGCGCCATTGATCGGCACCTTTTTCTCCATCTACAAAATGCAAAAACAACATTTTCGCATCTCTAGTACATTTATTGGTATAGTAACACATTTCTATATGAACATACTTTGATCATCTTCTACATTTACATCTAAAAAACACTGGACATATTATAGATCTTTAATCCCAATACAGCAATTTGTGTATATATATATATATATATATACACAAATATATATACACACACACACACACACACACACACACACACACACACACACACACCTTACCACTAAACAATGTATTTTTTAGAACTGGGATCATGCAGCCATTAAAGCATTAAAGTAAAAAAAAAAAAATAAGTAGGAAAATTAGGATATAGGTAGGATAACAGTCAAGTAAACAGATAAACACTGATGCTAGTAGTAAATATGGTCTGGGCATCTAAGCTCCAATGACTTCTGGTGATGAAGGTGTTAAATTTTAAAGTCCCCCCCCTGGCTTTTTACCTATTTTGTTACATTACAGCCTTTAGTTCAATGATTTATGTTTTTTTCATCTGAATTATATGTGATGGATCAGAACACAGTAGTCTAAGCTGGTGAAGTAAAATTAGAAAAATATATACATAAAACTATTTTTCAGAAATTAAAAACTGATAATTGGCATGTGCGTATGTATTCACCCCCTTTGTTATGAAGCCCATAAAAAGCTCTGGTGCAACCAATTACCTTCAGAAGTCACATAATTAGTGAAATGATGTCCACCTGTGTGCAATCTAAGTGTCACATGATCTATCATTACATATACACAACTCTTTGAAAGGCCCCAGAGGCTGCAACACCTAAGCAAGAGGCACCACTAACCAAACACTGCCATGAAGACCAAGGAACTCTCCAAACAAGTAAAGGACAATGTTGTTGAGAATTACAAGTCAGGGTTAGATTATAAAAAAAATATCCAAATCTTTGATGATCCCTAGGAGCACCATCAAATCTATCATAACCAAACAGAAAGAACATGGCACAACAGCAAACCTGCCAAGAGGCGGCCGCACGCCAAAACTCACGGACCGGGCAAGGAGGGCATTAATCATAGAGGCAGCAGAGACCTAAGGTAACCCTGGAGAAACTGCAGAGTTCCACAGCAGAGACTGGAGTATCTGTACATAGGACGACAATGAGCCGTACACTCCATAGAGTTGGGCTTTATGGCAGAGTGGCCAGAAGAAAGCCATTACTTTCAGCAAAAAACAAAATGTCACATTTTGAGTTTGCCAAAAGGCATGTGGGAGACTCCCAAACTGTATGGAGGAAGGTGCTCTGGTCTGATGAGACTAAAATTGAACTTTTTGGCCATCAAAGAAAAGGCTATGTCTGGCGCAAACTCAACACATCACCCAAAGAACACCATCCCCACAGTGCAACATGGTGGTGGCGGCATCATGCTGTGGGGATGTTTTTCAGCAGTCGGGACTGGGAAACTGGCCAGAGTTAAGGGAAAGATGGATGGTGCTAAATACAGGGATATTCTTGAGCAAAACCTGTAACACTCTGTGTGTGATTTGAGGCTAGGATGGAGGTTCACCTTCCAGCAGGACAATGACCCCAAACACACTGCTAAAGCCACACTTGAGTGGTTTAAGGGGAAACATGTAAATGTGTTGGAGGAGCTGGAGCAGTTTTGGAGCTGTCATAGCTGCAAAAGGTGGCTCTACAAAGTATTGACTTTAGGGGGGTAAATAGTTATGCACATTGACTTTTTCTGTTATTTTGTCCTATTTGTTCTTTGCTTTCTGTAAATTTAATGATGCAAATCCTCAAACAATCCATGTTAATTCCAGGTTGTAAGGCAAAACACGAAAAATGCAAAGGGGGGTGAATACTTTTGCAAGGCACCGTAAAGCCCATGCGGCCGTGCCATAAATATAATGGCACCATACACATGTACATGTCTAAATGAATGTTGGGAACGCTTAAAGCTGTACCGAAGGCATTTATGTATTTACTAAAAAATAAATAATTGTATTTTAAAATTTAATTATAAATACCTGAATTTGACTTGATTTCAGTCTCCTGTAATTCACAGCAGACTGGGAGAAGAAGGGGCAGAACTGGGAACCAATCAGGTGTTCTGCATGCTGACAAGAGCATTCTGATAGGAGGAGAGTGCAGAGGGATGACCCATCAGTCTGCTACCGCTCCTTCACTGTCCAATTACAGGTTGGTCCAGGGAGAGGACCAGGGTGTGTTGCAGCAGAGAAAAATCAGGACACCAGGATGTGTAAATCTTGGGACTAAATGGACAGGAATGCAAGCCTTTTGCATGTATTTAGCTATTTCAACTTTAAATAAGTAGCATTTAGGCCTGTTTCACACAGGCCTCAGCTTTCTATAAGAGCAAGGTGAACAGAAAGCTTTGACAAAGTATTTGCAGAGCTTTCAGCAAGCTTTTAAAGTACCATTCAACTCCAGTGTGTAAATGTTGAACACAGAACCTAATGGGAGTGTTCATTGCTACTTTAAGTAAGCTGATAGCTGGCTTTCAACAAGCTTCAAGGAGTTCTGAAGCATGCCAACAGCTTGTTTAATGTGGCAATTAATACTCCCATTAGGATCTGTGCTCAACATTTGCACACTGGAGTTGAATGATACTTTAAAAGCTTCAACAAAGCTTACTGAAAGCTCTGCAAATATCTTGTCAAAGCTTGCTGTTCACACTGCTCTCATACAAGCTGAAGCTGTGTGAAACATTATTAAAGTTGAACTCCTGGTTACAGAAATGAATAATACTGTGTATTTATCTATGGCTAACAGAAGGCACCTGTTTAAAAACATCTGGATATCTGGCAGGAAGTGGAGTTCTGATCATCTTGCTTTTCCTACAAGACAGTATACGCATGTAGGTTATGGAGAGGAGAGTAAAGAATTACAAAAGTCCTCAACTCTAATCAGTGCGTAGCACAGTAAAGCCTTTATACAACAGAAGGTATTCACATGTCTAATTCCATCACATATCCCTAAAATAAGAGGATTACTCCTTATTTTAGGACACTGGGTGGAGCCATACAAATATCATTCCTTTAGGCCCGGTTCACACTGATGCGAGTTCATGACGAATGCGATGCGTCAAAAACACTTTAAATTCGCATGTCATTCCTAAAGTCATTGTTTTCAATGACGGTTGTTCACATACATGCGTTGCGATTCCTCTACGAATGCGATTAAAAAAAGGGTCTTGTGCGAGTTTACTGCGTTGTGTTGCGAATTTAGTCTCTATAGACATCAATGTAAATCGTTCTTGAATCGCATTGATGGTTCACATATGTGTGAATTCCACCACACTACTCTCCACAAAAACCAGGAAGTACACAAGAAGTTAACACCTTTTTTTTTTTTTACATTATGATTCCATTGGCTAGAATATCAATCGCAGCTATGTCCAACTCCTGAAATTCACAGTAAATTCGCACCTCACAAAGGACAAAAAATGGAACAAAATCACAGCGTATCAGTGTGAACCGGGCCTTATGCCCAAATAGCCAAATAAATGCACATCCAAAACCGCTGGCATATAGTGCAGTTATAGCTCAATATTAGGCCAAAGCTTTTATTGCCCATACTCCTCCAATGGATCACAGGAGTGCAGTTCATTCTGCACTCTGGTGACCTGTTTTCACCCGACAGTAGGCTAGAGCTCGCTTTCAGCTGACATCACTCAGCAGGTCCAGGGTTGAGAAAGATCCCAAACCATATGTTCTAGATCCACCCAGATGCCTCGACTGACATCTGGCTCCACCTCTCAGTGAGCTGCTGAGAGCCTGAGCCAGCCCTTCCACCCCCTCCACAGCCCAGTACTTCAGTGAGAGCTAGGAGGGGAGAGCAGAGAGATGCTGACTGACAGTCATGGTTCTCTGCTCAGAGCAGAAGCTGAGAACTGAGCGATCAACGGTGTTCGAATGCTCAGTTCTCATTGTAGAGCTGGTGTTTTGCTGAGAAAGTCCCCCCGGCGGATAAGGCCCCCCCCTGTACTGCGCATGCACTGCGCTTAAGCAGTACGAACGACTACGGAGCCGCCGAAAATTGCCGAAGAAGAACAGCTGATCGTCAGCTCTATACGGCGCCTGCGCACTACATTCTGACCTGAGTCTAGGTTAAAGCCCCACCATCCAAGTGGACATAGAGTTAGAATATTAAAATGCCGTGCCCGAAGCATGGCGAGCGAGGGGCCTGTTACTAAGTGTTTTTTTTACTATAGTCTTGGCACGCAGGTGCCGTGTACAGCTGACTCAGGTGTTCAGCTTCGGCTCTTTTCAGCGGCTCCCTTGTTGTTCCTACTGCGCAAGCACTGTGCCTGCGCACTACAGGGGGGTCATTATCCGCCGAGGGGAACTATCTCGGCAGAACAGCGGCAGGGGGACAGATACAGCATCGGATTGATGCTGGATCTACCTAGGCAAGTATAATTGTTTGTTTGTTTCTTTAATCCTGAACTTCTCTTAATGATAGAGCATACGGCCATTTTAGGTTGTTAGGCCATTATCGGTTCAGTGTAGGGTTGTCCCGATACCGATACTAGTATCGGTATCGGCACCGATACCGAGCATTTGCCCAAGTACTTGTACTCGGGCAAATGCTCCCGATGCTTCCCCCGATACCAAGAGGACAGCAGTGATCGGCGCGTGGGGGAGTTACAAGATTCTCCCCCAGCGGCTTTCAGCAGCTTTAGTGACATACAGCGGTGATCGGTCACCGCTGTATGTCACTGCATCCTCCTCCATGCCCCCTCCGTTCCTCTGTGCCTCTCCGCTGTCCCCCTCTGTTCCTCTCTCCTTATCTGTGTCTCTCCGCTGTCCCCTCCGTTCCTCTCTCCTTATCTGTGCCTCTCCGTTCTCCCCCTCCGTTCCTCTCTGCTTTTCTGTCCCCCTCCGCTGTCCCCTCCGTTCCTCTCTCCTTATCTGTCCCTCTCAGCTGTCCCTTCAGTTCCTCTCTCCTTATCTGTTCCCTCCGTTCTCCCCCTCCGTTCCTCCGTCCCCCTCCTCCTTCCTTTGTGAATAGACAGAGTCAGCTGACTCTGTCCATTCACATAACTGAAACATTGTAATCTTCTGTGATTACTATGTGTCAGTTTATGAATGGAGAGGAGCCGCTGTCTTCTCTCCATTCATTCTCAGTGCAGCTGAGGCTGCAGAGAAGGGGACTGGGGAATCTCTATCCTCTGTCTCTTTCTCTGTCTCAAGGGGGGGATATCAGAGGTATGTTAAGACCCCTGATATCTCACCAAAGCCCCCCAAAAGGGCTGATTAAAAAAAAAAAAAAAAATATATAAAGAATAAAAAAAATATTATTGTAAAAAATAAAAATTGTAAAAAAAAAAAAAAAAAAAATCACACACATACAACGTTCACCCCCCCACCCCCCCCAAAAAAAGCAAGCACTGTTAAAACAAAAAACAAAAAACTGTCACGTGACATTAAAAAAAAAGTATCGGTATCGGCACTTGTACTCGGTCCTAAAAAAGTGGTATCGGGACAACCCTAGTTCAGTGTATAGAAGCCATGGCTTCTTGGCACCCAATGAGACACTATACAGACTTTACCTAACAAATACAGACCCCAAGGTGTTTGGAAACACCATAAGTATATGGTTTAAAAGCAGAAGAACCTTAGATGCTTTAAAATGTTCCATTTAAACGGAAATTCACTCTCTGGCTCTGTTCATTCATGTGGTAACTGAACAGTTGCACCCTTTATACTTCTACTGTACAGAGGTGGTTATGAGGCAGCAGTTTTTCCAGTAGGAAGCTGCTGAAAGTGGGGACCTGTGCAGATAAGAACTGCAAAACACGATAAACTACACTGATATAATATCTACAGGTGGAATGTTTGGGACTTTCCTGATACATGAAACAAAGAAAAATTATCCAGGTATTGTTCAAACTTTTTCCATTTAGCAATTTCCCATATAGCTATAGAATTCTAAAATAAAACTGGCTTACTTAAAAATGCAATACTAAGAGCAACTGTGATTTAAAATTGCAATGAACCATAAGCCGTGCATACAATATGCAAAATTTAGCCAGTTTGTGAAGATTCATAAGTGGCCTTGTTTATCATCTCCTAGCCGAGACCCTTTGATTTGGAGGGAAAACTGTTGGGCAAAGAGCTGCTGCAACTGCTGTTCAGGCATCCTGATGTCCGATGTTGGCAATCGTCAGAATACAATAGCCCACCAGGGGGATGCGTCCATCAGCGCTGTATAGCATGGATGAAAGAACATGTTCAAGTTCTTTTCCAGACTACCAGTGGACGTTTAAATAAATGATACACAGCCAGGGCCCACTGTTGTCATTCTGGCCCTAAAGCCTCGTACACACGATCAGATTTTTGGCCAACCGAGCATCAAGACTTTTGTCCGAAGAGCATGTGCCAGGAACTTGTCTTGCATACTAATGGCACACAATTGTCAGCCAGCAAACACGAACATAGTGACGTACTACGTGGAATTTCAGCTCTTGAGCCCCACCATCTGGGCACCTTCTGCTGATGTGTTTGGTGAGCAATGATTCCGAGCATGCGTGTTTGTACTTTGGACTTTTGTGCGATGGACTTGTGTACACACAATACGAAAATCTGACAACAGACCATTGTCCGCCAAAAATTTAACGGTTGGATTTTAGGCAGTCTGTCATCACACAATTTCGACGAAAATCCGATCGTGTGTACGAGGCTTTAGTCATGCCACACACGTTTCCCGGGACTGCATACATATTGCCAGCATGTGGCTATAATGAGGTTGCAAGAGATCAGCAACACGGATGCAAGGGCAAAAAAAAAAGTGACAAATATTTCACTTTAAAAAACTTGGTTTATTGGTTAACACATTGTAAACTGTTTACTATAAACAATACTTTAGCAATCAAAATGAACTGCACCTCAGCCAACTGATTTTTCTGTGCTTGTGCATACATTTTTTAAACAGCGCAGGTAAAAGTAGGGCTTCTTTAAAGCTGGGTTCACACCTATGCCAATTGGATGCGGGTTTTCACATGGTAGGAGATTGTGACCGTCTCTCTATGGAGCCGGTTCACATATCGCTACCGCGGCTCTGATGCAAATTTGCACAGGGGTCCTCTGTGCATCTTTTGGTCCATTTCAGGTCCGAATTTAGCCCAAAAATTTGGGCTGAAATCGGACCTGAAACGGGGATGCACCAGACCCCTGCTGTGAGCCGCATACTGCAATAGTGTGAAACCAGCCTAAAGCAGAAGATGAAATGACTCACTACTTAGTCACATTGCATTGCATGCAATGGCTGGTTGTTGTTTGCAGGCAAAGTACTGGCCATTGGGACTACCGGGAGTTTCCTGGTGGGCCGATAGCTCAGTGGGCCAGTTTGAGCGACAGCCTGTCAAAGTAATGGCTGTGCGGCCCGCGCAGCCATTACTTCGAGCACTTCTGTACTGCAGGGGTAGACTGACCTATCGGCACTGTGACAGGCTCTGCAACACTAGCATTGGAAGTGGCTGCAATAGGACCTCTCACAGCGTGCTGTTCCCCACCAGCCCCTCCTTCCCTCCCCAGGTGCTTGTACAGGACATCATCCGGAACAGACAAGAAGAGCAGAGGGGCCGGCAGAGAGCAGCGCACCATGAGAGGTCTTATTGTAGGCATCGAGTGAGGCTGTGTATTATCGCCATACTGGGGAGGGGGGAGCAGAGGCAGCCAACAGGATCGCAGGAGGCCCCATGATACTCCCCCCCCCCCCCCCCCCAACGCTGTCCCTCTGTCATCCACCCCCACGGTGTCCCACCCCCATATGGTGTCCCCCATGTGTCCTCCACCCCCCCACCGTGTCCCTCCCCCAACAGTATATATACTGTTTCTGCGTGTTTACAAAATTACAGAGGGCTGGTCTTGATGAAGCCCAGGGCCAAATTTTTGTCCCAGTCCAGCCCTGGTTGTTTGCAACACAGAAAAGCAAGACATAATTGTATACAGGTTTTTCTGCCCATATCCAAATCTTTTATGGAACAATAATGTTTAATCCAAACACATCAAAAGGCAGACAAATAGAAATCTACCTTGCTTAATGTTGTGTTTTGCATAGTCCTCTCTGTGCTAGTGTTTTACCTGTAATAAGCATAAACTATTCCCCAATGCCTTCATGTGCCTCAGGCTGCAGAAACCAGCAGCAAACAGTACAAACTGCAAGGAGCTGTGCAAAGGTAAGCAGAAGGTGAATGCAGAGCATGTATCTGCTAACTTCCTAATAAAACCAAGCGGCTGTGCTTATCCTTATACTTCAATAGTATACTGTATAAAGCAATAACCAATGCTTTGCTCAGCTTATATACCTAACAGGAACACACTGCTGGGTACACTTTGCCCAAGTCTGTGTCCATGACTTTAACAGTAGAGGCTATTGGTAAATTCCTAAGGGGGAAAAGGAGCAGGAATTCTAGGTCGCATTCCAGCTGCTACTTACTCACCTACAGTATCAAATTTCAGAAACAAAGGCCAACAGGAACTTTATTACAATGTGTCATTCAAGGGTAAGAGTTTTACTGAAACGATGAAAAAAAAAAACGTACAAATACTGTGACATTTGTATTGTTTGAATGCTTTAAAAAATATTAATAATAATCATAATCTTTAATAAGACCCCTTTCACACTGAGGCGCTTTACAGGCGCTACAGCACTAAAAATAGCGCCTGTAAAGAGCGCTCCTGTCTCTCCAGTGTAATAGCCCGAGTGCTTTCACACTGGAGCGGTGCGCTTGCAGGACATAAAAAAAAAAACTCCTGCAAGCAGCATCTTTGGAGCGGTGTATACACCGCTCCTAAATCGCTCCTGCCCATTGAAATCAATGGAGCAGTGCGGCTATACCGCAGCAGCGCTTTGCGGTGGTTTTAACCCTCTCTCGGCTGCTAGTGGGGGTAAAAGCGCCCCGCTAGCAGCCGAATGGCGCCGCTGCACCCATCACCCCAGTGTGAAAGGGGCCTAATGGTATGGTTTCACCAAGCAAGTACATGTGTAGCCTTAAAGCTGCACTCCGGGAAAAATAGTGTTGATGGGTGACATCGACTGCATTTCTCTTGTTCAGCCCATGGGCGGAAAGAAACAAAATTAGAGCGAAACTTCACCCAAAAGGGGTTTTTCCACCCCTGACATATTTGGCACCTTTTTTTGGGTGGGGGGGGAGGGGTGTGTACCTGTTTTTGACAGTTACCTGCCTCCCACTTCCGCTTGGATCACCTAGGCGATCTGAGTGAAAGTTCTCCTCTTTTTTTTAGGCTTTTTTCCCCCCTCTGTTTTTACCTGGTGATCTGGCCGGTAACACACCTTCTGTATTAGAGTGCCTCCACTCTGGACGAAAGAGCATAGGGGGCACATTTGGACAGAAGCATTGTCAGCCTCGAGGGAGGGGAGTGTTAGCTGTACTAGCAGATTTAGAAACAATAACAAATTAAGCCAAACTCCAACTAATACTTTATAAGCAATTACAGCAAACAGCTTAAGAGCCCTTTCACCCTCGCAGTGCCCGGGCGTCGGCGGTAAAGCGCCACTATTTTTAGCAGCACTTTACTGTCGTATACATCGCTCCCAAAGAAGCTGCTAGCAGGACTTTTTTTTTACATACTGCCAGCGCACCGCTTCAGTGTGAAAGCACTCGGGCTTTCACATTGGAGTGAGAAGAGAGGCACTTTACAGGCGCTTTGCAGGTGTTATTTTTAGAGCTATAGTACCTGTAAAGTGTGTCAGTGTGAAAGGGGTCTTAGGATAAAGCTTTTACATAAATAAAAGCTGATCATTGTAAGCACCTGTCATTGTTGGATGGTTTATCTCATCTGTGTAACTGATAGTTAATTTGGAAAAAGGACTTCCTAAAAATCACTTCACCTTCTCAATGACACACAAAGCCATATGATTTTCAACTGTGATCAGCTGTCATCATTTTGATTAGCTCAGCATGAAAAGAGCTTTCCTGGAGCATTTCAGTCCCTGGTAGTGCAACTGAAGCAAACAATCAACTATGGTCGGCAAGGCATTGTCAAACGATCTCTGGGATAAAGTTGTGAACAGGCACAAGTCAGGAGATGGAAACAAAAACATTTCAAAAGGATTTATCAATGTATAGAAGCACAGTGAAATCTATTATTAAGAAGTGGAAGGTATTTGGTATAACAGACTCTCCCTGGAACAAGACGTCGCTTCAAACTGGATGAATGAGCCAGGAGGACACTGGTCAGAGAGGCTACCAAGAGGCCTACAGCAACTCTGAAGCAGTTGCAGGAATTTATGAAAAAAAGAGTTGTCATTGTGTGCAATTGTGGCTTGTATCGGAGGGTTGCAAGAAAAAAAGCCACGACAAAGGAAAGGCCACATACAGTCCTACGACTAAGCTTTGCCAAAAACACACCTTGAAGATGCTGAGGTCACATGGAAAAAGGTGTACTGGTCAGATGAGACTAAAATTTAACAATTTGGCCTCAACATCAAATGATATGTCTGACTGAAATCCAATAAACCTCACTATCCAAAATAACACCATTCCTACAGTAAAGCATGGAGGTGGTAATATCCTGTTATGGGGGAGTTTCTCTGCAGCAAGGACTGGAAACACTTGTCAGGATAGAAGGAAAAATGGATGGGGCAAAATCCGCTGCCCTCTGCCAAAAAGTTGGGAAGAAGGTATACCTTCCAACATGACAATGACCAAAGCACGCAGCAAAAATGACCACACAGTGGTTGAAGGAGAAAAAGGAGAATGTCCTTGGCATGGCTTAGAGCCCAGACTTAAACCCTATTGAAAATCTGTGGAATGGCTTGAAGACTGCAGTCCACAAATGGTCACCATCAAATTGAACTGAACTTGAGCAGTTCTGCAAAGAAGAGTGGGCAAATATTGCCGTCTAGATGTGCAGTTAGTAGAGACATATCCTAACAGACTAAAAGCTGTAATGAAAGCAAAATGTGGTTCAACAAAATACTGACAAGGAGTGATTCTTTTTCCAACTCAGTGATTCTGTTTTTGATTTTCTTTTCTGACATGTTGGTGTTATAGCTTTCACTTGGATGTTCTAGGTTGCAAAATACAGCTGGATAAAACAAAAACGGTGTTGGCCTTCATTTTAGGCTGCAAAGCAACAACACGTGATTGTTTTAAAAAAAGGGGGGAGGGGGGAATTCGTTTCTATACCCACTGTAGTTGTAGATCTAAAAGGAGATTGTGCATTGAGAGTCTTATTGGAGGATGAAGAAGCAGCAAACTGATGGATTCATCCCTCTAATCTGTCCTCTTCAAAATTAGTAAAAAAGAAAAAAAAAGTCAGCAAAGTGAAAGCAATATACTGTACTACAACTTTATATGTGCTGCTGTGCAGAGGGGATGAAAGGTGACTCTCATCAGGACACATTCGAGTATTTATAAAATTTCTATAAAATACCGTAAAGTGGATGTAAACCCTCACATATACCCAGTGAAGTGAACAGCCTCAGATGATACTCAGGGATGAAACAAATCTCCCTACATAAGTTTTACATGTACAGTCAGGTCCATAGATATTGGGACATCGACACAATTCTAATCTTTTTGGCTCTATACACCACCACAATGGATTTGAAATGAAACAAACAAGATGTGCTTTAACTGCAGACTTTCAGCTTTAATTTGAGGGTATTTACATCCAAATCAGGTGAACGGTGTAGGAATTACAACAGTTTGTATATGTGCCTCCCACTTTTTAAGGGACCAAAAGTAATGAGACAATTGGCTGCACAGATGTTCCATGGGCAGGTGTGTGTTATTCCCTTATTATCCCATTTACAAGGAGCAGATAAAAAGGTCCAGAGTTCATTTCAAGCATTCTTTTTGCATTTGGAATCTGTTGCTGTCAATTCTCAATATTAGATTCAAAGAGCTGTCACTATTAGTGAAGCAAGCCATCATTAGGCTGAAAAAACAAAACAAACCCATCAGAGATAGCAAAAACATTAGGTGTGGCCAAATCAACTGTTTGGAACATCCTTAAAAAGAACCCACCGGTGAGCTCAGCAATACCAAAAGACCCGGAAGACCACGGAAGACAACTGTGGTGGATGACTGAAGAATTCTTTCCCTGGTGAAGAAAACACCCTTCACAACAGTTGGCCAGATCAAGAACACTCTCCAGGAGGTAGGTGTATGTGTGTTAAAGTCAACAATCAAGAGAAGACTTCACCAGAGTGAATACAGAGGGTTCACCACAAGATGAAAACTATTGGTGAGCCTCAAAAGCAGGAAGGCCAGATTAGAGTTTGCCAAACAACATCTAAAAAAGCCTTCACAGTTCTGGAACAACATCCTATAGACAGATGAGACCAAGATCAACTTGTACCAGAGTGATGGGAAGAGAAGAGTATGGAGAAGGAAAGGAACTGCTCATGATCCAAAGCATACCACCTCATCAGTGAAGCGACTGTGACTGCTGACAAAAGCAGCAGGATGAATTCTGAAGCGTTTCGGGCAATTTTATCTGCTCATATTCAGCAAAATGCTTCAAAACTCAATGGACGGTGCTTCACAGTGCAGATGGACAATGACCCAAAGCATACTGCGAAAGGAACCAAAGAGTTTTTTAAGGGAAAGAAGTGGAATGTTATGCAAAGGTCAAGTCAATCACCTGACCTGAATCCGACTGAGCATGCATTTCACTTGCTGAAGACAAAACTGAAGGGAAAATGCCCCAAGAACAAGCAGGAACTGAAGACAGTTGCAGTAGTGGCCTGGCAAAGCATTACCAGGGATGAAACCCAGCGTCTGGTGATGTCTATGCGTTCCAGACTTCAGGCTGTAATTGACTGCAAAGGATTTGCAACCAAGTATTAAAAAGATAAAGTTTGATGGATGATTGTTAATCTATCCCATTACTTTTGGCCCCTTAAAAAGGGGGAGGCACATATACAAACTGCTGTAATTCCTACACCGTTCACCTGATTTGGATGTAAATACCCTCAAATTAAAGCAGAAATTCTACAGTTAACGCACATCTTGTTTGTTTCATTTCAAATCCATTGTGGTGGTGTATAGAGCCAAAAAGATTAGAATTGTCGATGTCCCAATATTTATGGACCTAACTGTATATCTGCAGTCTTCAACTTTATATACTGTTTAAAAAGTGCACATTGTGTTAGGAGATTTTCTCTTTCTGTTCAGCACTGCAGTGAAGCCTGGGCATACAGCCAAGACAGCTGATTGGAGGAAAGGCACACACCCCCTCTCCTCATAGGTAGAGACTAAGCTCCGTTTGTTGAATCGTTCAGCTCAGTGCTAATCTATTTATAGCATCCTCCTCAACACAAAACTCAGGTTCCTATTATGATATGTGATGGAGAACTTGTCAGAAGTTATCAGGCTGATAACAGAAGAATGGAGCAGGAGACAGCTACAGGACATAGTGCTTTGAAGAGAGATAACAAAACAATGCAGATATATGTGCTCAGCTCAAATTTCATGAATCGGGTTTACAGCCACTTTAATGTTTTTTTAAATAAATACACAACTAAAGGATTATATTTCTTATATGTTCATATTTATTTTCCCAACTTGCCATTTGCCATGCTATAAACTGGCAGAAAAAGAATTTAAACATAGAGAAAAATATGTAAAATTATCAAAATTAGCTTAGCATGCTTTGCAGCTCCGGGTTCAAAACCCACAGGGACAGGAACACTGGGATGTTTATGGGCATCTAGTGATCTCAGCAGATTCCTTAAAGCGGAGTTCCACACAAAAATGGAACTTCCGCTTTTCGGAACCCTCCCCCCCTCCGGTGTCACATTTGGCACCTTTCAGGGGGAAGGGGGGTGCAGATACCTGCCTAAGACAGGTATTTGCATCCACTTCCGGCATAGACTCTCACGGGAGTCTATGCCTCTTCCTGTCCCTCCGCGCTGTCTCCTAGGAAACACACAGGTCCCAGGAGATGGCGGGGACCAGTTACGATGCGCAGCGCGACTCGCGCATGCGCAGTAGGGAACCGGGAAGTGAAGCCGCAACGCTTCACTTCCTGATTCCCTCAACTAGGATGGCGGCGGCAGCTGGCGAGAATCGAGCGGGTTATCGGCGTTGGCTGCCGACATCGCTGGACCCTGGGACAGGTAAGTGGCCATTTATTAAAAGTCAGCAGCTGCAGTATTTGTAGCTGCTGGCTTTTAATATATATTTTTTTTTTTTTAGGTGGATTTAGGTGGAATCCCTCTTTAAATGACTGTTTTGTGGAGAGGTCAGTCTACTGTTTAATAATCTATTTCTCTAAAATACTGCAAGTGTGAATGCAATTGTTGCAGCAGCGTTACATCCATGTACCAATTATGCACAAACATTAAGAAACCATTCAGACTACAAATAAATGTAAAATACTATAAAATATTGCTTTGCAAATGTCTCAGCAATTGCATAAAAGTCCCAAATTTAATATACGTGTAAGGTCAGTTTCAATTTGTTGTCTTTCATAGGATTGAAGGTTAACATTCCCTAACATTTGGCAAAGAAAAAAGAAAAGAAAAACCCTTATGAACATTCAACCGGAAGAGTTGAATTTCATTTTAAGGCTTCAGTTAGACGCGCGGTTGGAGGGCAGTAAAAATGTGTGGTTGAGCCATATGTTTGCCGCCTCCCAACCTCCTCCCCCTTAAGCTGCAATAGGCAGTGGTTGGCGGCGCTTACATGCTGCGGTACATTGTTTATAGTCGTGGCACATTGCTTCCTCACTGCCTGTCAGTAACTTCTGAAGCACAACCTGAACGCAGATCAGGCTCCAGAGCAAAGGCACATTTTTAGCTGCACATCAAGATCTACCCTAAAAAGGTAAGGTCATGCTGCCACACTAACAATCAGATTATTGTACGATCGCCCAGAAAGCTGTATTTTTTCTGATTGTACGTACTAGGCATAAGGCCTCATGCACACTGCAGCTTTTTTTAGCGAGTCTAGCAAATTCTTTTCTGCCTCTAAACATCCCTCCACGTTAGCCTGTGTGTCGATGAACACATAGGGGTTTAGAAACAGAAAAAAAAATTAAAAACAGTAACGCTTTGGCAGAAAAAACGCAGCACGTGCAAAGGTGTCTGAACATTAGGCGCGTCAAGCACTTGAGCATTAATTATTTCAATGGCCAGAATAAATTATTATTCTGGCCAATTAAATGAATTAAAGCCCAAGCCAACTAATGTGTCTGAACACATTTACATACGTCAAGTATTTTTTCACCCAAAATCCTGCTGCCAGAGGAATGGCGTTTAGGAGAGCTGGGCAATTGCCCTGTGTGCATGAGGCCCTCTAAACTGACACAGAATTAGGAAGAGGTCAGGGTTTAATGCAGTCATGAGTTCAGAATTTAAGGCCTGGTTCACACCTATGCAGACTGCAGTTTGCTTATTCCAGGTGCATTTTGCATTTTTCAATACACATTTTTGATCCATTGAAGTCTATGAAACCAAAAAACAGAAAAAAGTCCCTGGTTCTTTCCATAAAATGCACAGATGTGAACTACATCTATAGGATGTTAAAGTGGTTGTAAACCCTTTACAACCACTTTATACTACAGACAAGCCTTATAATAAGGCTTACCTGTAGCTACACTGGATATCTCCGAAACCGGCATGGTTTAGGAGATATCCCTGTATTTTCATGTGCCGACATCATCGGCAAATGCACACTTAAGCAAACTGAAGCTTCAGTTGTACTGTGCCGTTACCGGCGGCTCCCGCGCGTATCCAGGGGTTACCTGGAAGTAACCCCTGGGGAGATGTCGGCCGCAGGAGCGGTGAACGAGGACTGCTGCGGGAGGCTTCGATCTCAGGTAAGTAATTTAAAATGCGCTAGTATGCTATGCATACTAGCGCATTATGCCTTTGTCTTGCAGGTTTTTTTTTTTAAACGGGTTTACAACCACTTTAAATGGACTGTGGTGTGTTTCTACAAAACTGAAAATGCGCTAAAAAATGCATAGGTGTCAACCAGGCCTAAAACAGCCAAAGAAGAAAATCATGACTCAGGCAGTTACCTTGTAAATAATCTGTATCACGATGTGCATCAGTTTACCATTTGCGACAGGATTAAAAAATGTCCTCCAATGTACCACCCAAGTCTTGAGTTCTTTAAAATACCGTAATGGCCAAAAATATTGGTACCCCTGCATTTTTGTCAGATAATGCACCACTTCGCCCAGAAATCTGTTGCAATTACAAATGTTTAGGCATTCTCATGTCTATTTCTTTTGTTTGTATTGGAATGACACAAAAAAGTGGAGAAACAAAAAGCCAAATCTGACACATTCCACAAAAAATACTCCTTAATTTAATAATGGGGGGCACACCCCTTGGAAAAAATAACTGAAATCAATTGCTTCGTGTAATCATCAATGAGTTTCTTACACCTCTCTACTGGAATTTTGGACCATTCCCCTTCCACTAACTGCTCCAGTCCTCTCAGACTGGAAGGGTTCCTTTTACCAACTGCAGTTTTGAGATCTCTCTACAGGTGCTCCATGGGATTTAGATCTGGACTCATTGCTGGCCAGTTCAGTCCACTCCAGCGATTTGTCCTAAACCATTTCTGGGTGCTTTCTGATGTGTCCTCTGATGGAGGCCAAACTTTCTGACACTGGGCCCTACATTGCATCCCAGAATTCTATGGCAGTCTTCAGATTTCATAATGCCATGTACACAGTCAAGGCATCCAGTGCCTGAAGCAGCAAAGCAACCCCAAAACATTAGTGAACCTCCACCATGTTTGACTGTATTCTTTCCTTTAAAGGCCTAATTTCTTTTTCTGAAAACAGTAGAATGATGGGCTTTACCAAAAAGCTGTAATTTTGTTTCATCTGTCCACAGCACATTCTCCCAAAAGGATTTTGGCTTCCTCTGGTAAGTTTTGGCAAACTCTAATCTGGCTTTTTTTGTGTTTGTGTCAGCAGTGGGGTCCTCCACCATGGCGTCCCTTTTTATCCAGGCGGAGACGTATAGTGTGAGGTGACACAGCTGTACCCTGTGCCTGAAGGTCAGCTTAAATTTGTCTGGAAGTTGATCAAGGTTCTTTATCCACCATTTGAACAATGCTTTGTTGCAATCTTTGATCAATTTTTCTCTTTTGTCGACATCCAGGGAGATTAGCTACAGTGCCATGGGCTGTAAACTTCTTGACAATGTTGCGCACAGTGGACACAGGAACATTAGGATCTCTGGAGATGGAATTTTAATCTTAAAGGTGTTGTAAAGTCTCAAGGTTTTTCACCTTAATGCATTCTATGTATTAAAGGTGAAAAACCTTGTGTGCTGCAGCAGCCTCCCAGAGCCCTCCCTTTTTCTTACCCGAATCTGGTCATTTCAGCATCGAGGACGAGCCCAGAAGCTGTCTTGGGTTCTCACTGGATAGACTGATAGCAGCAGGAGCCATTGGCTCCTGTTGCTTTCAATCAAATCCAGTGACACGGGAGTCGGGGGGCAGGGCTGAGTGCTGTCTGTGTCAATGGACGCAGCAGCAGGACTTCGGAGTGCACCTGCACAAGTGCCCCCATGGAAAGCTGCTCTCCATGGGGGTAATCGATAAAGGGAAGGAGCCAGGGGTGTCACCAGGGGGCCCCAGAAAAGGAGGTTCGGGGCCGTTCTGTGAAAAACCCTTGCACATAGCAGGTAAGTAGAGCATGTTTGTTAAAAAAAAAAAAAAAATGAAACCTTACAATCACTTTAAGATTGTCTATGCTTTTCCACAATTTTTGTTCCCAAACACTTTTTCATTATTTGCTGCTCTTTCTCTTATTCATGCTCCGTGTGGCACACAGAGACAAACAGAAAGGTTGAGTCAATTTTTCACCATTTTAACTGGTTCACTGAGTGATATCTAGATTGTCAGTACCTGTTAATTGAAACAGGTAAGTTTAAAAAAATTTACAGGAGCATCACAAATTTGGAATGCAATTATTTCTTACACGGTGCCAATAATTTTTGTCCAGTCCATTTTTGGAGTTTTGCGTGGACTGTATCAGATTTGGCTTTTTGTAACATACCAATACAAACAAAAACATGAGAATGCCTAAACATCTGTAAATTGCAACAATTCTCTGGGTGAAGTAGTGCATTACCTGACAGAAATGCAGAGGAGCAAAACCTGGTGCAGATGTGCATGGTAGCCAATCAGATTCTAACTCTAACTTGTTCAATTAAAGCGGAGTTCCACACAAAAATTGAACTTCCGCTTTTCGGAACCCTCCCCCCCTCCGGTGTCACATTTGGCACCTTTCAGGGGGGAGGGGGTGCAGATACCTGTCTAAGACCCACATAGACTCACATAGACTCCCCGCTTTAAGCTTTGACAAAAAAACAAAAAAAAAAAAACAAACCAACCCTTGAAGCTGATTGGTGTCCATGCAGAGCTGTACCAGATTTTACAGACTCCAGGTTTAGTAAATCAATCCCTCGGTGTGCCTGTATTCCATAGCCTGTTGAGTTTAGGCTCACATATATTATGTTACATTTAGTGGAATTTTAACACATCTTTTGATACAACAATAAAGTTTACAATTTATTACTCTATACCGTGGTTGATCCTCCGTAAGGGCTTTTCAGGAGGCTCCACTTGGCCCCATCCTCTACCATTTCTTTCCATTGCTCTGGAGGCATCCCGTCCAAAACTGTGATGAATCGGTAACCATTATCTTTAGCTGTTGCTACTATAGCAGTATACTGGATTCATGTGTGTTTTTACCCCCCTTTTTTTCAAAGCTACAGGCTGTGCTTGAGCAGGAGGCGTGTTCAAGAAGCACGCTGTGACTGAGAGGGGGCAGTGGTGACTGAACAAACTACCAAATACAGGCATGCTTTAAGTCTGCACAGTGTCCTGTACCTCTGAATGGCCAGCCAAAGGATGAATACTGACCACACTAACACAGATCAGCTTCTGTGCTTTGTGTGGTCAGTTTAAAAACAGGAAGAAAGGTGACTGGCAGGATCAACCAAGTACTGAAGTAGTACATAAAAATTGACTTATAATAATAATAAGTTATATTTTTGTGATTTATAAAATACACGTGAACACACACATAGAAAAAAAAATATTTAGGGTAACACACATTAACCCTGAGGACAGACTGTGCACATCCAGTTTATCACCAATCATGAAGATCTGTCACAGTGGAAATACATGTTAACGTAAGTTGCAATGTATACGTGTGAATGGGCACTTAAATTGTTTTTTTTTTTCTTTGTCTTCTGGCTCACATGGGAAGGCCTTAACCACTTCAGCCCCGGAAGGTTTTACCCCCTTCCTGACCAGAGCACTTTTTACAATTCGGCACTGCGTCGCTTTAACTGCTAATTGCGCGGTCATGCAATGCTGTACCCAAACGAAATTTGCGTCCTTTTCTTCCCACAAATAGAGCTTTCTTTTGATAGTATTTGATCACCTCTGCCGTTTTTATTTTTTGCGCTATACACGGAAAAAGACCGAAAATTTTGAAAAAAAATGATATTTTCTACTTTTTGTTCTAAAAAAAATCCAATAAACTCAATTTTAGTCATACATTTAGGCCAAAATGTATTCGGCCACATATCTTTGGTAAAAAAATGTCAATAAGTGTATATTTATTGGTTTGCGCAAAAGTTATAGCGTCTACAAACTAGGGTACATTTTCTGGAATTTACACAGCCTTTAATTTATGACTGCCTATGTCGTTTCTTGAGGTGCTAAAATGGCAGGGCAGTACAAAACCCCCACAAATGACCCCATTTTGGAAAGTAGACACCCCAAGGAATTTGCTGAGAGGCATGTTGAGCCCATTGAATATTCATTTTTTTTGTACTAAATGATATATTGCTCACACAGGCCATGGGCATATGTGGAATTGCACCCCAAAATACATTTAGCTGCTTCTCCTGAGTATGGGGATACCACATGTGTGGGACTTTTTGGGAGCCTAGCCGCGTACGGGGCCCCGAAAACCAATCACTGCCTTCAGGATTTCTAAGGGCGTACATTTTTGATTTTACTCCTCACTACCTATCACAGTTTTGAAGGCCATAAAATGCCCAGATGACATAAAACCCCCCCAAATGACCCCATTTTGGAAAGTAGACACCCCAAGCTATTTGCTTTGAGGCATGTTGAGTCCATGGAATGTTTTATATTTTGACACAAGTTGCGGGAAAGTGACAAATATTTTTTTTTTTTTTTTTTTTTTTGCACAAAGTTGTCACTAAATGATATATTGCTCACACAGGCCATGGGCATATGTGGAATTGCACCCCAAAATACATTTAGCTGCTTCTCCTGAGTATGGGGATACCACATGTGTGGGACTTTTTGGGAGCCTAGCCGCGTACGGGGCCCCGAAAACCAAGCACTGCCTTCAGGATTTCTAAGGGCGTACATTTTTGATTTTACTCCTCACTGCCTATCACAGTTTCGGAGGCCATGGAATGCCCAGGTGGCACAAACCCCCCCCAAATGACCCCATTTTGGAAAGTAGACACCCCAAGCTATTTGCTGAGAGGCATGGTGAGTATTTTGCAGCTCTCATTTGTTTTTGAAAATAAAGAAAGACGAGAAAAAAAATTTTTTTTTTTTCTTTTTTCAATTTTCAAAACTTTGTGACAAAAAGTGAGGTCTGCAAAATACTCACTATACCTCTCATCAAATAGCTTGGGGTGTCTACTTTCCAAAATGGGGTCATTTGGGGGGTTTTTTTGCCACCTGGGCATTCCATGGCCTCCGAAACTGTGATAGGCAGTGAAGAGTGAAATCAAAAATTTACGGCCTTAGAAAGCCTGAAGGCGGTGCTTGGTTTTCGGGGTCCCGTACGCGGCTAGGCTCCCAAAAAGTCTCACACATGTGGTATCCCCATACTCAGGAGAAGCAGCAGAATGTATTTTGGGGTGTAATTTCACATATTCCCATGGCATGTTTGAGCAATATATCATTTAGTGACAACTTTGCGCAAAAAAAAATAAAAAAAATAAAAAATTGTCTCTTTCCCGCAACTTGTGTCACAAAATAAATTATTCCATGGACTCAACATGACTCTCAGCAAATAGCTTGGGGTGTCTACTTTCCAAAATGGGGTCATTTGGGGGGGTTTTGAACTGTCCTGGCATTTTATGCACAACATCTAGAAGCTTATGTCACACATCACCCACACTTCTAACCACTTGAAGACAAAGCCCTTTCTGACACTTATTGTTTACATAAAAAAATAATTTTTTTTTGCAAGAAAATTACTTTGAACCCCCAAACATTATATATTTTTTTTAAAGCAAATGCCCTACAGATTAAAATGGTGGGTGTTTCATTTTTTTTTTTCACACAGTATTTGCGCAGCGATTTTTCAAACGCATTTTTTGGGGAAAAAACACACTTTTTTACATTTTAATGCACTAAAACACACTATATTGCCCAAATGTTTGATGAAATAAAAAAGATGATCTTAGGCCGAGTACATGGATACCAAACATGACATGCTTTAAAATTGCGCACAAACGTGCAGTGGCGACAAACTAAATACATTTTTAAAAGCCTTTAAAAGCCTTTACAGGTTACCACTTTAGATTTACAGAGGAGGTCTACTGCTAAACTTACTGCCCTCGATCTGACCTTCGCGGCGATACCTCACATGCATGGTGCAATTGCTGTTTACATTTGACGCCAGACCGACGCTTGCGTTCGCCTTAGCGCGAGAGCAGGGGGGACAGGGGTGCTTTTTTTTTTTTTTTTTTTTTTTTTTTTTTTTTCTTTATTATTATTATTTTTTTATCTTATTTTTAAACTGTTCCTTTCATTTTTTTTTTTTTAATCATTTTTATTGTTATCTCAGGGAATGTAAATATCCCCTATCATAGCAATAGGTAGTGACAGGTACTCTTTTTTGCAAAAATTGGGGTCTATTAGACCCTAGATTTCTCCTCTGCCCTCAAAGCATCTGACCACACCAAGATCGGTGTGATAAAATGCTTTCCCAATTTCCCAATGGCGCTGTTTACATCCGGCGAAATCTAAGTCATAAAATGCTCGTAGCTTCCGGTTTCTTAGGCCATAGAGATGTTTGGAGCCACTCTGGTCTCTGATCAGCTCTATGGTCAGCTGGCTGAATCACCGGCTGCATTTTCAGGTTCCCTGTTGAGACAGGAGAGCCAGAGAAAAACACGGAAGACGTTGGGGGGGAGGGGCATTCCCTCCCACTGCTTGTAAAAGCAGTCTAGAGGCTAATTAGCCGCTAGGATTGCTTTTACATGAAAGCCGACCGCTGGCTGAAAAGAATGATACCAAGATGATACCTAAACCTGCAGGCATCATTCTGGTATAACCACTCAAAGTCGTGAATGGCGTACCTGAAGACAAAAAAATGGTTAACAATAAAGCACAGTAAACGGTAAGGTATAAAAAATTGCATACCTGAAAAGCAAACATGATAAAACATAATAACAATAAAACATTGCAGAATAGAATACAGTAAAAAAAAACAGAACAATAGAGAGAGAATAGAGAGAGAGAGAGAGAACAATAAAACGACAACTATTTTTTTTTATTTTATATTTTTGTATGTGTTTTTTTTTTTTTTTTTTTTTTTACACTTTTTTTTGTAACTAACTTTTATAACTGTAACCGGTTCCAGGTTCGGGTCTCTCAAAATGCGATGGCATCTTGGGAGACCCTGTGAAAGTGTGCCTAGTCTGTGCAATGCTGTACCCTACGCTAATACTCAACTAGTGAATGGTAGCGTTCAAAACATTCACCAATGCAAAGACCAGGATTGTCAGGACAGGAGGGACAATAATAGCGGGTGTCACGCCTATATCCGCGCTTGCTGCAGACACAACATCTTTTTTGGGGGTTCGTTGGGTAGGGGTACTCGGGAGGACATAAAGAAAATGCCTCTCATGCAGCCGACTGCATTTGGTTGGGGATGTGAATGGGGGAAGTACGGGCGCTGCAGAAGCGGTGGGTTCCCAATTAGGATTGGCGAATGCAGCAGGAAGGGCACTATGGGCATGACGGGTCTGTGTTTGTCTTCTTGGTGGCAGCGGGACACTATTTGTGCTTGCCACCTCACCAGCTTGAACTGCACTTATGGGACTCGCCACGTCACCAAGTGTTACTGCAGTGCTGGTTTGACTACGACCGGGGTGTACTAGGCCGCTGGTGCTTGCCAGTTCACCAAAACGCTACCAAAAAAACTGTTAGCGATCGCAGGGATCAGGCCTGACTCTGCGAACGCTGCAGTTATGCGTTTAGTGTTTTGTAAGTGTCAGTGATCGATCGATACTGCACTTGGGTGGGCTGGGCTGGGCCGGGCGGAGGGGCAAAACGCAGGTGCTAGCAGGTATCTGGGCTGATCCCGCTAACACTGCGTTTGTGGGAACCCTAAACTGCTGGGGACGCTAGTATAGATCTGATCGGATCAGATATTGATCCGATCAGATACTATACCACTAAGGAAGGCGTATGCTGCGTGCGTGGGTGTTAGCGGTACTGGCGCTAACCTGACACTGCTTGGGGCTGGTGCTTGCCAGTTCACCAAAACGCTACCAAAAAAACTGTTAGCGATCGCAGGGATCAGGCCTGACTCTGCGAACGCTGCAGTTATGCGTTTAGTGTTTTGTAAGTGACAGTGATCGATTGATACTGCACTTGGGTGGGCTGGGCCGGGCGGAGGGGCAAAACGCAGGTGCTAGCAGGTATCTGGGCTGATCCCGCTAACACTGCGTTTTTGGGAACCCTAAACTGCTGGGGACGCTAGTATAGATCTGATCGGATCAGATATTGATCCGTACAGATACTATACCACTAAGGGAGGCGTATGCTGCGTGCGTGGGTGTTAGCGGTACTGGCGCTAATCTGACGCTGCCTGGGGCGACGCATATCACCGCCGGGCGATCAGGGGGCTAAACTTTTATTCGGTAATAAACGGCGGGTGCCCTGACACTATAAAAAATAAACGAACTAACCAGCGTCACCCGTAACAGTTATACGGTGATCAGTGGTGAAAGGGTTAACTAGGGGGCAATCAAGGGGTTAAAACATTTATTAGGTAGTATATGGGGGTCCCTGTCGCTATAAAACGCTGACGGCAAACCTAAATATTTACCTCACTAACTAGCGTCACCAGCGACACTAATACAGCGATCAGAAAAATGATCGCTTAGTGACACTGGTGACAGGGGGTGATCAAGGGGTTAAAACTTTATTAGGGGGGGTTAGGGGGGTATCCTAGACCTAAAGGGGGCCTAACACTCACTGCCCTAACACTGTAACTGTCACAAACTGACACTATGCAGTAATCAGAAAAAAAAAAAAAAAAATACTGCTAATGTCAGTTTGTGACAGGGGGGGGGGGGTGATTGGGGGGGGATCGGGGGTGTAAGGTATGCCTGGCATGTTCTACTGTGTTGTGTGTGTGTTGGTGCACTTACATGTCTTCTCTCCTCGGCGCTGGACGGAAACTGCCAGACCGAGGAGCGATGACATCACATCCTCTGCCTGTGTGAAACTACACACAGGCAGAGGAGGATTCCCATTGGCTGGGAGCGATCGCGAGGGGGGGGCCACGATCGGATGGTCTCCCCCTCGCCTCCCGACTCTCCCAGTCAGATGCCGACCGCCGCTGGCACCGGGGGGGGGTCCGATTGGACCCCCCGCCCGCGGGAGGCAGATCACGTATATATACGTGATTCTGCCTGCCCGTGCCACTCTGCCGACGTATATCTACGTTAGGCGGTCGGCAAGTGGTTAAACTGTTTACTGCAATAAAGTAATAATTTACTCATTAACAGAGTTGCAGTGGAATGCCAGTTTAACATTCTACAACCAGCTTTACTATCAGGGTTAATATTTGAAAATTTACTTTTTAACATTTAAGTGGTCCTTGAGAGACACTACATCCTCCAAAAGTACAAAATGACTTGTGAACTCAAATCCAGGACATGATCTCCAAAATGTAACTGCCTAAAATTTGCCAAACTGTCCATGTTGTAAGCAAAGAGACACTATCACATTGCCCATGCAGGCTCCACATTATAATTAGCAGCACTCCCAAGCCATTCTTTCTTCATCCACAGCCGGAGAACAATACCAAGTAATTTTAGGTATAGAGAACATGTGACCTCCTCCCCTGTTCTACTGCACCAGTCTTGTCTAGGGGTAGTTAGTGATGCCACCGCTCCCCAAGGTTGCCCAAACAACTCATTTCAGTGTAAAAAAAAAAAAACAAACTGGCCGCATTCTAATGACATCAGTCTTCATAAAGCTTTATTGTACCAGGACAGAAATCACCAGTCAGCCCAGACCAAGCCTCACTCTGACATGTTTCACCCAAAAGGGTTTAGTCAGAAATCAGTCATTTCAGTGCTGACTTGCAGAGCCAAGGCGAGTTCGGGTGGGAGGTTAGGGGGGGCTTTGCAGAGATGGACAAAGTGACAATGTCTTTTTAAAGAAGGAGATTTTATCAAGCAAATTGCCAAGAGGATCAAGCACCTAAGTAGAGCAAACCAAACTGGAAGTAATTTATGAAATAAGCTTTGCACTTATAGAAAAATATTTCCCATACGTCCGCTTTGCACTAGCTTGTGGCACAGCAAAACTGATAAATCTTCCCCAACATTTTTATT
Source organism: Aquarana catesbeiana (assembly GCF_042186555.1). Classification (NCBI taxonomy): domain Eukaryota; kingdom Metazoa; phylum Chordata; class Amphibia; order Anura; family Ranidae; genus Aquarana; species Aquarana catesbeiana. The sequence goes on along the minus strand of NC_133329.1, from coordinate 128,311,386 downwards.
CTCCCCATAAGACATGGTAAAATGAAAGAAACAATCGTCCTCATGTGGACAACCAATACAGTTACCTGTTCAGATCCTTTTCTAAATATGGCTCACCAGCAAATATTGGAATATTGCTAAATTGTTACAGCAGACACCCCCCCCACCCCAATACCCACTCCACTTACCTCTGAGGTTGCTGAGCTGTCAGCACCCCCCACAGCGGCTCCAGCGGTCTAGGGGTTTGAAATCCCCACTATTCTACTTTTTTCATCAGCATTCCAGGACGGACCAGATTGATGGCACTGACCAATCAGAATCTATGTGACAGCTCGCAAAGGGAATGCAAACTATTCATATACAATATATCATATTTACCAGACTAAAACAATATTTTTTTAAATGTTGCTTAACCACTTGCTACCCAGGCCAATTCTGAAATTTCTCTCCTACATGTAAAAATTGTGTTTTTTTTGTTGATAGAAAATTACACAGAACCCCCAAACATTATACATGTCTTTTTTAGCAGAGACCCTAGAGAATAAAATGGTGGTCGTTGCAAAATTTTATCTCGCACGGTAGTTGCGCAGCAATATTTTAAATATTTGAAAAAAAAAGTGTTTAACCACTTGCCGCCTGCCATATAGCAGAATGACGGCGGCAAAGTGGTTATGATATCCTGACCGGACGTCATATGACATGATCAGGATAACACAGCCGCCGTGGGGGCATGCAGCGTGACGATCAGAGGTGCTGTGTGTCAGTCTGACACACCGCAACCCTGATCTTGGTATGGAGCCTCTGACAGAGGCGTCTTACCACATGATCAGCTGTGACCAATCACAGCTGATCATCGCGTCAACCAGGAAGTACCTGGTTGTAAACGGCTTTCCTCGGTTCACGCTGACAGGGAGAGCCAATCGGCCAAATTTGTGGAGTGCAAGACTAATAGTTGTCCTGTGGACAGATTCTCCCACCTGAGTTGTGGATCTCTGCAGCTCCTCCAGAGCTACCATGGGCCTCTTGGCCCGGCCTCTAAGTTTAGGTGAATGTCTTTGGTGGGTTCGCAGTTGTCCATGTTCGGATGATGGATTGAACAGTGCTCTGTGAGATGTTCAAGCTTGGGATATTTTTTTTTTTTATAACCTAACCCTACTTTAAAATTCTCCACAACTTTATCCCTGACCTGTCTGGTGTGTTCCTTGGCCTTCACAATGCTGTTTGTTCACTAAGGTTCTCTAACAAACCACTGAGGGCTTCACAGAACAGCTGTATTTATACTGAGATTAAATTATACACACGTTAGTAATTAGGTCACTTTTGAAGGCAATTGATTCCACTAGATTTTAGTTGGGGGTATCAGAGTAAAGGGGGCTGAATACAAATGCATGTCACACTTTTCAGATATTTATTTGTAAAAAAAAAAAAAAAAAAAAAAAAAAAAATGAAAAACATTTATCATTTTCCTTTCACTTCACATCTATGTGCCGCCATGTGTTGGTCTATCACATAAAATACATTTACGTTTTTGGATGTAACATGACAAAATGTAGAAAATTTCAAGGGATATGAATACTTTTTCAAGGCACTGTACGCAGTTGCACCTGCACGGTTACACAAAGATAAGGTAGGCTTCAAGTGATTAGGGATGTGCTTTAGGGATGTTAGGTCTACGTTTAAAATACAATGAGGGGAATATATCAAAACTGGAGCAGCTGTGCATGGCAACCAATCAGCTTCTACTGTTCATTTTCAAACATCAACTGAACAAGCTGAAAATAGAAGCGGATTGGTTACTATACACAGCTGCTCCAGTTTCAGTAAATTCCCCTACTGCTCCAAGTATGGACCTTACTTAAAAAAAACAAAAACAAAACAAAAAAACAAAAAACAAAAACACAGGGGCAGGATTGGTCTCCGACAGCTCACAGCAGCTAATGAAGTTCACCCGCACTAGAAAATAACAGTTTGTGAACGTCAGTTTGATTTCTGGTTGTTCCATTTGAGTTTTCTTACAGAGTTATTCCCACAGATAGTTTTATAAATAGTGCCCAGTACATCATAATCTTAACATTTGCACAGAATATGACGCTTTGAGCTGCTACTTCATCTCTCATTAAAGCCAATCATTATCAGCTAAAATAGGATTCAGATGCAGGAAGTGATTCATATACAAACCATTATCTTATTAGTGCATGGACAATATTGACCTAAAACGCACTTAACATCATTTTACAGGAAAGAAGAGTGATCTTCTACACTGCATGTGTGAACTGTTGTGACTATACACTGTTCATCAAATTTCCTTATTCGAGTAAGATACAACTACTATAGCCAAAATATAAAATCACATATGTGAGGTAGGCTACCCATACCAGTTAAGCCGGCCATACATGGATCGAAATTCAGCCCGTTCATCAGGGACCAACTGAATTTTGATCCATGTATGGGCAGGCAGAGTGTACCCCAAGCTGATTGATCGATCAACTTGGGTATGACTAGCATGTCAGATTTTTCTACATATGGTTACTGCCAGTGGCTATAGCTGCTAGCAGTTACAATTGTATTCTGCTGGCCGGGAATACTCCCCGTGTCCCCCGCTGGCAGAATACAATAGCGCAGCAGGAGGCATTCTCCCATCAACACTGTGTTGATAGGGGAATCGAGCGATTTTCCTTCCTTCCTTCCTTCCACCAGTGGTGGAAGGAAAGAAAACCATATCGTCTATGACCAGCCTTAGAGCTATATCACATAACTGATCCTTTTACTGGTGACAACCAGCAACAGAATTTACTCCTTTGCTAGTCATTGCAGCAAGAGTTCACTCTAGATCTTCTTCCTTGCTAGCAAATGGTATTCAGCAGCATTACGAGTCAATGAGAGAGCAATATCGGAGGCAAGTGGAAGCACTCTTATGGAATTCTGCTTCTGTCAAAGTGTCTTCCTATCACTGGATAGACGTGACCCTCTCAATGGAAACAACAACCTTCCTTCTGCAGTAAAATCACTGCAGCTTAGATGTTGGTGCTGTTAATAGGCCTATTAGTATATAGCCATGTTGCTCTGCAGACTGACAGCACATTGCTGTGCATCTGTATGAGCTAGAATGCATTACGTGGCTGTAAAACCTAAAGGTTTTTCACCTTACTGCATTCTATTACCTGAGCCCGATCCGATTCAGCGATGTGCACGAGTGCAGCGGCTCCAGCCGCTGTCTTTTAATTAGACAGATTGATAGCAGCAGGAGCCATTGGCTCCAATTACTGTTAATCCCACCCTGTGACATGGGGGCGGAGCCAAGTCTCGCCATCTGTGTCAATGGACGCAGAAGCGAGACAAGGGAGCAAGCCTGCACAGGTTCGCCCAGGGAAAGTGGCTTTCCGCGGGGGCACTTGACAAAAGGAGGGGCTTGGAGCGCCAAAGGGGAACCCCAGAAGAAGAGGATCAGGGCTGCAAAACGATTGCACAGAGCAGGTAAGTATAAGCATGGTTTTTTTTTTTTGTAAAAATAACAAAGGAAGAAGAAGAGGATTTACAACCCCTTTAAGATAATACAATGCCTTTAGAACCACTTGTTTGTCAAAATATAAGGCTAGGAGTTTAACCACTTCAACACCAGGCACTTATACACCTTCCTGCCCAAGCCAATTTTCAGCTTTCAGCGCTGTCGCAATTTGAATGACAATTGCGCGGTCATGCTACGCTGTACCCAAACAAATTTTTTATCATTTTCTTCCCACAAATAGAGCTTTCTTTTCGTGCTATTTGATCACCTCTGCAATTTTTATTTTTTGTGCAACAGATAAAAAAAGGCCGGAAATTTTGAAGAAAAAAAAAATTTTTTTAATTTGTTTCTGTTAAAATTTTTTGTAAATAAGTACGTTTTCTCCTTCAATGACGGGCACTGATAAGGCGGCACCGATGAGGAGCACTGATACGCGGCACTGATGGGCACTGATAGGTGGCATTGCTGGGCATCACTGAATTTTTTTGTTTTCATAATGGTGCCAGTCAGTGCCATTTGTGGGCACTGATTGGCATAGATTGGGCATATGTTGGCACATGTGGATGGCCATGGGGGATGTACCTGGCCATCCACATGTTATGTGCTTCCCTGGTAGTACTGGCGGCTTCCCTGGTGGTCTGAAGTGGGCATCCGAGGGGGGGCTGTGCTGATAAACAATCAGCACAGACCCCCGTCAGGAGAGCCACCGACCGGTCTGTCAGACGCGAGTGAGGAAAAGCGATCAATGGCTTTTCCTGTTTACATCGTGATCAGACATGGCTGATCACATGGTAAAGAGCCTCCGCCTGAGGCTCTTTACCGAGATCGGTGTAGTGGTGTGTCAGACTGACACACCGCACCACCCACAGGCATGCGGCGGCTGTTATCCTGCAGGATGTCATATGACGCCGAGTCAGGATAACTGAACCACCGCCCGGCTGTCATTCTGCTATAGGCTGGGCGGGGAGTGGTTAATGTTTTTACCATTTCGAAAAATTTTAAATTCTAAAAAACACATTTTTTCATCACTTTAGGTCAATATGTATTCTTCTACATATTTTTGGTAAAAATAAAATTGCAGTAACTGTATATTGATTGGTTTGCATAAAAAGTTATAGTGTCTTCAAAATATGGTATATATTTATGGCATATTTATTATTAATTTTTATTTTACTAGTAATGGCGGCAATCAGCGATTTTTAGCAGGACTGCGACATTGCGGCAGCCAGATCGGACACTTTTGACACTTTTTTGGGACCATTGACATTTATACAGCGATCAGAGCTAAAAATAGCCACCGATTACTGTATAAATGTCATTGGCAGGAAAGGGGTTAACACTAGGGGGTGATCAAGGGGTTAAATGTGTTCCCTCATGTGCGTTTCTAACTGTGGGGGGATAGGACTGACTGGAGGAGGAGACAGATTGCTGTTCCTAATCACTAGGAACAGCAGATCTGTCCCCCCTCCCCTGACCGAACGGAGATCTGTCTATTTACATTGACAGATCCCCGTTCTGTCTCTGTCAGGATCAATCTGGGTGGCTGGCGGAGTTCACGGCTGCCAGCCACGTGCATCGGCTCCGGCGTTGCGCCTCCTAGAGCTCTTAAAGATGTCGACATACAATGACAGCGATTCGCCTAGTAGAGCCAACCTACAACTGCGGCGGCTGGACCTTAAGTGGTTAAATAACCACTCACTGTCTAAAGTACTACAGTGGGAAATTTACAAGATAAGTGGCCAAGGGGACAGCATGCATTGCAACCACCAGTCCTATAAACCAAACAAATTACCCCCTGCAGTGGGGCTGTGTCTTAACTGGAAGGGTTAATAACTTGTTTTTTTTGGGGAGAGGAGAAACAGTTTTAGCTACCTGATCCTTTGCTCCCCCTGCAGGCGGCACTCCTCCACAATCCACGTTGGGTTGTTCCTCAGCATCCTCATGCCCAGTGCAGGGATATGGACCCTGCTCCATTCTTGATAGTGTCAGGACTCTAGACTGGTGGTGCGCGGGGATGCATCTGATGCAGGAAGCCGGAGGATTGGGTAAGTAAATCTCCTTTTATTGTTCTCTTACACATAAATTAAAGCGACGATACATGGATCGAAATTTGGCCAGTTCAGCAGGGACCAGCTGAGATTTGACCCATGTATGGGCAGGCTGATCGTTGATGGATCGTCTTGGGTACAACCAGCCTGTCTGATTTTTTTTGGATTTGATTACCGCCGTCAGCTACAGCCCCTAGCATTAAATGATTGTGTTGTGCCGACTAAGAAGGCTCCCTGCACCCTCTGCTTAACTCTTGCAGTGAGGGCATAGCCCCGGTGCAAGGGATCTTTTTTTTTATTTGGGCTTTAAGGGGACAGTTCTTTTCCATGAGAAAAGGGGCTGGGCTTCTCAATGACAGGATAACAGTGAGCAAGAAGAAAATCTTTTAAAAAAGCATGAAAACACCTTTATACACATGTAATAATTTTAATGTTTTGACATCTAATAAAATGTCCCGAGTTCAGCTTTAAATGTAACATAAAATTAAAATGTGGTATCACATTACTGACCGGGCAGTGTGGCAAAACTGTGTGAATTAAAAAGTTAAGGAACAGAATCCCAAATATTTTTACACTTAAAACAGTTCCCACATATTTAATTTTAACTGTGTTAAGCTTTTTCAGAAGTGCTGAGCTTTAAAATGTGTTTGCTACTTCAGGGCTCGACAAATCTCAGACGACAAGTCGCCATGGCAACCAGAAACCGTGTCCCAGCGCCTGGGCTTCCACCAACCAACTCACCACCAGTACCAGGAGTGAGCAACTTCCATTGCCCGACACATCAGACATGCAGCTCTGGGCGCCAGGCAGCCAATCCAGCTCCAACATCCAAAAAAAAAACAGCTCTATTGCATACCCACAGATGAGCCAAAGTTTCTCTCTCCCTCCCTACACACTGGCACCCCCACGCGCCCTCTGTCCCCTACCCCAGCAGACCCACCGCCCCCACACTCCTCCTTCCCGCCAGCCTACGTGCACGGCGCTGAAGGCGACCAGAGTCCTGCCCACACAGCATGCCACACATCACAAGATACACATTAAAAGCCTCAGCCCCAACAACCTCAAGTGTCAAATCCACACCGCAAGAGCCTCAAAGGGACACCAATCCCCTGAAACCAGCCAGTGAGAAAGCCGTCCCACCCAGCAGCATGCCTGGCTCCAGTCCCCTCCATGTGCAAATTCAAGATCTGCCATGTCCGTCATTGAATATAAAGTCCTGTGTAAAAAAAAAAAAAAAAAAAAAAAAAAAAAAAAAAAGATGGCTCCAAAAGCCAGGTACACATGGGCCGAATGCGGGAGACAACCGCCGGTCAAGAATAAAAACCCGGCCGACATTCGGCCCATGTGTATGTCTATCTGTCCGATAGAAGCCGGTTGTTCGGCAGGCTTCTGTTAGACGTGCATGCTGAAAAACCAGCAGCCGATGACTCCCAATCAGCCAATGGCAGAGAGCGCTGATCGTAGTGTTCTGGCGGGAGGGGGGCCACCCCCCTGTCAGAACACAACAGCTCAGCAGCGGAGATCGCTGAACTAACCTCACATGGTTAGTACAGCGGCTCCCGACCGGAGCTGTCAGCGGGGGTAAAAAGCGCCCCGCTAGTGGCTGCTAAAATGATGGTAAAGAACCACTAAAACGAGCGGCGCTTTACCATTAACGCAGCGCAGCCCCAGTGTGAAAGAAAGTAGCCTAAGTGTGTACCCAGCTTAACTTTTTTAGCTAGCTCCTAGATTCAAAGCAAATTTGTCAAGCCCTGTGCTACTTCCTAGACTGCACTTTCTGCCTCCAGACATCTATTTAAAGGTTAAGTTCACCTTTAGGCTCGGTTCACACCTAAACCGGCCACGGATCACACAGCAACGCTGTCCTTCCCTGTTCTCCGTTTCAGGGATGAATCAGGGCAGAATCTTTGCCTGAATTCGGCCCTGAAACTGAGCCAAAGACGCACAGCCTTTCTGTGCAGTGCGCTCCGCAGCCACAACGGAGATATGTGAACCGGCTCCATAGGGAGCCAGTCACATTCTCCTGTTATGTGAATTAGATGTGGTGAAACCAGCATCTAATTTGCATAGGTGTGAACCTGGCCTTACAGAAAAATCTAATTTCTAAGCCCTAGACCCGTGGTGCGGCTATAGCAGGGCTCAGAATGGGAAATTGCGGCGCTCCAGGTCAGAAGGATCGGGGGTGGATTTTCATCCACTCCTGCCACAAATTACTGAAATAACCACCCAATGTCTATGGAATACCTAAAACATCAAGTATGCTCTGCAAATATAAATACAGTAGAGGTGGCGGTATAATCAATACTTCTGAAAACGTAACCTGCCAATTGTGTTTGAAGAAATGACATCAAGCAGCACCAAAAATGTTGTTGCATTAAAATTGAAAGCTTCATGCTTCAAGGACCAATACAATAACAAACTAGAAACGTCAAGTCTTCATGGCTATAGATTAGTTTGCTGGAGGTTGCAAAACAAACATGTTTTTTTCTTATGATCATGGTCAATCACTTTCAATATCTTAGCCAGCCATCAAGCTTTATATAGCTAGCAAATTTTTGGCTCTTTCCACAAATCTTGTCATGGAAAGTTTCATTTTTTCTGCTCTGAAAGATGAACAGTACATGGCAGTCAGCCAATTTTAGCTTACTGATAGCCCAACGAGCATACAGAAAGGGGAAAGATGTACTTGATATTTTTTGTTATTTAATAAGCAGTCATCCTAATCAACAAACAGAACCAAATACAGCTTGATGAATTTGTTTTCGACTCTTGTGGTTATCCAAATATATAATAAAACCTAATATGTTGTGTAATTTATGGTCCAGAAGGTTAACTACAAAAGGTTATATAGTAACTGACTCATCGACAGGATGATCAATGGCATAGTGTACATACTATTATAAGTTTTTAGGGCAGAGCACAAATTATGTAATTAGCCAAAGAAATCATTAACAGGCATTGTTTTAAAATGCTTGTGTGTAACCCACTTCATAGATGTAGAAAAAAGGAGGGGGGGGGGGGGGGAACGACCTAACCAAATAAATAGCAACACCCACAGTTAAACAGAATGCAGTCTCTTGTTTTTTTTTTTAATATGTATGTGAAAGTTAAAAGCTTGATGTAAACAATCTTATCAATGTATGTCAATGCTGAATAAAACCTTCTGCTGTAGGCCCCTTTCACACTATTGGCCGCAAAGGTCTGCCTGTCCGTTTTCCAGGTGGATCTGAGAGGGCCACGCATTGACTTGTATGGACAGACGGATGTCAGCGGATGTCTGCGATCCAATCCATCATGAAAACAGACGGATGGTGATACGTTCGCCAACCGTCCAGCAGATCGGATCAGATGAAAACGGACATGCTGTCCATTTTCATCCCCCATAGAGAACAGCGGGGCTCTGACAGGTCCGTCCCTGCGCAGCGAGAAGAGACGGACCTGTCATCCGCCTGCCCAGAAGGGATCAACGGAGCGATCCCACAGTAAGGCGAAAGGGGCCTTACTGTGCTACACAATGCAAGTCTATGAGCTAGCCAAAGCAGGTAGTGTCACAGTTGGGATTTGAACCAACGACCCCAGTGCTGCCAAGCAGAAGTGCTAACCCACTTAGACACTGTGCTGCCTCCCCTAACCAACCCCCCCCCCCCCAACCCCCCCAAATAAGAAAAAAAATAGCTCACTAAAAGATAACATAACAGCTTTTGTCAAGAGATTTCAACAGCAATACTTTTTATCTGTCACTAGGTGTTCTCAGTTTCACGACAAGCATCATTCACCCCACTTTCTCCGAGCTCAAGTGGCCTTGGACCAGCATGCAAATGGCCAGTAAAAGGAGACACAGCACAGTGAAGAGCTCATCTCTCAGTCACGCTGCTTCTCCTCAGAACATAGAATGTCTGGCCCCATGTACTGCTTCTTGCTTTCCCACGCCCAATCTACCATATTGACGACAGCAAAAGCCTAATATCAAATCACATTCAAGGACTTTTACTGCTTACATAAAAAAAAAAAAAAAAACAGAAATAAACAAACACACACATTTAAAAAAGGCGTCCATCCGTTTCTGTGTTTATTAACCACTTCAAGCCCACGGACGTCATATGACGTCCTGGTCTTTGAGCAGGTATATCTGAATGATGCCTGTAGTTACAGACATCATTCAGATATTGCCGGTTTCAGACGGCGAATCTCTACACCATAGGAACGATCATAGCGGCCGTTCCGCCGCTTGATCGTTCCTATGGGAGGCGAGAGGGGACGTCCCCCCCCTCCCGCCGCCCTCCGGTGCTTGCTCCGACTCACCATTACGTCTCTATGATCGTCGGAGGCCGGGCGCGATGTTATGACGTCACGCCCGGCCTCTCCATTAAAAAAAAGCGGCGATCGTTTTATTTTATTTTTTTATTTCAGGCTTCCCAGCCTAGTGGTGAGATATGGGGTCTTATTGACCCCATATCTCACTATTAAGAGCACCTGACATGTCATATTGCTATTACAAGGGATGTTTACATCCCTTGTAATAGGAATAAAAGTGTCCCCGTGTGCTCGCACGCAGAAGCAAACGCATACGTAAGTCCCGCCCACATATGAAAACGGTGTTCAAACCATACATGTGAGGTATCGCCGCGAACGTTGGAGCGAGAGCAATAATTTTGGCCCTAGACCTCCTCTGTAACTCAAAACATGTAACCAGTAAAAAAATTTCAAGCATCGCCTATGGGGATTTTTAAGTACCGAACATTGGCGCCATTCCACGAGCGTGTGCAATTTTGAAGCGTGACATGTTAGGTATCTATTTACTCGGCGTAACTTCATCTTTCACAAAATGCAAAAACATTGGGCTAACTTTACTGTTTTGTTTTTTTTTTAAACACAAAACTGTTTTTTCCCCAAAAAAACGCGTTCGAAAAATTCCTGCGCAAATACTGTGTGAGATAAAAAGTTGCAACAACCGCCATTGTATTCTCTAGGGTCTTTGCTAAAAAAACATATATAATGTTTGGGGGTTCTATGTAATTTTCTAGCAAAAAAATTATGATTTTTACATGTAGGAGCAAAGTGTCAGAATTGGCCCGGTATTGAAGTGGTTAAAAAAGTCAACAGCTACAAAAAGTATAGATCCTGACTTTTAATAAACACAAACTCACCTGTCCCACAGTCCAGCGATGCGGCTGCCCGAAGCCTCGGTCCTCTCCCCGGCAACACTAGTGTGTGCACCCGGCTAAGACCACTTGTGGCTTCACAGCCGTGTGCGCGCTGCCCGTCCTGAAGGGCCTGGGCAATCTTCTGGGACCTGTAACGTGTCCCAGAAGATTGCAGAGAGGGAGGGGGAGAAAAGAACTTCCACTTGGGGTGCTCCGAGAGGAAGTGGAAGCTGGGTACCTGTCAAAACTAGGTACCCGCTCCCCCGGCAAAAAAAAGACAGGCCAAACGTGGCATGTCAGGGCATCAGGAGTCCTTAAAGAGGAAGTTCCACTTCTGGTTGGAACTCCGCTTTAATGATGTGTTAATAACTGCAAAGCTGCATTTATATCTGCCTAGAGTTAAAATGGAGCTCCAGTTTTGCTGGAAAAAACAAACACCAAGTCAAATATATAAAGAAAAACAATCCAATACCTGCCTTTGTTCTGTAGCTATTGAGTTGGCCGATTCTAGAACGCCCTCCTCAATTTCTCAAACTGAGCAGCCCTAAAGGAGTTGTAAAGGCAGAAGGTTTTTTATCTTAATGCATTCTATGCATTAGGATAAAAAGCCTTCTGTGTGCAGCAGCTGCCCCAGCACCCCTAATACTTACCTGAGCCCCATCTCTGTCCAGCAATGTCAACGAATGTCTCGGCCATCCAAGACTCTCCCTCCTGATGGGCTGGCTCCCGCTGCTGTCAAAGTCAGTCAGCCATCGGGAGAGAGAGCCGGGCCTCAGCTCAGTGTCTGAATGGACACACGGAGCTGTGACTCGGCTTGGGTGCCCCCATAGCACGCTGCATGCTGTGGGGGCACTCGACAGGAAGGAGGGGCCAGGAGCCGCAAAGAGGGACCCGAGACAAAGTCTGCTCTGTGCAAAACCAGGTATAATGGGAGGGGCCGAGAAGTCCCGCTGACGTCAGCCAGGGAAAAAGAGAGGCGAGAGAGCCGAGGAGTCACGTGAGCACTGGGAGATGCTCTAATATAAGGATAATCGGCATTTTTCACTAGGACACAATGTTAGCTAACAGAGGGGATGGGATGTTTGTAATGCAGTTATTATAGCAGCAGGAAGGGGAGGGGCGGGGCGGGGAGCATAGTGGCACAGACTATATGACAGACAGGGAGGAGAGGGGGGGAGAGGACGGGAGAGGCGGTGAGGAGAGCTAGCGGATGATGGGAGCACATAAACTGACAACGGTGTCAGGGCTCAGCAGTCATGATAAACCGTGGTCAGTTTACAGGAGGGAGGGTAGAACCAGGCAGAATCAGCCAAGTATTTTAGGTGATAGAGCCAAATTACACAGCACAAGCACTGTGCTGTTATTCATGCTTTAAGAGGACAGGAACCATTTTTTGAGGGGGGGGGGGGGGCTACAAACACTTGAATTCCTTTAGTGCATTAAAGAGCCACTGTTTTTTTTTTTTTTAATGTATTCAAGTATGTATTCTTAATTCAAAAAAGTGCCTTTTTTTAATCTCAGACTCATCCAAATCTGCAAATTCCTTTTTGTGCAGCAGTGTTCTAACTTTCTGTTAGAGGATGGCTACATTCATTCTCCATGGTCCCACTGTAGGAAGGTAGCCACCCTCTCCTGACCGCTCCTATGGACTAGGCGGTGTGTAGTATGCATAGAGTAGTGAATATGACTGCAACTAATATGCACTGCTTGTTCCAAACAAAAATAAAATGTTGGGGAGGAGGGGTAAGGAGAGGTTCGGGAGCAGAACTCATGAAGGACGTTACAAGGAGGCAGAAAAACACAGTAAAAATAGCTAACAGGATGATTAAGTAGTGGATGTGTACTGATTTTAGGAGAATGAGAATATTGTTTAGTGTCATTTTAACCCCATTAAAATAATATGTAAACCCTAACTGAATTACGTTCAATCTGCTAAAGCACTGGCTCTGTGTACCACAAAAAAAAAACTGCAAATATATAAAATACTTATTTTTACTTCTCATCTTTTGCTGCTGCTGATCTACTGCACCTTATTTACAACCACTTCCTGTCTCAATGCACTTTAATGATGGCTGCACGGGGCAGGTTTCCAAATGCTGACAACAGTGAACCATACCTACGTTATGCATGTTGACACGGCCAATTTTACTCTCCAGTAAAAGTCCATGTGGCAGTGTGACAACAAAGGAGCACGACTGAAGCACTAAAAAAACTGACTATGGTTACCGTTAACTAGGAACTGAAAAATACCTGTCACGTTTGCAAAACCATTCATTGTTAAGGGCACCCCAAATGCGGACAAAAAACGATGTGGTTAAAAAATGCACAAGGCTCGATGTTCAAAAAAGGTGCATGGACTACTTTACCCTGATTGTCTCGGCACGATTACGAGTGATCGCAAAATGCTAAATGTGAGGGATGCACAGAAATTTCGGCGGCCAAAACATATCGGCCGAAAATTGTGTCGATAGGCACCAATAATAGTGCATCCGCAGTAGCGGTGGCCACGCCGCCGGGTGCCGCCCCTGGCGGCTCAAAGTCCTGTCCTTCCCTCCCTCCTCCTCCTCCTCGCAGAGCAGTGATCTCCCTGTGCGTCAGGGAGCCGAATTGTCCAGCGGCTGTAATAACAAAGTTCCGCCTCCTGTGTTAGACAGCACACTGATACAATGCTGAGACATTAAATCAGTGTGACATGATCACAGGAGGCGGGACATTGTTACAGTGGCCCGCAATTTAATTCCAGCTCCGCACAGGCAGGCTGCATCCCACAGGCACTGGGGAGGCTTCATCCCACAGGCACTGGTGAGGCTGCATCCTATGGGCACAGGCAGGCTGCATCCCACAGGTACTGGTGAGGCTGCATCCAACGGGCACAGGCAGGCTGCATCTGACATGCACATGATACAAGAGAAGGTTAGAGACTGAGGACATGATACAAGAGAAGGTTAGAGACTGAGGACATGATACAAGAGAAGGTTAGAGACTGAGGACATGATACAAGAGAAGGTTAGAGACTGCATTTTTCTTGAGCTTTTCTTGCACTAAAAGTGCCAATAATGGCTAACAATAAATTCATATTAATTTAAAATTGATGATATTAATTAAAAAGTCGAATACAATTATATATAAAAATAGAAATATTTTTTAAAAACTAATTTTCTGTTGCGATTTTCGGCAAAGTCCATCCTGCGTTTTTGGTTTCGGTACCAAAATTTCCATTCGGAGCACCCCTACTAAATGTGGATGCAAACTTAGTTATCTCATGGACAATATACTTAAAAAGAATCACAATTCCAACCAAAAATAACAAGATACAAATTAGAAGCTCAATAAAGTTAAAATAAATAAGCTTTTTTTGCATTATTCATTTGCAAACTGGAGTTCTCTCCCATAGTACATCTTTTCCCTCGCTCTAATGGCGGGCATCATTTAACCCCTTTCCTCCAATGCCCACACAGTCATGGACCCACCCAGCCTGTGCCTAGATAGTGAAAGGAGAAGCAATACAGAGATCAGCTGTGCTGCCACTCTGCTTTCTCCTCCTATCAGCATGCTCCTTGCAAGCACATGAACTGAATGGCTTTTTGCTAGTTCTTCCTCCCACACTCCAGCCGTGATGTACAGGGACTGCAAGAGATCAATACCAGTTCAGAAATGTATATACAGTATTTACATTGCTTGAACTTAAAAAATAAATTCAATGATGTATTCATTGTTACAAAGCTGCATTAATTAGTATCTATTATATCTGCTCGGAGTACAGCTTTCAGTCAATTGCTGATGCGAGGAAGAACAGAATTTGCCATAAGAACCTTCTTTAAGTGGTTGTGAAGTCAGAAGCTTTTTTTATCTCAATGCATTCTATGCATTGAGATAAAAAGCCTTCTGTGTGCAGCAGCCCCCCTAATACTTACCTGAGGTCCCTCTCTGTCCAGCGATGTCCACGAGTGTCTCAGCCGTCCGAGATTCTCCCTTCTGATTGGCTGAGACACAGCAGCAGCGCCATTGGCTCCCGCTGCTGTCAAAGTCAGTTAACCAATCAGGAGAGAGAGGAGGCGGGGGCGAACCACAGCTCCGTGTCTGAATGAGCTGCAGCTTGGCTCGGGTGCCCCCATAGCTAGCTGCTTGCTGTGGGGGGCACACGACAGGAGGGAGGGGCCAGGAGCAGCGAAGAGGGACCCGAGAAGAGGAGGATCCAGGCTGCCCTGTGCAAATCCACTGCAACAGAGCAGGTAAGTATAACATGTTTGTTATTTAAAAATAAGTAACCAAAAAATAAATAAATGCGATTCTTTGCAATCACTTTAAATTGACAGGACTAATCTGTGTACCACATGAGTACATTCTGTAGCCAGTCTGTGGGAGCCAGAATTATTGTGGGTTGGTAGGGTATCAAATACTTATTTTACTCACTGAACTGCAACTCCATTTATAACATTTGTATCATGTTTTTTTCTGGAGTTTTGGTTGATAGTCTGTCTCTATTTAAAATACACATGTGATAACAATTATAGATCCTTCATTTCTTTGTAAGTGGGCAAAAATCTGCAGGGGACCAAATAATTATTTTCCCCATTGTATATGTTATATTTCTTTATTAAACTGTAGTATCCCTTTAAAACTATGACATTAGTAAACTCTGGTCCTGTCACTGTGTTGTGTAATTAACACAAACCCGTCAATTGCTTTATTGACCCAATTCTGTGGCTGGGTCACTCTGTTCAAAGCCACAACTGCCATCCCAGGCACAATAAACCATTTGAACTTAGGTTTAGCAAACACACTTAACTTACATGGTGGAATTTGGCAGGTTAACAAGCACTAAACAGACAAGAAGGTAGACTAAAGCACTTTCTGCTTCCAAAACAAAAACTGTTTGTGTGTACACCAACCATTAAAAATAGAATTATAAAAAAAAAAATTAATAATCTAAAAGACACAGAAAACAAACCCTATTCAAGGCAGGAGACAAGCTACAAACTGGGTAGTTAATCCAAATTTCCAGGTCAGCAGAAAAAAACAGCAAAGACTACAGCTATTCTTATTCCTCATTCAATATTCATTGCCAAACGTTCTTCTGGTATACAGTATGTGCTGTGGCATTAAAACTATACAATGAACATGTGAGCACCTATTATTTCAATCTGATTATACATCATTTCACAAATGCCTATTTTGGGAAAATTATTCAACGGTAAATTACATAACTGATATTTCTGCTATTACTTAATTGTTTTCATTCCTGCAAAGACTGACAGTCAAAAAAAGAAAATACTCATACTGAATATGACCGAATATTTTACTGAAATGTTCCAGTTTCTCAGTTTAAATGAGACAGTCTTTCTTTAATCTCTTTTTTTTTAACAGAGAGCAATCATTTCATACAAAAATACTGCAGAAAATACAAAAAACAAGTATTTGTCTTTAATGTCCTAATTAAAGGTTTTCAGGGAAGAAAAAAAAAAAAAAAAAAAAAAAAAAAAAAAACATTACTGTTTATGAAAACTTGTTTTATAAAAGAAGGGTAAAAGAAAAATTGTTTCACATACCTAATCTGATTGGCTGCTATGGGCAAAACCCCTCATTTACTTTTATAGGTTTAGGGGTTGATTTACTAAAAGAAAAATCCACTACAGCAAGGACATTTCATTTTTACATAAATAATATAGACAATGTACAAGAAATAGGGGGTTGATTTACTAAAACTGGAGTGTGCAAAAACTGGTGCAGCTCTGCATAGAAACCAAACAGCTTCCAGTTTTTTTTTGTTTTGGTCAAAGCTTAAATTGAACAAGCTGAAGTTAGAAGCTGATTGGCTACCATGCAGAGCTGCACCAGACTTTATACTCTCCAGTTTTAGTAAATCAACCTCTATATCTGGTATATTGTCTATATTATTCACGTAAAATGAAATGTTCTTCTTGCAGCAGCGGATTTTTATTAACTTTTAAAGTAATTTGATAAAATATAGCTACAATAATAGAAAAAACAAAAAAAAAAAAAAAAAACAAAAAAAAAAAAAACTTAAAAATCACAGTAGGCTAAAGCTCATACTAACTGCACAAAAGGAAGAAATAGAAAAGAAAGTCCAATTTTTTAACAGCTTAGCTGAACAAAGTTGAGATGAAATGAATCACTATTTCCCTTGTTGTTTTCTTCCTCCTGATAATGTACATATTTATCATTCACAACCACGTGCTTTGTGAATGAAAGGCTCTTTGTGATCATTTACAATCTAACATTCCATAAAATGTCACAATTTGTGGTCCACTGTAAATGAAAAATGTGACAGTTTTTTTTTATAGCTTACATCCGATTTCACATGATGTGGTGGGAGAAAACTGTATCTGGATTGTTACTTAACCAATTCCTGAGGTCACTGACTGGGATGAAAGCTGCTTATGTATTCACCATCAGTAACTAATGCTGATGAGATTTTTACCTTCAGATATTTGTTTTATTAAGAAGTTTAAATATAACTAATTTTTGCATACTTAACAAATATCAATTTAACCTACCATAGACATGTTTTACAATATCAATTTCTAGCAATAGATCTATAAAAGATATTCTGTAATGACTTAACATGTTCGCACATAAGGCACTTTAGTAGAAAGACTCTACCTATAAATATGTTTGAGCATTTTATTTGTTTATTTTTTTAAACAATAAATCTTTATTAGGATTCAAAAACTAAGTACAAATTCAAGTAACCAAGTTAAGTGTCAGGTTTTTGAATAAATAAGAACAAAATATTAGGAAACTTTTCAATTAAAAATAAACTGAAATTGGAAAAAAATACCCTAAGAATAACCCAGGCTATGACTGTCTCAGGCAGGGTAGCTTTGTTATTTGTGTGCTCACTAAGACTGCAAAACAGGGGTTTCATTTTTATACAACTTTAATTATTTAATTCTATTAACAAAAAGTTACTTTTTTATGCAAAGAAAAGTTTACTGGCATGAACTTTATATCTATATATGTACTTTTTCACCAAAAAGTTTCGATTTTGTACATTGTGGTAGAGAGACTAAATATTAAAAGGAAACCAATAAACATCAAATACCATAAGAACCACTATCACATTAATACACAGATATGACTGGGATAAAAGTAGATATGAAACACCATTCAAAATCGTATGATATCTGAAATTACATGACTCAAATCTTTATTACTAAGCTTACCATTACAATGAATTAGCAGCGGCCAGAAAATTGATATTAATATATAATAATATTACTACACAGAAAACACAAAACCTTAAAACCGTGAGAACAAAGTATCTGAGATCCATTTTGGTATATTTAGCATTTGCTTTGATACATCAAACTTCCTGTCCACATTACCACTGAAAGGCAATATCACCACCAAAACAGAATGACAGTTTTACTAATAACTTCAAACACAGCACCTGTCATTTTGTCAAAACAACTATACAGAAATAAACACACATGCAAAATTACATTTGATTTCACAACAATTTACTGGACTATTAATGTAAACATTAGTTCTGAAAATATATATGTAAATTAATGACTATATTTTACACACACAAAACAGTAGTAGTAATACATTCATAAACTAAGTTTGAACAAGCTTGTTCACTAAATCTTAAAATCGTACAACGGAAAAAGCGATCTGTCATAAAGGCATGCAAATGGCATATCCACATTCCAAAACCTTGTATACATCCACATGTAGTTACACGTTGCCATAATTGTACAACACAACGCCTGCCATAAATATTGCAAAGAAACTAGGAGGCAACTCAGGGAAGGACGGCAACAACACATATTATTAGGTGAAGTACACTTTCTTTTTCCTTTCAAATTTCCAGTTAATGGAAGAAATCCTGGGACTGAGAATGAACTTGAATGACTTCTTAAAAAACAAAAAAACAAAAAACAAAACACACAACACCACAAAACTAATGTGCATATCATTCAATAAAACGTAATGTTTACCATTTTCCCCAACTTCCTATTTTCACTTGCCAGAAAGGGAACTAGAATGTCATTTGGATATATGGGAAAAAAACTAAACTAAACAGAATTGGACATTTCACTATTCTGTGAAATTTAAAGAAAACCTGTCACGAGAGAAGCATGCAGGCTGCCATCTCCGATAATAGACAGATGTCTGGCTGTCATACTGAACCTTATTGCTTCAATACTGTAACTTCTCCAGAACCAAGGATGCAAATAAAGAACTTCTGATACACTTTACTTTATTTGCGTATCGTCCCTGAGTCAGTGACTTGGAGGTCATTGCAGTCAGAGGACAGAAGTGAGCCAGGCAACTAGAATTTTCGGAATGAGTCACATGGAAGAAAGCCCCTCTCCTTAGTGGTCCCCGGGAGAAGGAAGCCCCTCTCATTGGTGGTCCCCAGGTGAAGGAAGCCCCTCTCATTGGTGGTCCCCGGGAGAAGGAAGCCCCTCTCCTTGGTTGTCCACGGGAGAAGGAAGCCTCTCTCATTGGTGGTCTGTGGAAGAAGGAACCCCTCATACTAGAGCTGCATGATTCTGGCTAAAATGAGAATCACAATTTTTTTGCTTAGAAGACAGATCACGATTCTTGCGGCGTAACATCATCTTTCACATTAAAACAACAACAAAAAAAAATTGGGCTAACTTTACTGTTTCGTTTTTTTTTTTTTTTTTTTTTTATTCATTGAAGACCGCTGGGCAAATACAGTGTGACATAAAATATTGCAGCAATTGACATTTTATTCCCTAGGGTCTCTGCTAAAATATATATAATGTTTGGGGGTTCCAAGTAATTTTCTAGCAAAAAATATTTTAACTTAAGAAACAAGTGTCAGAAAAAGATTTAGACTTTAAGTGGTTAAACCTTCTGCATTTACACAGTTGTTTAAAAACTTGGCTGACTGCCTGGATTTTTTTCACACAGAATTTATCCCTTTGATCTAAGAAGGAAGAGCTAGTTACAATGTTTCATGTTAAAAACTTGGCAGACTGCCCAGATGTTTTCTTTTGACAGCTGAGTGAGCAGATAAGTCTCTCCACTTGTTATATGAAAGAATCGGCAAACTCTGTTATAGAGATTGCCAGGGGGGTTTGAATTGAGATCACGACTTTTTATGATTAATTGTGCAGCTCTACCTCATACTAGTAATTGTAAGAAGAATGCCCCTTCTAAGGATTAGAGGTCAAAAGGGGAGAATGTCCCTCTTACAATTAGCTATCAGTGGTTACTTATCCGAAGGACAGAAATGTTTCCATGCTCTGGCAAGCTTTGGAGGAACCCTGGTAGAAAGTCTGCTCCATTTTGTAAATCAGGAAAACCTTCTCTCACAATCCATGTGTCAGCAGGGTATGTATGTAACCAACATAGGACATTAGATAGTATAGTCATCTGAAAGAAGACTCACGACTATGTTTACTTTGCAACGCACTGCCAGATATGACACGACTAACAAAGCTGCCTACGTTTTAAAATACTTTCCAGGTACATAAGTTCAGAACTCCGATAACTGAAAACAACCGGTACATAGACTACTGTACTCATGAACCATAACCATCTCAGAAGACGTCAGAACATTAAACTGAAGAATAAGATGCAAATACAAAACACAGGTACAGAGGAAGAGAAATCTTAAGAGGAATATAACAAATCTCCAGAATTTGGAAATGGGGAACAGTCTGTACAAATCTAAGGAGCTATGCAGCCAATAGACCTATAAAAGGATAGTGGGGGTCTAACTTGTGTTGATAACGGAAGCACACATTACCAACTGCTATAGGATGGTTAGCTGGCTCTTAGTGTGACGTCTCATTGTACATTACCTTGTCCACAAATACATTTTAGGTAGTGGTGCCTAGGTTACATAAGCTGCAACCTCCCTGATCCATAGAATTGTATATAGTAAAAAATAAAAAATATGTATTACTATGTCATTGAAGTATAAATAAGCCCAGATACAAAAAAATAACAAGCGGAAGATAGCGGTCTAAAGTGGATCTGTTTTTTTTTTTTATATCCTTTTTTAACATTTTGCGGCTTTTAATTTACCGCACCACCCATGGGAAGGGTCCCTGATTTATGCTCACTCAGTAGCTTTATAAGTGTGCAATGACGTGGCCAGGTCACATCAGCAGAGCTGGGGACAGTCCTGACCTACCTTAAGAGCGGCCGGCAATTGCGACAATCAAGCTGAAGGTGTAATCGCTAAGTATGTAAGCCTGTACTGTACGTCCTAGTGTGAAATTGCTGAGCCTGCATATACTCATAAATGTAATAAGTCAGTGCTAAAATAATAATAATAATAATAAATAAAAGGCTGCTAGCAATAGGTAAGCATACAAAAAACAAATATAACAGTAATAAAAGGTGCAGCACCATCGTCACCCTAGGAGTAGAAGTTCCCAGTACAGCTTATACCAGCAGAAGCGGTAAGTGACAATACACCATTTTTTTATTTAAAGGCATTATTATTATACAGGATTTATATACCACCAACAGTTTGCGCAGCGCTTTACAACATAAGGGCAGACAGTTCAGTTACATACAGATGTGCATTGATGATGGGAGTTTCATGGTGCCATTTTTTGCCCTGTATGCACAGCTTATAGTAGAGTAAATCTTCACGATCTAGTGTCAAACAAGGGTCCTGCTGCATGGCACTGCACAGGTTAATGCATGACCTTTGTCTATAGTGTGAGAACTGACACTACGACCCCTTTCACACTGGGGCGCTTTTCAGGTGTTTTTGAGCTAAAAATAGCGCCTGTAAAACACCTCCCAAGCCCCCCCCCCCCCCCCCGTGTGAAAGCCCGAGTGCTTTCACACTGGGGTGGTGTGCTTGCAGGACAGGAAAAAAAGCTGAGTTAGACTTACAGGTAACGCCTTTTCTGAGAGTCTTCTAGGACAGCCATGAGACCTAGGGCTCCCCCTACCAGGAAAGGAAACACGTTAACTCCCACCAGATAAAAGGGCGGTCCTCCAGGCCCCATGTCAGTATTCTCGAGAACTGAAGGACGTCCCTGTCAAACATATGCATAATACACATAACTTCACGCAAAACCGGGTGAGAATCCGGCTGTCCTGGAAGACTCTCAGAAAAGGAGTTACCGGTAAGTATAACTCAGCATTTCTTTAAGCGTCTTCCAGGACAACCATGAGACGATGAGCCAGACCTTACCAGTCTAAGGAGGGACAACTGCCTGTAGAACCTTACGACCAAACGCCTGCTCCTGAGCAGATAGGAGAGCCAGGCAATAATGTTTAATGAAGGTCGAAAAACTGGACCATGTGGCAGCCCTGCAAATTTTGTACGGTGAGGCTCCAGCCCTCTCAGCCCAAGACACAGACAAGGCTCTTGTTGAGTGTGCAGTGATAAAAGGCGGAGGAACTTCCCTAAGTTTGTAAGTTTCAGAAATAGCTTGCTTTATCCATCTAGCCAAGGTGGCTTTAGATGCGCTCTTTCCCTTGTGTGCTCCTGAAAAGAGAACAAACAAGGTGTCTGTTTTTCTAAAGTTCTTGGTGACCTCAAGGTAGACAAGAGGAATTCTTCTCATGTCTAAAAAACTAAATTTTCTTTCTTGGTCACCCTTTGGCGAAGTACAAAAGGTTGGCAGTACAATGTCCTAGGATCTGTGGAATGTACTGGCCACTTTAAAAAAAAAAGATCCAGGATTTCTGCCTAAACAACCCAATCCTCAAAAATTGTGAGGAAAGGCTCCCTCACTGATAGGGCCTGTAACTCACTTACCCTACGAGCTGTGGTAACTGCCACAAGAAAAATTGTTTTTAAGGTAAGTAGCTTAACTGAAATATCCTCTAGGGGCTCAAAGGGGAATTCTACCAGAGTTTGAAGCACCAGGAACAGGTCCCAGGTTGGACAACTTCTAACCACTACTGGCCTGGACCTAGAAATTATTTGAAGAATCTAGCTATAGTGGGATTTTCCAAGAGAGAAAATTGGAGCAAAACCAAAATTGAAAGCTGCCGCCTGTACCTTTAAAGTACAAACTGAAAGACCTTTGTCGACACCCTCTTGAAAAAAAATCCAAAATTTAAGGAACATAAGTTAATCTTTGATTTTCAGATAACCATGAGTTAAATTTCTTCCAAACCTTGGAATATATGGCTCTAGTGACTGGTTCTCTGTAATTTACCAGGGTCTTGACTACATTGTCAGAGAACCCCTGGACGCTTAGTATCTTTTCTTCAGATACCAGAGCATCAAGTTTTGGAAGACTCAGTGGAGGCTTTGAGACCAGAGTCTGTAACAGGGAAAACCATGGCCTCTTGGGCCAGAAAGGGGCAATTAGGATAAGATCTGTTTCTTCTAGAAGAAGCTTCCGGAATTAGCCTGATCAGCTGGAAGGCGTAACAGAGGCCGAATGGCCACGGATTCGACAGAGCATCGATCCCCAATGATCGATCCGCTGGGTTCAGAGAAAAGAACTTCTCTGTCTTGCGATTGTTCTGATCTGTGAACAGGTCTGCTTCGGGACATCCCCATCTGTCGGTGAGACCCGCAAAGATTTCGGGATGAAGGGACCAATTGTCTCAACATAACCGGTAGAGGCTGAGATAATTTGCCAGTTTTGTGTCCCCTTCAGGTGCACTGCTGTAATTGAGGCTAGATTCCCTTCTGCTCATGATAAAATCTCCTGGGCGATAGATTGAAGTATCCGACTCCTTGTACCTCCCTGTTTGTTGAGGTACGCAACCATAGAGATATTGTCAGATAAAATCTGGAGATTGTGACCCCTTATTTCCGCCTGAGATGCATGCAAGGCTCTCTGAACCGCTAGAAGCTCTCTCTGATTCGACAAAGCTCTTGCTTCCCTTGAGGACCATTCTCCCTGTGCCACTGTGTTGCTGAGGTGGGCTCCCCATCCCCAGGAACTCACATCCATTGTGATCCTCTGGGATATAGGAATGGACCATGGTAGACCTCCTTAGGTGCAGGTGCGTCCTCCACCACCACAAGCTTCTTTTTACCCTGGAGGGTAAGTTCCCTAGTAGAAACGGCTGTAATGGGCGTTGATGAAATCTTGCCCATGGCACTGCAGGAAAGCAAGAGGTCATCAGACCCACTGCAATTTAAACCTCTCTCAGCGAGACAGACCTATTGGTCTGTAAGGCTGACATTGTTTGCATCATTCTTGAGACCTTCTCCTGCGGGAGAAAAACTTTTTGGTCTACTGAACAAAATTCGTGCCCCAGATATATGACACTTTCTATGCCGGAATTAAGGAAGACTTCTCTTTGTTTATTAACCAGCCTACAGACTGAAGGAAGTCCTGTACAGTCTGGAGATCCGCTAATAACTTTTGGCATGACTCCGCCACCACTAGGAGGTCATCCAGGTAAGGGATAATAATTATCGCCTTTAACCTTAGCGAAGCAAGCGCCTCCCCCAACACCTTTGTAAAAATGCGTGGGGCTGAAGACAGACTGAAGCGGAGGGCTTGAAATTGAAAGTGCCGAATCTCTGTTCCCATCTTGACCGCTAGTCTCAAGAATCTTTGGAAGGCTGGATGAATAGGGATGTGCAGATAGGCCTCCCTCAAATCCAAAGTGGCCATGAAGCAGTTTGGGTGAAGCAGGTTTTTGATTGAGAACACCGTCTCCATACGAAAGTGCTTGTACCTGATCGAACGGTTTAGAGACCAGAGGTTCAGGAAAAGCCGATATTTTCCTGACGGCTTTCTGATGACAAATATATGGGTATAAAATCCCTTGCCCTGATCCAACTGGGGAACTGGTATCAGGAACCCTCCCTTTTACCCGATCTTGGGGAGGGAAGGTGACCAATAATCGCTCTGGTGGCTGGCAAGAAAATTCCAGCCTGTACCCATTGGATACTAGGTCCAGGATGAATGGACTTGAGGTGACTGCTGCCCACTGTGGGAGAAAGGCCCTCAATCTTCCTCCCACTACTGGAAGACACGGGTCACTGTGGCATGGCGAGTTGTTTAGGAGGGTTAAACAAGACGCCCCTGCCCTTGTGCCCTGTCCAATGTTTTTTGGGCCTATTGTCCCTTTCTCTATGACCTTGCTGCCTACTTTGGCCACGAAATTTTTTTCTGGCTGTCGGCTTTTTCTTATTCTCTGAAAAGGGCCTTTTTTCTATCGCCCATGCAGTCCAGCGCCTCTTGCAGACCTGGGACAAAAAGATGATCACCTGTTAAGGGAAGACCACATAGGCGCAACTTTGAGGCAGCATCGCCAGACCAGGTTCATAGGCTTCTTCTGGCCAAATTCACTAAGGCCGACGTCCTAGCTGTCATTCTTCCCGACTCTGCGGAAGAATCAGCCAAAAAACCCCCACTGCACGAAAAAGGTGAGGGAAAGATTTCAGAATCTGCTCTCTAGAGGTACCTGCCAACAAATGTGTTTGTATTTGTGTTAACCATACTTCTAAATTTCTGGCTACACAAGTGGAGGCCAGAGCTGGTTTAGGATCCCTAATGGCTGAGTCCCAGGCTCTGTGAAGGATATCTCCTCTTTAATCCATCGGATCCCTAAGCGTGCCCATATCGTCAAACGCTAGGTCCGAGTTTTTTTAAACGTTTGAAAGAGGTGCGTCTAACTTAGGATTTTTGTTCCATGGCTCTTCAAATGGAAACCTTATTATTAGATTACCAGAAAAAGGTTTTCTCTCTGGATTTTCCCACTCTAGCTTGATAGTATCAAGAAGGGAACTATGCACGGGAAAAACTCTAGCCTTTTTCTTATGCAAATCTTTGTACATAAGGTCACGTTTAGACAATTGTACCTTCTCCTCTATATCAAGTGTCGTATAGATAGCCCTTAACAAGTCATATACATCTTCCAATGATAACTTATACCTCAAGCCCCTTGCGGCTTCTCTATCCCTGGGTCCCGTATCTGACCCTGATTTTTCTGGAGAAGAATGGGCAGATCTGGCTTCAGCCTCAGAGTCTTCACTCTCCGCACCCTGCTGTGGAGCGCTAGGACCGGCTGAAGTCCTAACTGGAGATGGACCCTCTGAGGGGACTTGAATCTTGTTAATTAGAGTTTTAAATGAGCTAAACATAACCTCATTGCTAACAGAAGTCAGCATTTTCTGACAGGAGACAACCGGGTCATCCTTAACTAGGCTGTCTATACAGGTGCGGCAAACTGCTTTGCTCCATGAGGAGCTCAATTTGTTTCCGCAAACTGCACATTTCCTTTTTGGTGGCTGTGCTTGGGTCTTGTCCAGAGTCTTGGCCTGTAAGAGAACAAATGACCCCAATAAATTTCACGTCACATACACTCCATAACACCCCGTGCAGGAGAAAAGGAAAATGTGCCCCCTTCATCTAGTCCCTACTGGTTACAAGGGGGAGAACACTCACAGGATGTGCAAGCAAGTAAAATACACTTCAGGCTTAACTGTGAGGTGCTGGTGTTAGGGCCTGCTTCCACTGCCTGTGCAGGTATCACAGAGGAGTCCATCCCGCCCCTGTAGTGGTCCGCAGCCTCTCCTGGGTTTCACTGTTTTGAAAACCACCAGCTTCCCAGCGTCCCTGTTCGCGACGTTTAGAGACTGCAACTGGCGTCTCTGGCGCCCGCTGATGACATCACTCGCCCAGGAAGTGACCCCGCCGGGTACTTCCTGTGGGCCAGCTTGGAATGCAAGCTCCGCCCCTCCACGCGCATGGCTTCCTCTCTTCCACTGCACACTCCAGCCAGGCTGTTTAGCAGGGAAAACAAGCCGACTGCCGCCATGCGGCTCACGAGCAGGAGCTCAGATGAACACCACGGTGCTGGGCATTCCCCATGCACTAAGAAGCAGGGACAATATCCACAAACCTACTCCCCCGGTGGATGTGCCACTTTGGGACCTAAGAAGAAGGTAGGAATACCACCCCATTGCCACAGAAGCCACTCACATGAGACTTAGTGGAACCAGTTCCAGGAAACAGGTTACCCCTGTCCGGAGGAAACACTAATACGGACATGGAGCCTGGAGGACCGCCCTTTTATCTGGTGGGGGTTAATATTTTTCCTGTCTTGAAAGGAGGAGCCCTAGGTCTCATGGCTGTCCTGGAAGACGCTTGGAGAAAAAGTCCTGCAAGCATCTTTGGGGTGGTGTGGGAGCAGTGTATACACCGCTCCTGCCATTGAAATCAATGGGCAGCGCTGCCAAAGCACCTGCAAAGCGCTTTGGCAGCGGCACTTTGAACCCTTTATTCGCCCGCTAGCGGGGGTTAAAAGCGCCCCACTAGCGGCTGAAAAGCGCCACTAAAACTAGCGGCACTTTACCGCCAAAGCCCCCCCACAGTGTAAAAGTAGCCTACATATTCCACAAATCACCGAGTTTCTTGGTCTAGAACTGGTACAGGTGCAGTCATTAGATGTGACACAGCCAAAAGTAGGCAGATCACCTTACTGGATGTGTTTTCATCATATTAGCACTCCATTTGTGATAAAACATAGAGGGAATGGCATGGATTGGACACTGCGTGACTTGGAAGGTTGCCTGTTCCTATAGCAAATAGGGACAAGCTGACAAGCTAGGTGAATGAATAAATGGACACATAAGAATCAATCAGCAATAATGCTACAAACTGCAGCCACAGCATGTGAGCCCATCATTAGGTCTCATACATACTGGGGGTCAAAAACACCACTTTTCATTTGATGTCTTTTTTTTTAATTGCTTCTAAATGCCCCTCCATATTAACCTGTGTATCCTTGAACACATAGACGTTAAAGATGTTAAGAGGCAAAAAAAAACATCACTTGCACATTCACGAGAGCTCTGGCAAAAAAACAAAACACAAAACGCGCATAAACATACCTAAGTGCTAGGTGCATAAAGCGCTTGAGCATTCGTTTCAATGGCCAGAGTAAATTCATGTTCTGGCCAATGAAATGAATGAATGCCCAAATGCTTGACATGCCTAAATGCATCAGCAAAACATGGCACATTGTTAATGCTGCCTATCTCCTGCCGGGAGAAAAGGCGTTCAGAAGAGCTGAGCAAACCCCCTGTGTGCATGAAGCCTTACAAGGCAAACAACACAGGGAAAAGAACTACACTAACACCTAGTGAAAACAACAAAACGTGTACATTGCCTTCAAAGTAAACCTAAAGCCCTAACTTTTTTTTTTTCTCATACTGGGGCCATCTACGCCTCATTAATAAAGAAGAGCTCAAGCATGTTTGGATCTTAGTCCAAACTCACCAGGAGGCTGTCACTGTACTGGGCCAATCACCTGTGGCTGAGGCACTCCTTGCCCTGCAGTAGAGAGAGCCATTGCCCTCGTGCATGTCGCTGGATCCAGCTCATTACTCTGCTATCAGCATGAATCACTTCTGACAAGTTTTCCTGACAGCAAGAGAAAAATGGTGACAGGGGAGGGCTCTCCAGCTGATTGACAGCCTCAGCTCTGTTCCTGTGTGAAGAGGGGTGTGTCCATTCCCTTCAATCAGCTCTCAGAGCTCTCCTCACTGAGCTCTGCAGAGTGTAACTTCAGCTCTCTGCTTTCTGAAATCTCTGGACTCTAAATGGATGTAGAGGAGAGAAGACTACAGATAAACAAGTGCACCTTATTTAGGAGGATTTGTTCCATCCCTGTGTATCACCCAAGGCCAGTCACTTCACTGGGTTAATGTAAGGGTTTACAACCACTTTAAGATAAAAAAAAAAAAATTCAGCCTTAAAAAAACACTTTAAAGTATAAGTAAAGGAAAAAAACTTTTTTTTTTTTTAGTTTTGGATAGAATGGAAAAGGATTAGAACCACTGTCGGGTTTTATTTATAGCTGCCTGCAACTCCATTGGGGGGGGGGGGGAATCTCTCTCTTTGTCTTGTTTACCATTAACCCTGAAAGTGAAAGTATGGAAAAATCCCAAATTGGGTGTTGTCCCCAGAACAGTAACAGAAGGGAACTCTTCCAATGGGGACTTAGGTTTGCCACCTCATCCTTTTAAAACCGAACACATATGAATTACACAGGTTCTGTGGCCGATTAAGGTCGTAATTAAACTCACTTGGAGCCTTATCTGTATTCAATTAGCCTCAGAACCTGAGTAATTCATATGTGTTCAGGTTTAAAGGGATGAGGTGGCAACCCTACTGGGGACACTATCTCTGGTGACAACCCGGGGTTCTTCACCTTGTAGGGATTTCCTCTCACTTCCTGTTGTGACTATGGGACAGGAAGAGAAGGAAAATCTCCCCAATGGGACAAAGATGGCATAAAAAAAAAAAAAACTGATGGGAAATACGCGCCACCCCTCCCCCTTATTCTAAACAAAATGGGGGGGGGGGGGGAGTTGCGCCCTTAGATATGCTGTCTGGACACCCCGCACACAGACATCAGAATGGTGGGGTGACGTGCCGCTCGGTGGCGATCTTGTGCCCAGCGCCCTGCGTCTAACCTGTGCAGAACCTGAGCCTTGTATGGGTGGAGATCTGCCACAAACACTCCATAGAAATACATGAGAAGAGTGTGATGGGGTCAGAGCTGGGGGCTCAGTCTGGCAGGCCTCCCTCTTCTTCTCCCCCTTGTCTGGCCTGTCATCACCTCCTCTCCATGTGTGGCCAAGTGACAGACACAGGGTATCTGCCCATCCTAACAGCTCTGAAGAGTAGAGGCCTGCTGCCGGTGCCTTCTCCTTCAGCCCGCTTGCCCTGGACTCTCCCCCCTCTGAGCCCACTCGTACCCCGCCCCGCCACCGCACCCCCCCCCCCAGCATCACACAAGCGCCTCACCACTTGGCTAGTGGTCCTGGCCATGGCCTTCTTCCCCTCTCCTCAGATGGCTTCAGGGAATCACACAGCCAACAGTAATGGCCGCCCGCATCGTCTGGCGCTGACGTCACTCCACAACAATGTTCGTGGTAGAGAAGGGAGGCACCGCTCCGACACTCTCCCCGCCGCCATTGGGCACCGTCGTTCCGGGCCCGCCTCCTTTCGCCGTCGATTGGGCGACGCGGGTGCTCGTCAGCGAGCGCTGGCCGCGCCCTCCTCCCCCTCCTCCTCATTCACAGAAAAAGCGTCTTCGTTTCCTTGTTTGTTTCCTCCATTTCGCAGTGTGATGTGTGCGAGGATGTTCTGTGAGGGGACTGCCTCCTACACAGCACAGCCAGGGCACAATCACACCTGCCGAGCACTCAGGGCGCCTGTGTGCCATAGGCATAGGACACGCTAGAAATGGGTGGGCAATGCAGGGTGAACTAGTGTGGCCTGACAAATAAAATACCTGTAATTAAATATCAGCTGTGTGCAGAAGAGGAGTCTCTTCAGTTCATGGCCTCCCTCACACAGATGGCGGTAACCTGTGTTTTCCTACCCTGGGACAACGCCGGTCTCCGCCAAGGCCATAGGAAACCATTGTCCGCAACGTGCTGGAAAGGACTGCGCTTCTGGGCGGAGACCTGACTGGAGTGTACGCTTTGTATGTTTTGAATAAAGTTTAGGAAAAAACAGTAAACAGTGCCATGTGTTTGTAAAAAGGAAAGCAAAAAAGGGGCATAGGAAACAATCGTCTTCTATGCTGCATATTTCCACAAGTCACTGCGCTTCTGGGCGGAGACCTGAATGGAGTGTACACTTTGTATGCTTTGAATAAAGTTTAGAAAAAAAAAGTAAACAAGTGCCATGTGTTTGTAAAAAGCAACAAAGCAATCGTCTTCTATTCTGTATATTTACGCAATGCACTGGAAGGCACTGCAGGTCACTGCACTGCTGGGTTGAGACTTGAATGGCATGTACACTTTTGTACGCTTTCAATAAAGTTTAGAAAAATAAAAAGGTTAACAGTTGTACAACTCAAAGCAACAAAGGGTCACCACTAGGGTACATAGGAAACAATCTTCTGCTGTGCTACATATTTCCACAACGCATTGGAAGGCACTGCGCTGCTGGGTGGAGACTTGAATGGCGTGTACACTTTTGTACTCTTTCAATAAAGTTTAGAAAAATAAAAAGGTTAACAGTGCCCTGTTGTAAAACTCAAAGCAACAAAGGGTCACCACTAGGGAGTATAGGAAACAACTGTCTTCTATGCTGCATATTTCCGCAAGGCACTGCAGGTCACAGGCTAACATTTGCGTGAAACATGACTACCTCTTTGTCCCCAGCTCCATCTGTCAACCCCTTGTCATAGGAAGCTTCAATAAAAGGATTTTTGGAAGTGCAGCCATCTGGAATCATTTCCTTATATGTTTCTCTGTTATTTGGGTTGTGGTGCTTTTAAGGGGGGCAATATTAGACATTTTTAGTACTCAGGGGTTCTCACCCATGCAGGGTGATGGGTTCTGGGGTAGCCCAGTCGGAGAGGGGAGGACTGATTGGCAGTTTTCCCAGGATTGGTAAGTCCTCAATTGGGACCCAAAATTTGGAGAAACTCAGAGAGCCTTTGGGTGGGAAAGAGCCTCCAAACCCTGATTACAGGGACTTTGGTTCCAAAAAGGGTTAACCTGCCTGCAAGGGAGGTTTGAAAAGGGTCAGTACCTGTCTGTGAGTTGGAGTAGAGTAGTTCATAGCTGTGCTATTGTGTGAACTAAACATGTGCAATTCGTTTCATTACAAATTTGTTTTTTAACTATTTTTTTTTTTAAACAAATTTTGACAAAACCGTTAATTCAGAAATATCAGAATTAACGAAAACCAGTTTAACAGATTTTTCTGAATATTTGTGTATCGGAAAATTTGTAAATTCGAAAATCCAAAAACCCAAAAATGTGAAAATCTGAAATAATAACTGCCGTATTCATCGGCGTATAACACGCACCGGCGTATAACACGCACCCCAATTTAGGAGGGAATTTTAAGGAAAAAAAAACTTTTAGGAGGGAAGTTGAAGGAAAAAAAACTTACATTTAAATGCCCATCATTGCAGCCTTCTCAGTGCAGCCTTGCCCCAGTGCAGCCATGTCAGTGCAGCCTTGTCAGTGCAGCCATATCAGTGCAGCCATGTCAGTGCAGCCTTGTCAGTGCAGCCTTCCCCAGTGCAGCCATGTCAGTGCAGCCTTGTCAGTGCAGCCTTGTCAGTGCAGCCTTCCCCAGTGCAGCCTTGTCAGTGCAGCCTTCCCCAGTGCAGCCTTGTCAGTGCAGCCTTCCCCAGTGCAGCCTTCCCCAGTGCAGCCTTGTCAGTGCAGCCTTCCCCAGTGCAGCCTCACATCCTGTGATCCCGGACCCCTGCCATCCTGTCTTTCAAAATAGCCGACCGCGATTTGAAAATGGCGCCGCCGGCGCTGAAATACACAGAGCCGGTCCTCGGCTCTTCTCGGCGGCTCTCGTTTACTTTTGGCTCCACTCGTAGTCCCGAGCGGAGCTATCTGAACCTAGCCGAGTACACTTAGCTAGGTTCGGGCGGCGCTCGAGTGAAGACGAAAGTGGCCGAGAAGAGCCGAGGACCGGCACTGTGTATTTTGGCGCCAGCGGCGCCATTTTCAAATCGCGGTCGGCGATTTTGAAAATCTGGCAGCTCCGGATCGCAGGGGATCGGCGTATAACACGCACCCGCGATTTTCCCCTGATTTTAAGGGGAAAAAAGTGCGTGTTATACGCCGATAAATACGGTAACTAATAATAACTTAACTATTACTAACTATTAAATTATAGGTATTGGAATTTCCTTTTCAAATTTGGCTGTTAATGAACGAATACTAATTTATCCAAAGTTACAAACTATCCAAAATAACTAATCCCGTATCTAAAGGAATGGAACGTAACAAATTAATAATAATAAATAACAATAATAATAATAATAACATTTTTATTATTATTATTATTAATTCATTCCGTTCCATTCATTTAGATGCGGCATTCGTTATTTCGGATAATTCGTAACTACACATAAATTCCAATTTGTTACGTTCACTAACAGCCAAATTTGAAAGGAAATTCCAATACCTATAATTTAATAGTAAGTTATTATTAGTTGGTTAGTTATTCTTTAGAATTTTTGTATTTTCTTTCTTATTTTCAGATTTCCGAATTTTCTAATTTACGAATTTACCTATTGCGATTATAATGAATGACTCAAAAAACAAAAAAAAAGAATGAAACGAAAACTAACACATTTTTCGGCAGTGCACATGTCTAGTGTGGACTGAATGGCAACTGACACTCAGTTTTCTGAGCTCCTGCAGCTTTTCCTGTACCCTTCAGCAGATGGGAACCATAACCCAGGTGTGGGACTGATATACTGGCAGTGAGCCATAATATTGTGTGCAATATACTAGAACTGTGGACTGTCTGTATTTGCTTTGATGAAAAAAGCTGTTTTAGGCAAGGAACTGTGTGATGCATGTTTCATCCTGTATGGTGCAGTAAAATGCAGACATGCTGTATTTTTCCCCACTGCAGTGCACCACACATCATATCAGTGTTGTGATGTGAGCAGCGCACATAGAAAACAAATGTTGTCTATGTGACCTGCGTTTATTCAGTGTGAAAAAACACAGGCCACCACACATATGTGAATGAGCCATAAACTGAAATGAAACCCATCGATTTAAAGGGGAACTTCAGTCCCCTTACCGCTGGCCCTGACACCTGTCCCCCATTAGTGGCACCGCCATCTTTGATGGCCAGGCGCATGATCAGATGTACCAGAGTGCTCTGTTTGTGCTTCAGGACCTGAAAGATCCGCACGTGCATTGATGGCATGCATGGGAATTTGGGGCGATTAGGAAAGTACGGATAATTGTATTTGGTCTGTGCATGCAACGATTCTTTGGTGTGTGTGCAGATCGAACACAAAATCCTTTACCTTTCCAATCACATTGTGATGTGCAGATGTGTGGAAGGTCTCTGCCGTATACCGAAGGCCAGGCAGAGCACTTCAGCATATCTGTGCACGCGTAGATTGGGCACAACATAATTCTCGTCTTGGTGGAAGTGCGGCGCTGGAGCACAAAAAAAGTAAAACTAATAACTAAAAATATTAAATTGTGGGAGATAGAAGGGGCTGGAGCAAGATAAAAACAATTTGTTTTTGGAGGTGAAGATCTGCTCATGCACACTGACATAAAGACAGGCGTGTAGGCATACAACATAAAATACTCCTCTATTTGTGGCATCGAGAAGTCTCAGCTGGTGCTTAATTCTGTTCATAAGACTGTATTGATGGAATGCGCTATACACAGGTATACACCTGTAAACATTGGCACTCATGTTCACATGTGTATGAGTGTTATTTCCACAATGTGAAAGATTCGTATTCAAGAACTTACACCAGTACACAGGTCACTGCTGGGGCACATAGAAAACAATTGTTGGCCTTGTATTACCACTCTCAACCACTTGCCGACCAGCCAACAGTAATTTTTTTTTTTTAATTCTTTATTTTAAGTTTTTTAAAGTACAAATGAGATTTGGCAATCAGGAATAAAAACAAAACAAAGAAAAAATAGGCAGTGAGTCACATCGGCCCATATGCCAACAGTAATTTTACTGCTTGCCAGCGGCTTGAGCAGGCACCATGACATACCAGTATGTCTCCCCACTCATGTGCACTGTGCTTGCCACTGGGGCGCTCAGCTGCTAGGTCTGCGACTGATGTGTCCACCAGACACCGTGGATTGCAGTGCTCAGTATCAGGCTGCTGTGATCGGCCCAGATACCATGTGATCGCTGGTCACATAAAAAACATTTGTTTTCTATGTGCGCTGTTCACATCACAACACTGGTATGATGTGTGGTGCACTGCAGTGCGGAAAAATACAGCATGTATGCATGCACAGTTCCTTGCCTGAGGCGACAAGACATTAAACTGCACAATATAATGCTGCATTTTACCATGCCGGCCATTGTATACCTATTCTAATATTGAGAGCCTGGGATCACCAACCAGCTGTTTATGAAAATAACACAATCATTATTGTTCCTTCAAAATCAGGCAAATAAAACAGCTTTCTTCATCAAAGAAAATACAGACAGTCCACAGTTCTGGTATATTGCAAACAATATTATGGCTCACTGCCAGTATATCAGTCCCACACCTGGGTTATGGTTCCCATCTGCTGAAGGGTACAGGAAAAGCTGCAGGAGCTCAGAAAACTGAGTGTCAGTTGCCATTCAGTCCACACTAGACGTGTGCACTGCCGAAAAATGTGTTAGTTTTAGTTTCATTTGTTTTTTTGTTTTTCGGGTCACTCATTATAATCACAATTCGTAAATTAGAAAATTTGTAAATCCGAAAATATGAAAGAAAATCCGAAAATTCTAAAGAATAACAAACTAACTAATAATAACTAACTATTAAATTATAGGTATTGGAATTTCCTGTCAAATTTGGGGAATTTCACCTAGTAAACAACAGTCATGAATAAAATCTCTTCATGACACCATTGTTTACTACTATGTGTGATCTGTGATTGGTCACCAGTGATCACATGGCACCTAGGCCAATCACAGCACCCTGTACCGTGTGATAGCTGTGGCCAATCATAACATCACAATAGTAAACAAAGAGTCATAAATGAAAGCCATTCATGACAGTTCAAATGATTGCTGTTACAGTGATCATCACTCTAACAAGCAATCACAGTGTAAAAAATCCCTGATCCCCCCCCTAGAGTAGTATCGTTTCACCATGGTGACACTGAACTACTCTGATGAGTATGTAAAAAAAAAAACTGTGTAAAAAATAAAAATAAAATGTTTAGATTTCTTTTTTTAATTTTTACATACTGTCACCAGTCAGTGTCCCTGATCACCACCCCACCGTCATATGATGACTCTGTACTGGTGACAGTAGGAAAAACATAAAATTGTAAAAAAAAAAAAAAAAAAAATTTTTTATTTAATTTCTTCATTTTCCAAAACATTTGCCATGTCTCTTACTAAATACCTTGGACTGTCTAATTTTCATTTGGGGGATATTTGTACTGTCTTGACATCTTCGGGCTCAAGAAATGAGATTCTCAGTCAGTAAATCAGGATTGATCAAATTTTCAAATATACAGTATATACCATAGTTTGTAGACCCTATAACTTTCCTACAGACTAAATAATATACATTGATTTGGGTTATTTTCACCAAAGAAATGTAGCAGAATACATGTTGGCTAAAATTTATGAAGAAAGATTATTTGTTTGCAAAACTTTATAACAGAAACTAAGAAAAATGTTTGTTTGTTTTTCAAAATTTTCAGACTTTTTTTGTTTATATAGAAAAAAAAAAAACAGTGGTGATTAAATACCACAAAAAAGAAAGCTCTATTTGTTTGGAAAAAAAAACTATATAAATTTCAATTATGTACAGTGTTGCATGAGAAAAAAATTGCCAGTTAAAAGTGCCGAATAGCAAAAACTGCCCTGGTCAAGGGGATAAAACCTTCTGGAGGTCAAGTGGTTAAACACTGTACTTAGCATTTTTTTCTTACATGCTGTCACTTCTGTGTGTACTGTGGCTATCAAATGCATTGCTGCAAGTGTATGAAGTGTTTGTGCAGTACAGGGCAGAAAAACACCCAAAAGTGCCCTGTTGACACTATTGGAAGCAAGACCCTAGTTGTCTTCAAGAGCACTGGCAGCTGAAGAATTCTCAGCTTCTAACAATTATAGGTGTTGTGGATGTCTGGCTCCCCCCCCGCTGTGTGTTTTAGTTCCTCCCACCTTCCACCACATCACTACTGTGTGAGAGGAACCACAATGATGGGTGGGGGGCACAGGCATCAAACACAACCAGAGGTATCAGATGCTGAAGGTTCTGCCGGAGGCTCTATCTTTTGAAGACATTGAAGTTTGGACTTTCTGCCTGCTGAAGAGTCTTCTTTTGCAGGTAATATTTTTGAGAAACAAAGATATTAAAAGACCACAGCACAATCACCATGGTGTGAGTGTAGTGACACCAAAATGATTGAGAAATAAATATATATTAGTATGAACATGAAATTGCCTCAAACAAAATGTGTATCTGATTATACACCCCGATACAGCTGCATATACTCTATTGCCCTGTACACACGGTCGGACATTGATCGGACATTCCAACAACAAAATCCATGGATTTTTTCCGACGGATGTTGGCTCAAACTTGTCTTGCATACACACAGTCACACAAAGTTGTCGGAAAATCCGATCGTTCTGAACGAGGTGACGTAAAACACGTACGTCGGGACTATAAACGGGGAAGTAGCCAATAGCTTTTGTTTCTTAATTTATTCTGAGCATGCGTGTGCGTCGGATTTGTGTACACACGATCGGAATTTCCGACAATGGATTTTGTTGTTGGAAAATTTTATAGCAAGCTCTCAATCTTTGTGTGTCGGAAATTCCTATGGAAAATGTGTGATGGAGCCTACACACGGTCGGAATTTCCGACAACAAGGTCCTATCACACATTTTCCATCGGAAAATCCTATTGTGTGTAGAGGGCATACGTGTTCCCACATGTGACAAGCAAACAATATATTAACTAGTGCCGCACAATATTTTTGAATTCAGTACTTTTTTTATTCTTTTCATAGCAGTACAAGTTATACATTTCTCCATACATTTTATTCCAGATACATAATCTTGCTTCTAACATTCACCCGCCCCAAAAAAAAAAAAAAAAAAAAACTAAAAAAGAAGGGGGCAAAACCCAACGACAACAAAAATAGATTTCCTCCCCCTGCTGTATCTCTCCCCCCCCCCGCGACCCCAAAAGCCCCCCCCCCCATCCTCCCATCCTCTACCCAGACCCAACATTGTCCCTCTCCCATATTGATTCATCTTTTATTTTCATTGTCCCAGGCCTCTACCCAGCTTTTCCAGATGGCGTCAAATTTATCTTGGCTCCCTCTATGTGTATAAATAAATTCCTCCTTTATTATGGCTTCTTTTATTTGTGTTCTCCATTCTTCAACCGTTGGGGGATATTTAGATATCCACTTCTGAGCAATTAGCTTTCGTGCCTGAAACAAGCCTCTCGTCATTGCGGTATGGGTATGTTTTGAAATATTTGGTTCCTCCACTATATTTAATAAACATAAATTTGGATCTAGTGAAATTTCTATACCCAATGCGCTATTTATGTTTTTAATTATATCCTGCCAGTAACGATGGAGTTTGGGGCATTTCCACAACATGTGTATTAGATTAGCCGGTGCACCACTGCATCGGGGGCATAAGGGGGATTCCCTGCGTTTCCATTTAAATAGTTTTTCGGGGGTGTAGTATGATCTATGTGTAATAAAAAGTTGTGTTAGTTTTTGAGTAGCTGACAGAGATACCTTTGGGATTGCAGACAAGACCTCCGACCACTGAGCGTCAGTCAGTGCTCCCAGGTCTCGTTCCCACTGCGACCTGGCCGGTACCACTATAGTTTCCTTAAATTTACACTGCAATATCTCATATATTTCAGAGATAAGTCCCTTCTTTTGATCCCTTTTCTTCAACAATATTGTTATTTTAGAGACATTAAGCTTAAATACAGATATACGGGCCTGGACATGAAAAGCATGTCTAAGCTGGAGATACTGAAAGAACCTCTGTCTTGGAATCCCGAATTCCTCAGATATTTGCGCAAGTGCCGCACAATATTAGATAAAATAAATAATGATTAAACTTCTATAATGCCACAAATCATATATCCAAAAAAACAAAATCAACAATAATTATGAAATAAAAGTAAATGTGTGTGTCCAGTATTATTTTCTTCCACTTATGCTATAAATACTGTACTCTTTCTGCAAAGTTTTTGTGGATTATTCCAACTTGTCTTGTGCAAAATCCATCACCATGATCACCATCACCAGCATTCCAATACTCTCACCTTGTGGTTTGACCCAATAAAAATCAGGTCTCATGTGATTTAGCTTTCTTTCAACAGGGTATGATACAGTATGCCAGAAGTGTTCTTTCCCTCTGCTGTATACGGATGTCATTCAATCCACCTCCATCCACAGGAATCCTTCAGTGGTTGTATATAGGAAGCTCAAAAAAGAAGGATATATATACAGTATAGTGCTCTCCATATATTTAAGATCATTTTTATTAAAAATAAAGCAGAAAATTAAAAACTTAACTTAAAAGGTGCACATTTTGCTGGTCCACGTTAGATTACAAGTACATTGGTAATGGCTCACGCAAGATGGCGGCCCACACACTTCCTGTTTGCAGCATGAGGTCATAATAATTGTGAACATGCACAGTTGATTTTGGTTTTGTTTTTTGTTTTTGAATATATGTTTGTGGCATTATATAAGTTAATTAATATTTAATTTATCTAATACTGCGTGACACTATTTAATATATTGTTAACCTTTTTGAGAAAGTTTTTCTTTTCAAGAGACAGTCACTTAATATTCTAGAATATCATGGACTTTTCCTTACCAAACAGTAGAATATCACTTAAAAAAATGTATGGGGTGATTTCCATTTACTTCTGAAAGTGAGAGGAAACTTCCCCAATGTGGGGGAAATCCCACTGAACATGTTTCCCCACTGGGAGATTCCCCTCTACACCTGCTCAGTGACACATATAACATTTTAGATTCCCCTATCTCTTGTCCTGCAGATATCGGTAAATGGGGTAAAACCAACAATTGATACCCAACAAAGGTTTACTCTTCCCCAGGTGTAGCCGTAAGGCTACACTGCCTGGTTCCCTTAACCGCAATGGCGGCGGCAGCACCCGACAGCTTATGGAAACATCAGCTGCGATGCAGACATCACTGGACTCCAGGACAGGTAAGTGTCCTATTATTATTTTATATTAGTATGTGTAGCTGCTGGCTTTTAATTTTTGCAATAGTGGGTGGACATATGCTTTAAGAGCATTAAGATTCAGTAGCATAAACTTGTCACCTACTGAGAGTTTACTATGACAAATAACACTGATAATCAGGGCAGCCATCAGAAATTTTTGGGCCCCTTACACAGCTTTAGACCTGCCCCCCCCCCCCGAGCCTGACCACCAACATTCCCCAGGGCTTGCCTATGGGCCATCCTACCGAATCAGCACACCGTCCACCTCACCTGTACGCCATCAGCCCCCCCCCAATCCTGTTTATATGTCAGCCCCCTCACACCTGTATATTTGTCAGCCCCCCCAAACCTGTATATTTGTCAGCCCCCCTCACACCTGTATATCCACTTGACCACTGGGCACTTAAACCCCCTTCCTAACCAGACCAATTTTCAGCTTTCAGTGCTCTCACATTTTGAATGACAATTACTCAGTCATACAACACTGTACCCATATGAAAATGTTGTCCTTTTTTTCACACAGATAGAGCTTTCTTTTGGTGGTATTTAATCACTGTTGGGTTTTTTATTTTTTGCGCTATAAAAGAAAAAAGACTGAAAATTCTGTAAAAAAATGAATTTTTCTTTGTTTCTGTTATAAAATTTAGCAAATTAGTAATTTTTCTTCATAAATGTTGACCAAAATTTATACTGCTACATATCTTTGGTAAAAATAAGTACAAATTGGTGTATATTATTTGGTCGTTGTGAAAGTTATAGAGTCCACAAGCTATGGTGGCAATATCTGAAAATTGATCACACCTGAAGTACTGACGGCCTATCTAATTTCTTGAGACCCTGACATGCCAGAAAAGTACAATTATCCCCCAATTGACCCCTTTTTGGAAATAAGACATTCCAAGGTATTTAGAAAGATGCATGGTGAGTTTTTTGAAGTTGTCATTTTTTTCCCACAATTCTTTGCAAAATCAAGATTTTTATTCTTTTTTTTTTGTTCACAAAATTGTCATATTAGCAGGTTATTTCTCACACACAGCATATGCATACCACAAATTACACCCCAAAACACATTCTGCTATTACTCCGGAGTATGGCGATACCACATGTGTGAGACTTTTACACAGAGTGGCCAAATACAAAGTAAAGAAAAAGTGTAGCGCTAACAACCATATGAATAAACTATACTCATATTCATGATAAAATTAAAAATGTCCCATAAACATATAAGTATTCCTGTGAAGAAAAAAATATATTTTAAAGTCCGTAATATGAAAAAGTGATATTGTCCACAAAATCCTTAATAGGTAAATAACACCAAGAAGATGTGAAGGTAACAAGATAAATGTGTTGATAGAAGATCCGCCACCCTATTGAATAGGGGCTTACCAGAGAGATTGGACACAGATGGGTGTACACCCACTGGGTCAATCTAGCTTGTAATTGAGGATCTTCAGTGACGTCTGCATACCAAGAGGGTAGAGCCAGATGACCCGGTACTTCAAATGTGTCAAGGAAAGGGGGGTATATCCACTCAGATATCCAACGTGTACATATAAAAGATGCAAGAGTAAATAGCGTAATACTGTATATAAGTTTTAAAACTCATTTATTAAAATATATAGGAAAACTCACATTTCAGTAGAGAAAAAAGCGCTTTTTGGAAAACAAAGTAACTGGCAATGTTGGTGGTGTCACCAGCTCATCCCGACGCATTTCATCCAAGGGGACATCATCTGGGTCACCTTTTTTTTACGGACTTTAAAATATATTTTTTTCTTCACAGGAATACTTATATGTTTATGGGACATTTTTAATTTTATCATGAATATGATTATAGTTTATTCATATGGTTGTTAGCGCTACACTTTTTCTTTACATTGCTTCCCTACAAGACGAGGTCACTTGTATGTGTTAGCTGCTTACACAATTTTTTTCTTTTTCTGACAGCGCGGTATTTACACACACATTTTTTTTTGGCCAAATACAACATGCAGGGAGCACCTTCAGGCGTTCTGGAGCACCCAGGCCAATTCTGACATTTCTCTCCTACATGTAAATATCATCATTTATTTGCTAGAAAATTACATAGAACCCCAAAACATTATATTTGTTTTTTAGCAAAGACCCTAGAGAATACAATGGCGGTCATCGCAACTTTTTATCTCGCACGGTATTTGCGCAGCAATTTTTCGAACGTGTTTTTTTGGAAAAAAACTGTTTTGTGCTTTAAAAAAAAAACCAAAACAGTAAAGTTAGCCCAATGTTTTTACATAATGTGAAAGATACAGTTACGCCGAGTAAATAGATACCTAACTTGTCACCCTTCAAAATTGCACACGCTCTTGGAATGGCGCCAAACTTCGCTACTTAAAAATCCCCATAGGCGACGCTATAAAATTTTTTACTGGTTACATGTTTTGAGTTACAGAGGAGATCTAGGGCCAAAATTATTGCTCTCGCTCTAACGTTCGCAGCGATACCTCACACGTGTGGTTTTAACACCGTTTTCATATGTGGGCGGGACTTACATATGCGTTCGCTTCTGCTTTCGCTTCTGGAATGTTTAAAGTGGATGGAACACTGATTAATGAAGCCCCGACAAGCCTTAGGGTCGCCAGAAAAACGAGGTGGTGGCAGGAGATGCAGGGATTGCCAGGTGTAGCAGGTAAAACGGGAGCAGCTGAAGCAGAAGCAGGAATGGGAGGAGCTGAAGTTTGCAGCTAGTTGTAGACAATACAGACGGGAGGCAAGATCCTGAAGGACCAGCATTATTTGTCCTTGATTTGCTTGCTGGGAGTTAAGTCTCTGAACTAGATGTTGCATTTAATCCTCGGTCAGTGGCCGATTCTCAGAGGCACTCATGGCTTGAGCAAACTGTCACGGTACTACTTACAGTGAGCCCACAGGCGAGCAGGTGACACGGGATCCTCCAGGGTGTGGAGTCTAAGGGCCAGCTGGTATTCTGCCAGGGACCCCCTCACAAGGGTTTGGGCTTAGCTGTGTGCTGACCCCAGGTCACGACCCCCTCACTAGGGAAGTACCAGAAGACACTGTCAGACAAGGATGGAAGGATGAAGCAAAGGAGAGCTGGATGGCGAGCCAAGGTCAGGGCGGGCTGCATACAACGTAATCAGAACAAGCCGAGTCAGTACACAAGAGATCAGTTCACGTGAGGTCAGGTTAAGGCAGGTTACACGAAGGGGGCTCAGAAACAAATGTTGCTCAAGGAACCAGAACTGGTCAAAGAGGGATTTAAATAGAGAAGCACATGAGGGGCTGGACAGAAAGTAGCAGGAAGGAATCATATATTAAAGAACAGGTGATGGCGGCGACACCCATAGCTGCAGAGTGCAGCAGAGCTGAACACAACTAGTGGAACAACAGGTGCCAGCCGGCCTACAGCAGTAAAGGTGAGACACAGATCAGCTCTGCAGCTGATCTGTGACACCCCCCCCGACACACACACACCTGTATATATACAGTAACTAATTGCAGTATTTAACCGCTTGTCGACCAGCTGCCGTCATTATACTGTGGCAGGTCAGCACGTTCCCATGAGCCGTCGTAGCTATATGTTGTCCCTTTAAGCAGGAATATCAGGTGCGTGCGCGGCGCTGCACTGAGGGGGAACTGATGCGCGTGGCCAGCAGTCACGATGACTGCCGGTCACGCACGATCGTGGGCACGAGAGCCAGAACAGGGACGTGTGTGTGTAAACATACAAATCCCTGTTCTATGAGGAGAGGAGAGACAGATCGTACTAGCTAGGAACAACGATCTATCATCTCCTCTAGTTAGTTCCTTCCCCCTACAGTTAGAACACACACGAGAGAACACAGTTAGCCCCTCGATCGCCCCCTAGTGTTAACCCCTTCCCTGCCAGTGACATTTACACAGTAATCAGTAGGGATGAGCTTCGAGTTCGAGTCGAACTCATGTTCGACTCGAACATTGGCTGTTCGCAAGTTCGCCGAACAGCGAACAATTTGGGGTGTTCGCGGCAAATTCGAATGCCGCGGAACACCCTTTAAAAGTCTATGGGAGAAATCAAAAGTGCTAATTTTAAAGGCTAATATGCAAGTTATTGTCATAAAAAGTGTTTGGGGACCCAGGTCCTGCCCCAGGGGACCTGGATCAATGCAAAAAAAAGTTTTAAAAACGGCCGTTTTTTCAGGAGCAGTGATTTTAATAATGCTTAAAGTCAAACAATAAAAGTGTAATATCCCTTTAAATTTCATACCTGGGGGGTGTCTATAGTATGCCTGTAAAGGTACGCATGTTTCCTGTGTTTAGAACAGTCTGACAGCAAAATGACATTTTGAAGGAAAAAACTCATTTAAAACTACCCGCGGCTATTGCATTGCCGACAATACACATAGAAGTTCATTGATAAAAACGGCATGGGAATTCCCCAAAGGGCGTGGGAGTCCCCCTAAATTCCATATCAGGCCCTTCAGGTCTGGTATGGATTTTAAGGGGAACCCCGCGCCAAAAAAAAAAAAAAAAAAAAACGGCGTGGGGTCCCCCCAAAAATCCATACCAGACCCTTATCCGAGCACGCAACCTGGCAGGCCGCAGGAAAAGAGGGGGGGACGAGAGTGCGGCCCCCCCCCCTCCTGAACCGTACCAGGCCACATGCCCTCAACATTGGGAGGGTGCTTTGGGGTAGCCCCCCAAAACACCTTGTCCCCATGTTGATGAGGACAAGGGCCTCATCCCCACAACCCTGGCCGGTGGTTGTGGGGGTCTGCGGGCGGGGGGCTTATCGGAATCTGGAAGCCCCCTTTAACAAGGGGACCCCCAGATCCCGCCCCCCCCCGTGTGAAATGGTAAGGGGGTACAAAAGTACCCCTACCATTTCACTAAAAAACTGTCAAAAATGTTAAAAATGACAAGAGACAGTTTTTGACAATTCCTTTATTTAAATACTTCTTCTTTCTTCTATCTTCCTTCATCTTCTGGTTCTTCTGGCTCTTCTGGTTCTTCCTCCGGCGTTCTCGTCCAGCATCTCCTCCGCGGCGTCTTCTATCTTCTTCTCCTCGGGCCGCTCCGCACCCATGGCATGGGAGGAGGCTCCCGCTCTTCTCTTCTTCTTCATCTTCTTCTCTTCTTCTCTTCTTCTTTTCTTCTCTTCTTCATTTTCTTCTCCGGGCCACTCCACACCCATGCTGGCATGGAGGGAGGCTCCCGCTGTGTGACGGCGCTCCTCGTCTGACAGTTCTTAAATAACGGGGGGCGGGGCCACCCGGTGACCCCACCCCCCTCTGACGCACGGTGACTTGACGGGACTTCCCTGTGACGTCACGGGGAATGCCACAGGGAAGTCCCGTCATGTCACGTGCGTCAGAGGGGGGCGGGGTCACCGGGTGGCCCCGCCCCCCGTTATTTAAGAACTGTCAGACGAGGAGCGCCGTCACACAGCGGGAGCCTCCCTCCATGCCAGCATGGGTGCGGAGCGGC
Organism: Aquarana catesbeiana; assembly: GCF_042186555.1. Classification (NCBI taxonomy): domain Eukaryota; kingdom Metazoa; phylum Chordata; class Amphibia; order Anura; family Ranidae; genus Aquarana; species Aquarana catesbeiana. The sequence goes on along the minus strand of NC_133329.1, from coordinate 128,266,604 downwards.
CCGGAGAAGAAAATGAAGAAGAGAAGAAGAGAAGAAAAGAAGAAGATGAAGAAGATGAAGAGAAGAGCGGGAGCCTCCCCCCATGCCATGGGTGCGGAGCGGCCCGAGGAGAAAAAGATAGAAGACGCCGCGGAGGAGATGCTGGACGAGAACGCGGGAGGAAGAACCAGAAGAGCCAGAAGAACCAGAAGAACCAGAAGATGAAGGAAGATAGAAGAAAGAAGAAGTATTTAAATAAAGGAATTGTCAAAAACTGTCTCTTGTCATTTTTAACATTTTTGACAGTTTTTTAGTGAAATGGTAGGGGTACTTTTGTACCCCCTTACCATTTCACACAGGGGGGGGCCGGGATCTGGGGGTCCCCTTGTTAAAGGGGGCTTCCAGATTCCGATAAGCCCCCCGCCCGCAGACCCCCACAACCACCGGCCAGGGTTGTGGGGATGAGGCCCTTGTCCTCATCAACATGGGGACAAGGTGTTTTGGGGGGCTACCCCAAAGCACCCTCCCAATGTTGAGGGCATGTGGCCTGGTACGGTTCAGGAGGGGGGGGGCGCACTCTCGTCCCCCCCTCTTTTCCTGCGGCCTGCCAGGTTGCGTGCTCGGATAAGGGTCTGGTATGGATTTTTGGGGGGACCCCACGCCGTTTTTTTTTTTTTTGGCGCGGGGTTCCCCTTAAAATCCATACCAGACCTGAAGGGTCTGGTATGGAATTTAGGGGGAACCCCACGTCATTTTTTTTTTTAAATTTTGGCCGGGGTTCCCCTTAATATCCATACCAGACCTGAAGGGCCTGGTATGGAATTTAGGGGGACTCCCACGTCATTTTTTTTTTTAAATTTTGGTTCGGGGTTCCCCTTTGGGGAATTCCCATGCCGTTTTTATCAATGAACTTCTATGTGTATTGTCGGCAATGCAATAGCCGCGGGTAGTTTTAAATGAGTTTTTTCCTTCAAAATGTCATTTTGCTGTCAGACTGTTCTAAACACAGGAAACATGCGCCCCTTTACAGGCATACTATAGACACCCCCCAGGTACGAAATTTAAAGGGATATTACACTTTTATTGTTTGACTTTAAGCATTATTAAAATCACTGCTCCTGAAAAAACGGCCGTTTTTAAAACTTTTTTTTGCATTGATCCATGTTCCCTGGGGCAGGACCCAGGTCCCCAAACACTTTTTATGACAATAACTTGCATATTAACCTTTAAAATTAGCACTTTTGATTATTCATGTTCGTGTCCCATAGACTTTAACGGTGTTCGCGTGTTCGAACGAACTTTTTTCCTGTTCGCATGTTCTGGTGCGAACCGAACAGGGGGTTGTTCGGCTCATCCCTAGTAATCAGTGCAGTTTTATAGCACTGATTACTGTATAAATGTCAATGGTCCCAAAAATGTGTCAAAAATGTCCGATCTGTCCGCCATAATGTCGCAGTCCTGATAAAAATTGCAGATCACCACCATTACTAGTAAAAAAAAAATAATAATAAAAATGCCATAAAAATGCCATAAATCTTTCCCATAGTTTGTAGATGATATACACTTATTGCGATTTTTATTACCAAAAATATGTAGAAGAATACATATCGGCCTAAACTGAGGAAAAAATTTTGCTTTTTTTAACAAAAATTGGAGATATTTATTATAGCAAAAAGTACAAAATATTGTGTTTTTTTTCAAAATTGTCGCTCTTTTTTTGTTTATAGTACAAAATATAAAAACCACAAAGGTGATCAAATACCACCAAAAGAAAGCTCTATTTGTGGGGAAAAAAGGATGTTAAGTTTGTATGGGTACTGCGTTACATGACAGCGCAATTGTCAGTTAAAGCGACGCAGTGCCGTATCGAAAAAATGGCCTGGTCATTAAGCAGGCAAATCTTCCGAGGCTGAAGTGGTTAATAAACACCCTTTCTTACACCCACTGCCCCACTGGTAGCCGATAACTGTGCCTGTAATGTTGGCTATTGTTTTTTTTTTTTTTTAGTTACCTTTTCTTAAATTTAAACTTCCTTCCACTTCGCCGTGGCGATGTACATTACATCTTGACTCCCATTGACTCCTGGAATTGATGACACTGATATCCCAGGAGTCAATGGGAGTCAAGTTATTTCAGGCATCCTCCGCTGCCATCGCGTTTTTCTGCAATCCACAGTATGCCGCGCTGTATCCTGACTGCGCAGGCGCCAGATTGGGAGGAGCATACTGGGTAGCCGGCTGCACCAATTCCCGGAAACCAGTACAAATGGAATTCAGGTGCCCACAGTAGCAATGGGGACTGTCTGCATACCAGGGACACTGTGAGTAAACGAAGATTTATCAGCCACATCAATGATCACACTAATAACAATTTACACTTTCGATTGAACTAGCAAAAACATAGGGATGCTTTTTTATTAGAATCGACAAGGAGAACGGAACTCCTCTTTAAGATCATAACTCTGTCTAGGTTGAGATCTATGGGTACAGGCAGAATAGGGGCAGGGGAATGACCTTCTTTGGTATATCAAACCACTCCCTTTTGTACCTCAATACCACAGGTCCAGAAAAAAAGGTATAACACTGTATTTAATTCAATGCAAACAATTTAACCTTTTCATTTTAAACCTGTTCACTTAATAATTAGAGTCCTGGGTCAAAATAGGGCATTTGTGTTACAAAAAGCAATAATCCCTTGTGGGGGGTAGATATGTTGTAGTCCCTAGGGAGAAATGAAGGCCTTGTGTCTTCAGCTAGCTCTTGTGGTATACTGGAGATAACCTGACTAGCAGAGTGAAGTAAATTTGGCTGAGGTGTCCTGGCAAGCAGGGTTATGTAAAGTGTACTTGTGGTGTCCTGAAGCAGGGTGAATACTGTTGCTGCATAGCAGTGAGTAAATGTAGCACAGGGTTCTACATGTTTGGGCAAAAGAAAGACAACATTGTCTGCATGCAGTGTCCCTTTGTGTTAAGATGGTGGGCAAGTGTCCGCTCACCAGTCCTGATGATATTCCTTGGTGGGGAGTGATGTGAACACTCCACAATAGGCCTCTGCAGAGCCTGGCTCTAGGGATGGCACTCGATCTCGTGTTGCGCTGCTGCTCCGCAGGATCCGGCGTGGGTGTGACGAAAGCGGCCTCCAGGCTGTTGCTAAATGACCAGAAGTGGCTGGCAGTGGATGCTCCTGTACACAGGCGTGATGACTCTCTCCCTGTGGCACAGGCCATGACTCGGCCACAGCATGGTCTGACACTGAGTCACTTGCTAGCAGATCCAGGCTGGGGTCCCAAGAGAACGATCCCAGCCTAGCCCAGGCTTTTTATTACCTCTCCCAGCATTCTCCTTTCCCTCCTTAGCAGGCTGGTACTTGTAGTTCATTACAGTCCAACTTGAATGCAAACCCTGGTTCCTTGAACTACACATCCCAAGATGCTTTGCTTCACTCTCTGATATTATTCACCCTGCTGGCAGGATATGATGACACAGAGTCTAAGTTGAGAAGCAGTCTCACTACAGTAAGTGCTGCAGAGTGTCTCCTGGTAAGGCAGGCAATATTACCCAGCTCCTGGCTACATGTGGTAAGATTACTCACTCACATTTGTGGCCCTGAGAGGCCTGCCAAGCCTTAGAAATAAAACCAAAGGTGGAGGAGGACTGGATCTGGTATCACCATAAACTCCAATGCATGTTCTCTTTCATAAATGACAGAAGTCATAAGCCCAGTAAAATAATGTATTCATAGCCCAGTAGGCGAGAGGAGCAGAGCCTCGCGCATGCACAGTAGGGTTCCCAGTGTGAAACCGTAAGGCTACACTGCCGGGTTTCCTTACCCGCAATGGCGGCGGCAACACCCGACAGCTAATGGTAACATCAGCTGCAGTGCTGATATCGCTGGACTCCAGGACAGGTAAGTGTCCTATTATTAAAAGCCAGCAGCTGCAGTATGTGTAGCTGCTGGCTTTTAATTTTTGCAGTGGACCTCCACTTCAAGAACCATCTTCAGCGTAAAGAAGAACAAGGAGTCCTGGAAGTGATGGTTTGGCCCCCACAGAGCCCTGATCTCATCATCATCAAGTCTGGCTGGGATTACAGAAGAGACAGAAGAATTTGAGACAGTCTACATCTACAGAATATCTTTGGTTAGTTCTCCAAGATGTTTGGAACAACCTACCTGCGGGGTTCCTTCAAAAATTGTGTGCAAGTGTACCTGGAAGAATTGATGCTGCTTTGAAGGCAAAGGGTGGTCACACCAAATATTGATTTGATTTGGATTTCTCTTTCTCTGTTTTTTTACTTTCCATTGTGTTACTGTATGTATGTATATACTATATATCTATATGTGTGTGGATTAGGGTTGCCACCTGTCCGTGATTTACCTGGACAGTTCGGGTTGGGAACCATGCGTCCGGGTTTCAGACTGCCTCAAGCCTGGACACATGATTCAGACTGGACTGTGGCTTCCCAGCAGGGTTGCTGGCTGCAGTTGTCTAAGCTGAGAGTGTCTGTTACACTCACTTTCACGCTGCCCAAAGAAAACACTAACAACCCCCCCCAAACACATACACACAGACGGGAGAGGAGAGAGGGCTCAATCTGCACCTCTTACTCCCACCCCTACCCCTCTGTGTCTGCCCACACTCCAATCCCTGGCGCTGTGCCTCAGAAGAGGAAAGCGGGGGCTGGAAATTTGAAGTCCAGCAGCCTCAGATACATCTGGATAAGAAGTGCTGACTGCCAAGGGGTGAGTGAGCTCACCTCCCATCCCTGTCTCTCTGACTGAAGTCTCTTCTCTCTCCTGCCTACACTAAGGTAAATCAGGGTTCTCAGAGCACCCCTTAGATTAGAGTTCCCCTTTACACCAAAGGGCACAGTGTCCCCCCTTACATCAGAGTCCTCTCCATACCACAGAGTTCTCAGTGTTCCCCCTTAAATCAGGGTTCCCAGAGCATCCCTTATGTTAGAGTCCCCAGAGTTCTCCCTTACACCAGAGTCTGCAGAGTCCCCCCTTACAGTGAAAAGGAACTCTGCAAGTTCAGATGTAAAAGGGGAACTCTGTGGACTGTGATGTAAAGGGGAACTCTTGTTATTAATTTCATATGATTAGAAATGTTATTTAATAGCAAAATATATGTATAGTTTATACTATAAAAACAATTGCTGTGTGCCGCTTAAGTGTTTGGGTTTGACTTGAGGAAAAGGTGGCAACCCTAGTGTGGATTGGTATCATAAAAAAATCCATAAATAAGGTTCATACCTGTTTAAACTATTGAAAATACATGGGATGATGAAACATTGAGATAGAGTAACTATATAGGCTCATATGCTTAGTTTTTTACTTTACAAACACACAATTTTTCCCAAAGGGGAACCACAAAAACAGTTATGCCCCGTACACACGATCGGACATTGATCGGACATTCCGACAACAAAATCCATGGATTTTTTCCGACGGATGTTGGCTCAAACTTGTCTTGCATACACACGGTCACACAAAGTTGTCGGAAAATCGGATCGTTCTGAACGCGGTGACGTAAAACACGTATGTCGGGACTATAAACGGGGCAATAGCCAATAGCTTTCATCTCTTAATTTATTCTGAGCATGCGTGGCACTTTGTCCGTCGGATTTGTCTACACACGATCGGAATTTAAAGGATCGGATTTTGTTGTCAGAAAATTTTATAGCATGCTCTCAAACTTTGTGTGTCGGAAATTCCGATGGAAAAAAGTCAGATGGAGCCCACACACGGTCGGAATTTCCGACAACAAGCTCCGATCGCACATGTTCCGTCGGAAAGTCCGACCATGTGTACAGGGCATTAGAATTTAATTTGATCAGATAAGAAACATAAGGAAGAAGAGATGTTTTCCATCCCGAACTTTCAGATTTTCATATCCACTTGATTGATTTGTCCCCATTAACCATTAAAAAAGCAATTGTTCTGTAAATAAAGGCTCGACTCCAGGCAAAAAAAAGTTTTCCCTTTCCAGCACTGCAATGGTTAACTGATTGTTTTTGTCTAGGGGATTGGAGAAGGGCAATATACTTACCTAACCCTCCGATCCTCCTACACAGAAGACCAGTCCCTGTGGCTTCTCCCCACCCCTGCGGTCTAGTGGTCTTATGCGGTGGGTTGTTCCTGACACCATCAAGCCCATAGAGCTGCTTTCGACATTAGGACGCCAGAAACAGTACACCGCTGGATCGCATCGTTTGCTGCTGGAACAGAGGATCAGGTGAGTATAAACTTTCTGGTTGCCCCCGGACAAAACGAGCAGTTAACCCTTTGCAGTGCTGGCACAGCCCCCCTGCATGGGAAAACTTTTTTTTCTGCCCAGAGTTGGGCTTTATTTTTTTTAAATTAAGTTGTACTTATGCATGGCCAGCTTTAGGATAGAAAAAAGAAGAAGAGTGTGAGAAAGAAAGGAAGTAGTTTACTGGGAGCGCAGCAGGGGATAGTGGATCTGCACCTCCTATTAGGATTAGATTACACTTGCGCTTTTTTGTTGTTGTTGGGGGGCGCCATATTTTGTCAAACTTGGCTGGACAGCATCTGGCGAGATAGGCCTCTTTGTATAGTGGCACCGCTGAGTTGATCAGCGATTTCCATGTGTTCAAAGTAGGTACCTCCGTTTGTTTCCATTTAATGAGTAGAGCCTTCCTAGCATAAAATAATAGAAGTCCTATTAGTGTTCTGGTTGCTCGGCGGTGGGCCAAGGAGCCCACCAGACCAAGCAAACAGATCGATACATTCAGGGGAACATGACTCATGATCAAGGTTTCATGTTTTGCAATATTTATCACTTAAATTTTTGTTTTGAAGTTTTTTCGCAAATTTTTTCTACATGCTAACATTGCAGCAGAGCAGGATAGTCCTGTAAACAAATGCACACAGAAATATTGTGAAATCATCCTAACGTGCTTTCATTCACGGAATAACCCCTCTGTGGTGAAATGTTACAATTTATTTTCATTTCTGAGTTCAGGGCAGAACATTTCCACATTGATACATTGTATACTTTTAACTTACTGGCCAATGCAGAGTTCCTCTTTATTTTGAACATTGCTAAAATATAGATTGTCTATGGTCAGGTGATAAATAATTAATGTGTGTGTTCTTTAGTAGTGAATTAACTTTAAAATGGTTGTAAATTAACTTTTTGTTATAACTAACATTTCTATACTTACCTGCTCTGTGCAATGATCAAAATCAGTGCCTAAACATTTTTTACCTTGGTGCAAGGAATGCATTAAGGTAAAAAATGTTTAGGCTTAGAACCACTTTAATGATTGATCTTCTTTTTTTTTTTTTTTTTGCAGTATTTACCTCACATTCTATATTTTACTTTGATGAACTGACTCTCTTATTATTTAAAGCGGAGTTCCACCCTAAAGTGGAACTTCCGCTCATCGGATTCCTCCCCCCCTCCGGTGTCATAATTGGCACCTTTCAGGGGGGAGGGGGGTGCAGATACCTGTATAATACAGGTATCTGCACCCACTTCCGGGTATAGCTAGCCGCAGCTAGCCGCAGACTCCCCGCCCACCCCCATTGTGTTGTGGGAAATACACAGTTCCCACAACACAACGGGGACCAGTGTAGACGCGCAGCGCGACTCGCACATGCGCAGTAGGGAACCGGGCAGTGAAGCCGCAACGCTTCACTTCCTGATTCCCTCAGTGAGAATGGCGGTGGCAGCACCCGAGGATCGAGGGACGGTTTGGTCTCGGGTGCCGACATCGCTCGACCCCGGGACAGGTAAGTGTCCTTATTTTAAAAGTCAGCAGCTGCAGTATTTGCAGCTGCTGACATCTAAAAATTTTTTTTTTCGCGAAACTCCGCTTTAATGTGATATTTCCAAAAAATGGGTCACATGACCTTCATATTGCATGAGGACATCTTTAGTGAATTGACCCCATAGTGCTGCTGTCTGCAGCATTCTCCCATGAGTCCAAGGTAGGGGCCAGAGGCATGATGCCTAGGACCCACAGGTAGTGGACTGAATAAGTAACTTCTGTCTTCTCCATATCTCCAAATTCCTTTTTTAACTCTTTTTCATTGAGTATGAGTGTTATTATTTACTGGTACCCTATAGAGAGGCCTAAATTGAACATGTGTGGGATATTTGCTGTATCATTATTTTTTCAGAGTGGTCAGATTATTTATAAATTGCCATTAAATGTAATAATAGATAATAATAGTGGGATCTCACTGCACACAGATAGCAATAACTGACAAAGTCTAACCCTTCTGCCTATAAAATAATAATTATAGTTATCTATCTATCTATCTATCTATCTATCTATCTATCTATCTATCTATCTATCTATCTATCCAGATATATATATATATATTTACTGTATTTGTGTGCAACTTTGGTAATTTGTTGGCAAATCACTTTAACGTCGACTTATCTTAACAACATGAAGCTATTGTATGACAAAATGTACCAGCAATGTGTCAAAGGCATTGGCTTTGTTAGTAGCTAGGAACCTACTCTTTAGGCAGGCTTTATTGCCCCCTAGTGTTGGATGATGTAGTTGACATTATTATTATCATACAGGATTTATATAGCGCCAACAGTTTACGCAGTGGTTTATAACTTGAGGGTAGACAGCACAGCTACAATACACTTTAATACAGTAGGAATCAGAGGGCCCTGCTCATTAGAGCTTACAATCTAAGAGAGAGGGTTAAGAGATACAAGAGGTAATAACTGTGGAGGATGTTCCGATGAAGAAAATAAATGTACAGTGGTTACCTGGGGGCCAGATAGGCTTCTCTGAAGAAATTAATTTTCAGGGATTGTTTGAAAGTGGACAAAGTAGGAGATATTCAGACAGATTGGGGTACAGCATTCCAAAAGTTGGGAGAGGCTCGGGGGAAGTCCTGGAGGGGAGTATTTGAGGAGGTGACAAGAAAACTAGAGTGCAGGAGGTTTTGGGTGTAACGAAGGGAATGATTTGGTTGGTCATCTAACTTAAAGCTATATTAAGCCCAAAACCCAAAAATGTAATATATTTGTCAGGAACTTGGTAGAAGGCCGAGATGCTGGGAGGGCTCCCCTTGCGGCTGAGTGCAGCACACCTCTGAAGGTGACACAGGAGGTATGGTGCCCACAGAAGCACGAGTTACCTGATTGCTGGAGCTGGTTTCCAGGAGCTTTCTGGGATAGGCAAGGTATACTGCAAGCAGGGGCGTAACTAGAAATAGCAGGGCCCCATAGCAAAATGTTGTATGGGGCCCCCCTGCAAACAGCCCCCCCCACAGCTGCCCTAGTGTCAATGCAACGTGACCTGTGCCACATATAGCGTGACCTGTGCACAATGCAGCGTGACCTGTGCCCAATGCAGCGTGACCTGTGCACAATGCAGCGTGACCTGTGCACAATGCAGCATGACCTGTGCCCCATACAGCGTGACCTGTGCCCAATGCAGCGTGACCTGTGCCCAATGCAGCGTGACCTGTGCCCAATGCAGCGTGACCTGTGCCCCATACAATGTGACCCATGCCCCATACAGCATGACCTGTGCCCCATACAGCATGACCTGTGCCCCATACAGCGTGACCTGTGCCCCATACAGCATGACCTGTGCCCAATGCAGCATGACCTGTGCCCAATGCAGCGTGACCTGTGCCCCATACAGCGTGACCTGTGCCCCATACAGCATGACCTGTGCCCCATACAGCGTGACCTGTGCCCCATGCAGCGTGACCTGTGTCCAATGCAGCGTGACCTGTGCCCAATACAGCATTGCCTGTGCCCAATACAGCCTGGTCTGCCTGTGCCCCATACAGCCTCACCTGTGCAGAGGAAGAGGCAAGCCACCCGGATCAGCAGAGAGCGAGATTGCCCGCTGTAATAGCTTTCATTTGAATTTCCCGTCTTCCCGGGGCTCATCGTCACATAGCCCCACCTCTTGGCCTGACGCCTTTGATGACGTCACACGTCCTGCATTTGATTGGCGTTCTGTCTATCAAAGGCGCCGGGCCAAGAGTTGGAGCTATGTGACGTGAGCCCCGGGAACACTGGAAGTTCTAATGAAAGCTATTACATCGGGCAATTCAGCTCTCTGCTGATCCGGGTGGCTTGCCTCTTCCTCTGCACAGGTGAGGCTCTATGGGGCACAGGCAGACCAGGCTGTATTGGGCACAGGCAACGCTGTATTGGGCACAGGCCATGCTGCATTGGGCACAGGTCACAGCTTGCCTCTTCCTCTCCTCTCTCTTCCCCTGGCTGGGAGACTGTGCCGGCGGTGCTCTCATCCTCACTGGGCCCCACTTGGCTGCGGGCCCCATAGCGCCCGCATGGATCGCTATGGTGGTAGTTACGGCCCTGACTGCAAGGCAGGCGTGCTTGGAAAGTCCAGGAGCTGCGGACCAGTGGAGCAGACCGGATATCTGAATCGGGAGCCAGGCCAGGGGTCATTCACAGTAGGACAGTCCCAGATCAGAGTGACCAAGGGTCAGCCGAGTCTTTGCACAGGAGACAGGTAAAGGCAGAGTCTGAAAGCCAGCTGGGATCAGATGCGGGGAGCAAGCAGGAACAATGCAGGAGACAAGCCGAGGGGTCAAGCCAGGAGATCAAGAAGAGTAGGTCAAGGCAGTCTGGGTTTGTACACAGGAAATCAAATCAGCAGTATACACAAGGCACAGGAACACAAAGGGAAGCTGACAATAAACCAGCAATGCACCATTGTCAGCAGCGAGTTTAAATAGGCAGTGGCGCCACTATCACGCTGTGCGTATGCCGTCGCGCATGAGCGTTCGCCTGTTCATGGCGCTGTGCGTCCTTGTGCGTTGATTCGTGCCATGTTGGTTCGCGATCCCTGCACTATTGCACCTGGGGATGCGCCTATTTCCCTGATAATATTGCAGTTTATAGATCCTTAGATGTGGTCACTGCAAAAGTATTTTTTAGGCTTATTTATCCCTTTTTTTCGCCTGGTGATTCACACTTCTTTCTTAGGGTGTCTGAACTCTGGATGAAGTAGTAAACAGTGTTAATTTCGTTGATGAAAACATTTTCGGCAAAATTTTTGTCAGCAGGCTTTTTACAGTGACAAAAACTAAATGAAAAGTACATAGAAAAAATGTGAATACCCTCTAGGGGGAACTTTGAATGGCAACAACACAAAAAAGATATATATAAAAATGGTATTTATTGAAAAATATGAGATAAAAAATCATCAGTCACATATACAATACCTCACAAAAGTGAGTACACCCCTCACATTTTTGTAATTATTTTATTATATCTTTTTATGTGACAACACTGAAGAAATTACACTTTGCTACAATGTAAAGTAATGAATGTACAGCTTGTATAACAGTGTAAATTTGCTGTTCCCTCAAAATAACTCAAAACAAAGCCGTTAATGTCCAAACCGCTGGCAACAAACGTGAGTACACCCCTAAGTAAAAATGTCTAAATTGAGCCCAAAGTGTCAATATTTTGTGTGGCCACCATTATTTTCCAGCGCGACCTCAACCCTCTTGGGCATAGGTTTCACCAGAGCTTCACATGTTGCCACTGGAATCCTCTTCCACTCTTCCATGATGACATCACAGAGCTGGTGGATGTTAGAGACCTTGCGCTCCTCCACCTTCCATTTGAGGATGCCCCACAGATGCTCAATAGGGTTTAGGTCTGGAGACATGCTTAGCCAGTCCATCACCTTTACCCTCAGCTTATTTAGCAAGGCAGTGGTCGTCTTGGAGTTGTGTTTGGGGTCATTATCATGTTGGAATACTGCCCTGTGGCCCAGTCTCCAAAGAGAGGGGATCATGCTCTGTTTCAGTATGTCGAAGTACATGTTGGCATTCATGGTTCCCTCAATGAACTGTAGCTCCCCAGTGCCGGCAGCACTCATGCAGCCCCAGACCATGACACTCCCACCACCATGCTTGACTGTAGGTAAGACACACTTGTCTTTGTACTCCTCACGTGGTTGCCACCACACACGCTTAAAATCATGTGAACCAAATAAATTTATCTTGGTCTCATCAGACCACAGGACATAGTTTCAGTAATCCCTGTCATTGTCTTCGTCAAACTGTTTGCAGGCTTTCTTGTGCATCATCTTTAGAAGAGGCTTCCTTCTGGGATGACAGTCATGCAGACCAATTTGATGCAGTGTGCAACGTACAGTCTAAGCACTGACAGGCTGATCCCCCACTCCTTCAACCTCTGCAGCTATGCTGGTAGCACTCATATGTCTATTTCCCAAAGACAACCTCTGGATATGACGCTGAGCACGTGCACTCAACTTCTTTGGTTGTCCATGGCGAGGCCTATTCTGAGTGGAACCTATCCTGTTAAACCGCTGTATGGTCTTGGCCACCATGCTACAGCTCAGTTTCAGGGTCTTGGCAATCTCCTTTTAGCCTACGCCATCTTTATGTAGAGCAACATTTTTTTTCTCAGATCCTCAGAGAGTTCTTTGCCATGAGGTGCCATGTTGAACTTCCAGTGACCAGTATGAGAAAGTGAGAGTGATAACACCAAATTTAACACTTTTGCTCCCCATTCACACCTGAGACCCTATAACACTAACAATTCACATGACACCGGGGAGGAAAATGGCTAATTGGGCCCAATTTGGACATTTTCACTTAGGGGTGTACTCACTTTTGTTGCCAGACATTAATGGCTGTGTGTTGAGTTATTTTGAGGGGACAACAAATTTACACTGTTATACAAGTTGTACACTCACTACTTTACATTGTAGCAAAGTGTAATTTCTTCAGTGTTGTCACATTAAAAGATATAATAACACTCACTTTTGTGAGATACTGTATGATTAGAAAAACACACAAAGACAATTGACATATACATCATTTCTTGCAATAGAATATTGGTACATAGGACTAGTAGTTACTCTCCAATGTTCGAGAAAAACTCTTCGGTATCCAACGCATTTCTGGTTCAAAGCCCTTTTATCAGGGGTATTTATACAGGAGAATTTGTTTTCTGATAGATAACAAAATATAGAATAAAACAGTTTTTAATGCAAAACATACATTGGCATGGCATAGTGAACAAGTTACATCCCAGATTCATGAGCGACCTACCAGTATAAGGTGAATGGCGCTGCACTCAAGTACACAATTCAAGAAAAAGTAGAATTGTCACTGTCAGTGGATGGCGTGGTTTAGGGGTCTGGTCTAGCTTCCGTTTCAGCTTGACATGCCCAACAAATGATGCCGTATCACTCTCCCCCAGGTAAGAGTTGTTAGGCTAATAGCAGGAACTAGAGATGGAATAAACAAAAGAGAAAGGGAGGTGACACTTGTCTACCACACCTTCCCACCAGCCATACTATTGGAAAGTAGCACTGCATCAAACTATAAACAGGTTTAGCAGTTTATGAGACAAATGACCTCCTAGACACTACATTAATTTGCTTGATAAGTGGGGATGAGCCGAACACCCCCCGGTTCAGTTCGCACCAGAACATGCAAACGGAGCGAAACTTCGCATGAACGTTAGAACCCCATTGAAGTCTATGGGACTCAAACGTTCAAAATCAAAAGTGCTAATTTTAAAGGCTAATTTGCATGGTATTGTCCTAAAAAGGGTTTGGGGACCCGGGTCCTGCCCCAGGGGACATGTATCAATGCAAAAAAAGTTTTAAAAATGGCTTTTTTTTTCGGGTGCAGTGATTTTAATGATGCTTAAAGTGAAAAAAAGTGAAATATTCCTTTAAATATCGTACCTGGGGGGTGTCTATAGTATGCCTGTAAATTGGCGCGTGTTTCCGGTGCTTAGAACAGTCCCTGCACAAAATGACATTTTTAAAGGAATAAAAGTAAGTAAGTAAATGTAATGTCGGGTCCCGGCAATATGGATGAAAATCAGTGAGACAAACGGCATGGGTACCCCCCCATCCATTACCAGGCCCTTTGGGTCTTGTATGGATATTAAGGGGAACCCCGCACCCAAATTAAAAAAAGGAAAGGCGTGGCCCTCTGAACAGCAGTATACAGGCGGTGCAAACAAGACAGGGACTGTAGGTTTGTTGTTAAGTAGAATCTGTTTGTAATTTTGAACTGGTACATGTTTAAAGTGTAGCTCCAGCCAAAAAATCTATTTTTAAGCTTTTTGGAAAACATAGGGAAGGGTTATCACCATTTGTTTTGCTGTCTGTGCTCCTCTTCAGAAGATTTCACCTCACTTTCTGTCCCAATGACAAATGTTTTTTGAAAATTTGGGGTTTTTAGTGAAACAAGGATTGGCGATAAAGCATCAGTGGAAAGGAAAAACATTTTTCCCATATTAACTCTTACAGGAGAGAATTTCCCTTCCTAGGTGTAGATTTCATCTCACTTCCTGTTGTCTCCTTCCATTTGCAAGTAGGAGTCGTTTGTAAGTTGGATGTTTGAAAGTAGGGGCCTGCCCTATATACTCTGCAGAAATTGGGGCCTTAGGTGTTGGTGTTGCCACAACACTGTAAGACCTTACAGGGCCCTGCTGTGAAATATTAGATCAAGAATTGTAATTACGTGCACCTGTTGAACAGGGTCAGGAAAATTGGGCCTTTGGTGATGGTGCTGGTGCCACAACACTGTAAGACCTCACAGTTACTCTTGGTGGGCGCAGAAACGGGCCCTGCTGTGAAATATTAGATCATAGACATGTGCGTTTCGTTCCGAATCGAAATTCGGACAAATTTTTCATTATTCGGAAATTCGGATACATCCGAATTTCCGAATTACAAAAGTAACGAATTTAAACGAATCCGAAAAAAAACGAACGAATTTGAAAACAAATTCAAATCGAATTAGAAAACAAATTGGAATCGAATTAGAAAAAAATAGAAAACGATTTTCTAAAAAATGCAATATAGTAGAATATAAAATAATAAAGCAATAGAATATATATATATATATATATATATATATATATATATATATATATATATATATATATATATATATATATGAAATATTTTATTTATTATTCTGTTCTATTGTTTTTCTATGCTTTTCTTTTCTATTATTTTCTATTCTATAATAGTCTTTTCTATTCAAATTCAAATTCATTCTATACGAAATTCAAATTTCGGAACATGGCTTCTGAAGTTCGAATTTCGTATAGAATAAATTTGAATTTGAATAGAAAAGATTAGAATAGAAAATAATAGAAAAGACTAGACAAGCAATACAGAACAGAATAAAATATAATATAATATATATATTTTATTCTATTCTGTTCTATTGTTTTTCTAGTCTATTCTTTTCTACTCTATTCTAATCTTTTCTATTCAAATTCATTTTATACTAAATTCGCATTTCAGGGGATGGTTTTATATATATATATATATATATATATATATATATATATATATATATATATATACAGTGGGGACGGAAAGTATTCAGACCCCCTTAAATTTTTCACTCTTTGTTATACTGCAGCCATTTGCTAAAATCATTTAAGTTCATTTTTTTTCTCATTAATGTACACACAGCACCCCATATTGACAGAAAAACACAGAATTGTTGACATTGTTGACATTTTTGCAGATTTATTAAAAAAGAAAAACTGAAATATCACATGGTCCTAAGTATTCAGACCCTTTGCTCAGTATTTAGTAGAAGCACCCTTTTGATCTAATACAGCCATGAGTCTTTTTGGGAAAGATGCAACAAGTTTTTCACACCTGGATTTGGGGATCCTCTGCCATTCCTCCTTGCAGATCCTCTCCAGTTCTGTCAGGTTGGATGGTAAACATTGGTGGACAGCCATTTTTAGGTCTCAGAGGTGCTCAATTGTGTTTAAGTCAGGGCTCTGCCTGGGCCATTCAAGAACAGCCATGGAGTTGTTGTGAAGCCACTCCTTCGTTATTTCAGCTGTGTGCTTAGGGTCATTGTCTTGTTGGAAGGTAAACCTTCGGCCCAGTCTGAGGTCCTGAGAACTCTGGAGAAGGTTTTCATCCAGGATATCCCTGTACTTGGCCGCATTCATCTTTCCCTCGATTGCAACCAGTCATCCTGTCCCTGCAGCTGAAAAACACCCCCACAGCATGATGCTGCCACCACCATGCTTCACTGTTGGGACTGTATTGGACAGGTGATGAGCAGTGCCTGGTTTTCTCCAAACATACCGCTTAGAATTAAGGCCAAAAAGTTCTATCTTGGTCTCATCAGACCAGAGAATCTTATTTCTCACTATCTTGGAGTCCTTCAGGTGTTTTTTAGCAAACTCCATGCAGGCTTTCATGTGTCTTGCACTGAGGAGAGGCTTCCATCGGGCCACTCTGCCATAAAGCACCGACTGGTGGGGGGCTGCAGTGATGGTTGACTTTCTACAACTTTCTCCAATCTCCCGACTGCATCTCTGGAGCTCTGGAGCTTTTTTTTGTAACCTTGGCCAGATCTGTGCCTTGCCACAATTCTGTCTCTGAGCTCTTCAGGCAGTTCCTTTGACCTCATGATTCTCATTTGCTCTGACATGCATTGTGAGCTGTAAGGTCTTATATAGACAGGTGTGTGGCTTTCCTAATCAAGTCCAATCAGTATAATCAAACACAGCTGGACTAAAATGAAGGTGTAGAACCATCTCAAGGATGATCAGAAGAAATGGACAGCACCTGAGTTAAATATATGAGTGTCACAACAAAGGGTCTGAATACTTAGGACCATGTGATATTTCAGATTTTCTTTTTTAATAAATCTGCAAAAATGTCAACAATTCTGTGCTTTTCTGTCAATATGGGGTGCTGTTTGTACATTAATGAGGAAAAAATGAACTTAAATGATTTTAGCAAATGGCTGCAATATAACAAAGAGTGAAAAATTTAAGGGGGGTCTGAATATATAAATATATATATATATATATATATATATATATATAAACCATCTTCCAAAATTCGAATTTCGTATAAAATGAATTTGAATAGAAAAGATTAGAATAGAGTAGAAAAGAATAGACTAGAAAAACAATAGAACAGAATAGAATAAAATATATATATTATATTATATTTTATTCTGTTCTATTCTATTGCTTGTCTAGTCTATTCTTTTCTATTCTTTTCTATTCTAATCTTTTCAAATTCAAATTCATTCTATACGAAATTCGAACTTCAGAAGCCATGTTCCGATATATATATTATATTATATTATATTATATCATATGATATTATATTATGTTTTTTTTCTATTCTGTTCTATTGTTTTTCTATTATTTTCTATTCTATTCTAATCTTTTCTATTTGAATTCAAACTCATTCTATACTAAATTAGAATTTTGGAAGATGTTATATATATATTATTTTCTATTTTATTAGAATCTTTTCTATTTTAATGCGAAATCATTCTATATGAAATTCGAATTTCAGAAAATGGTTATACAGAAATAGAATGAAATCGAATTCTAAAAGAAAGTACTAGAACAGAAAAACAATAGAACACAATCGAAAAAAAAAAATAAAACATCTTCCGAAATTGGAATTTGGTACAGAATGAATTCAAATTCGAATAGAAAAGATTAGAATAGAATAGAAAATAATATAAAAGAATAGCATAGAAAAACAATAGAATAGAATAGAAAAAAATATAATATATTCTATTCTAATGTTTTCTATTCAAATTCATTCTGTATCAAATTCCAATTTTGGAAGATGATTTTATATATATATAATTCGATTTCATTCTATTTCTATAGAACAATTTTCCGAAATTCAAATTTCGTATAGAATGAATTCACATTCAAATTGAAAAGATTAGAATAAAATAGAAAAGAATAGCATAGAAAATCAATAGACCAGCATAGAAAAAATATTTTATATATTATATATATATATATATATATAAAAATATGAAACCATCTTCCGAAATTCGAATAGACTAGAAAAACAATAGAACAGAATAGAATAAAATATAATATATATATCATATTTTATTCTGTTCTGTTCTATTGTTTTTCTAGTCTATTATTTTCTATTCAAATTTGAATTCATTCTATATGAAATTCAAAATTCAGAAGCCAATTTTTCTATTTTTAATTTGAATTCATTATAGGATATTTGATTTTCGGAAGATGGCTTCTGAAATTCGAATTTCATATAGAATGAATTTGAATTTGAATAGAAAAAATTAGAATAGAAAATAATAGAAAAGACGAAATTTGAATTTCGGAAGATGGTTCTATATATATATATATATATATATATATATATATATATATATACATATACATATACATATATATATATATATATATATATATATATATATATATATATATATATACATATACATATATATATATATATATATATATATATATATATATATATACATATACATATATATATATATATATATATATATATATACATATATAAAAAACCATCTTCCAAAATTCGAATTTCATATAAAATTAATTCGAATTTGAATAGAAAAGATTAGAATAGAGTAGAAAAGAATAACATAGAAAAACAATGGAACAGAATAGGAAAAAATATAATATATATATAACCATCTTCTGAAATTGGAATTTGGTACAGAATGAATTCGAATTTGAATAGAAAAGGTTATAATAGAATATATTATATTTTTTTCTATTCTGTTCTATTGTTTTTCTATGCTATTCTTTTATATTTTCTATTCTATTACAATCTTTTCTATTGGAATTCGATTTCATTCTATATGAATTTCGAATTTCGCAAAATGGTTATATATAGTTTACTTTTTCAAATTCGGTTAAATTTTTTTCGAATGTGGTAGATTTTTTTTTTATTTGATAGTTTTTCGAATGCGGTCGAATTTTTTCGAATGCAGGAGAATTTTTTCGAATACGAAACTAAAGGAATGTAACAAATGCAACAAATTTAACTAAACAAATTTAGTTAAATAACGAATCGAAATGAAACTAAACAAATTTTTTCATCCTGCACATGTCTAGACAGCGCTGGTCCAGGAATGACAGCACTTGTGACGTGTGACATGTCATTCATGTCACTTCCTGGTCTGGGCACAGGAGGGGGGCTCAGTGGACGGATGTTTGTTGAGCTTCCGCTGCCCTTGTCAGTGACACCTGCCCGGTGCCTGCAGGTGGAACAGTGGAACACAGTAAAGATGACGAGGTCTGATGGGGGCTGGGTGTTTCTCCATCTCCGGGGCTGCGATGTGTGGCAGTCCGTTCCTCCCCCTCACTTGACGTGGAGACGGGGTCCGGCCTTCTGCGCATCTGTGGCTGTGGGTGGGACAGGTGAGAGCACGCTGTATGGCAGCTCTGCCAGGCGCAGTGGGGTTCTCTCTTCCCGCCTCCCTCGTGCTGTATGGCCAATCAGGCATGACGTTGATGGAGCCCCGCCTTGGACGGGGAGTACAAGGTTACCTGGGATGTTTGGTGGTTCATTTGATTCACAAAACAGCACATGTAGACCTGAGCCGGTTTACACATAACATGTGAACCACAGTGGGACTATTTCTTCCTCCATGTACATTCTACCGTGAGTTCTGTTTTTTGGCTCATTTTATTTCGGTTTCATCACACATTCACTCTCATGTTATCCCCCTGTGGGAATACATAGAGACATTTTTACACTCTTATGCCCTGTATACACGCACGAGGTATCACTGACGTCGCTGTAGCTCTACCACCATCTGTGGCTGTGGGCGGGACAGGTGAGAGCATGCTGTATGGCGACTCCGCCGTGCGCAGTGGGGTTCTCTCTTCCCGCCTCCCTCGTGCTGTATGGCCAATTAGGCATGACGTTGATGGGGCCCTGCCTCGGACGGGGAGTACAAGGTTACCTGGGATGTTTGGTGGTTCATTTTTTACACTCTTATGCCCTGTACACATGATTGCACATTCCCAAAACAAAATCCGAACGTCAAGAACGCGGTGACGTACAACACTTACGACAAGCCGAGAAAAATGAAGTTCAATAGCCAGTGCGGCTCTTCTGCTTGATTCCGAGCATGCGTGGAATGTTGTGTGTTGGAATTGTGTACACACGATCGGAACTTACGAGAACGGATTTTGTCGGAAAATTTGAGATCCAGATCTAAAATTTTGTGTGACGGAAATTCCGATGGAAAATGTCTGATGGAGCCTACACCTGGTCGGAATTTCCAACAACAAGCTCCCATCGAACATTTTCCGCCAGAAAATCCGACCTTGTGTAAGGGGCATTATACTTCCACACCTTCACTAACCAACACCTTATCGTTGATATTCTCCCACTTATTTCTCACAGATCACGATGCACGTTACCTGCACACACACCACATTGGATCAGGCTATGACCACCTTGCGGTCCCTTGTCTGCTTTCCCCGGTCCTTGGGGGGGTTCCCCGTCTCAGCCCCGGGGGAGATATCCCACCCAGTATCCCCACTCTCCTGTGCAGATATCGGGTCCAGCCTTGAGACTGTGCAGTAAGTTATTAACTTATTCTAGTGTCCCTATTTCATTGAAATATATATTGCTGAAATCTTCTTTTTCCAGAGGACATCTTTAACTATCAATATCTATTTTTCTTTATAGTATATAAAATCATTACACTCCTGATGAATGGCTGAAATGCCAAGAAACGCGTTGAGTGCTACCAGATGTCAAGCGATATTTGGTTATATTATTCATATTAATATTTTTTTCATGTATATTGTTTATACCTATTCGCCAATTGTATTGTATGATATGAGCAGTATTTTTTTAGTGTAAGTCATGTGACTATATACTTAATATAAAGTTTCTCTTTAGAATGTGGTATGAACAATAAATCTTGCATTGTAATTTTATTCATGTATTGATCCTATTTTGACATGGCGTGCCTCATATAAAGTCCCAGGGAGCGGCAGATTGGCAGTTGTGGAAGTGATCGGTAGCTTCAAAGTCGCTTGTATCACTTCCACATTGAAAGCTAACAGTTGGCTTTACAAAAGTACACACACTTCTGCCCCCCTTTTCCTATCATTGTGCCCTGAGGTGGCTGCCTAAGAAGCCTTATGCTGGCGCTGACCCTGGATGTAGGAGAGCTTACAGGTTCAGGTCTGGTCACTGGCCTGCACTATTCAATGGAAATAAGATACACCTGTGGTCAAATCCAAATGGCACATATATATATATATATATATATATATATATATATATATATATATATATATATATATGACACACAGTATATCACAAAAGTGAGTACACCCCTCACATTTTTGTAAATATTTTATTATATCTTTTCATGTAACAACACTGAAGAAATGACACTTTGCTACAATGTAAAGTAGTGAGTGTACAGCTTGTATAACAGTGTAAATTTGCTGTCCTCTCAAAATAACTCAACACACAGTAATTAATGTCTTAACCGCTGGCAACAAAAGTGAGTACACCCCTAAGTGAAAATGTCCAAATTGGGCCCAAATAGCCATTTTCCCTCCCCGGTGTCATGTGACTCGTGAGTGTTACAAGGTCTCAGGTGTGAATGGGGAGTAGGTGTGTTAAATTTGGTCACTGGAAGTTCAACATGGCACCTCATGGCAAAGAACTCTCTGAGGATCTGAAAAAATAATTGTTGCTCTACATAAAGATGGCCTAGGCTATAAGAAGATTGCCAAGACCCTGAAACTGAGCTGCAGCACGGTGGCCAAGACCATACAGCGGCATAACAGGACAGGTTCCATTCAGAACAGGCCTCTCCATGGTCTACCAAAGAAGTTGAGTGCACGTGCTCAGCATCATATCCAGAGGTTGTCTTTGGGAAATAGACTTATGAGTGCTGCCAGCATTTCTGCAGAGGTTGAAGCGGTGGGGAGTCAGCCTGTCAGTGCTCAGACCATACGCCGCACACTGCATCAAATTGGTCTGCACGGCTGTCATCCCAGAAGGAAGCCTCTTCTAAAGATGATGCATAAGAAAGCCTGCAAACAGTTTGCTGAAGACAATCAGACTAAGGACATGGATTACTGGAACCATGTCCTGTGGTCTGATGAGACCAAGATAAACTTATTTGGTTCAGATGGTGTCAAGCGTGTGTGGCGGCAACCAGGTGAGGAGTATAAAGACAAGTGTGTCTTGCCCACAGTGAAGCATGGTGGTGGGAGTGTCATGGTCTGGGGCTGCATGAGTGCTGCCAGCACTGGGGAGCTACAGTTCATTGAGGGAACCACGAATGCCAACATGTACTGTGACATACTGATGCCGAGCATAATCCCCTCCCTTCGGAGACTGGGCCGCAGGGCAGTATTCCAACATAACGACCCCAAACACACCTCCAAGATGACCACTGCCTTGCTAAAGAAGCTGAGGGTAAAGGTAATGGACTGGCCAAGCATGTCTCCAGACCTAAACCCTATTGAGCATCTGTGGGGCATCCTCAAATGGAAGGTGGAGGTGCGCAAGGTTTCTAACATCCACCAGCTCCATGATGATGTCATGGAGGAGTGCAAGTGGATTCCAGTGGCAACCTGTGAAGCTCTGGTGAACTCCATGCCCAAGGGGGTTAAGGCAGTGCTGGAAAATAATGGTGGCCACACAAAATATTGACACTTTGGACATTTTCACTCAGGGGTGTACTCACTTTTGTTGCCAGCGGTTTAATGGCTGTGTGTTGAGTTATTTTAAGGGAACAGCAAATTTACACTGTTATACACGCTGTACACTCACTACTTTACATTGTAGCAAAGTGTAATTTCTGCAGTGTTGTCACATGAAAAGATAGAATAAAATATTTACGAAAATGTGAGTGGTGTACTCACTTTTGTGAGATACTATATACAGTGGAACCTCGGTTTGTGAGTATCGCGGTTAGCGAGCGTTTCGCAAACCGAGCACTGTATTTCTAAAATTATTAACTCGGTTTGCGAGTGTTGTCTCACAAAACGAGCAGGATTCAGGCCAAAAGCAGTGTGCATTACCGTTTTTGGCCTGAGGTGGGGGGCGCCGGAAGCCGAGCAGAGCCGAAAGTCGCCGATCGGCCCTGTTCGGAAAGGCCCGAGGACAGTTTGGCTGACCTCGGCAAACCTCAGAAAGGCTCGTGAACAGAGTCTTTCCGAGGTTTGCCGAGGTCCGCTGAAGTGTCCCTCTGGCCTTTTCGGCCGTTTTCGAGGCTCTCCGGCGCCCCCCTCCTCTGGCCGCATGTGGTATTGCATCCCATTGAAGTCAATGCAGAACTAATTATTTTCGTTTCCATTGACTTCAATGGGAAAACTCGCTTTGATATGCGAGTACATTGGATTACGAGCATACTCCTGGAACGGATTATGCTCGTAATCCGAGGTTCCACTATACAGTGGGGACGGAAAGTATTCAGACCCCCTTAAATTTTTCACTCCTTGTTATATTGCAGCCATTTGCTAAAATCATTTAAGTTCATTTTTTTCCTCATTAATGTACACACAGCACTCCATCTTGACAGAAAAACAGAATTGTTGACATTTTTGCAGATTTATTAAAAAAGAAAAATATCACATGGTCCTAAGTATTCAGACCCTTTGCTGTGACACTCATATATTTAACTCAGGTGCTGTCCATTTCTTCTGATCATCCTTGAGATGGTTCTACGCCTTCATTTGAGTCCAGCTGTGTTTGATTATACTGATTGGACTTGATTAGGAAAGCCACACACCTGTCTATATAAGACCTTACAGCTCACAGTGCATGTCAGAGCAAATGAGAATCATGAGGTCAAAGGAACTGCCTGAAGAGCTCAGAGACAGAATTGTGGCAAGGCACAGATCTGGCCAGGGTTACAAAAAAATTCTGTTGCACTTAAGGTTCCTAAGAGCACAGTGGCCTCCATAATCCTTAAATAAAAGACATTTGGGATGACCAGAACCCTTCCTAAAGCTGGCTGTCCGAGAGAAGAGCCTTGGTGAGAGAGGTAAAGAAGCACCCAAAGATCACTGTGGCTGAGCTCCAGAGATGCAGTCGGGAGATGGGAGAAAGTTGTAGTAAGTCAACCATCACTACAGCCCTCCACCAGCTGGGGCTCTATGGCAGAGTGGCCTCTCCTTAGTGCAAGACACATGAAAGCCTGCATGGAGTTTGCTAAAAACACCTGAAGGACTCCAAGATGGTGAGAAATAAGATTCTCTGGTCTGATGAGACCAAGATAGAACTTTTTGGTCTTAATTCTAAGTGGTATGTGTGGAGAAAACCAGGCACTGCTCATTACCTGTCCAATACAGTCCTGACAGTGAAGCATGGTGGTGGAAGCATCATGCTGTGGGGGTGTTTTTCAGCTGCAGGGACAGGACAACTGGTTGCAATCGAGGGAAAGATGAATGCAGCCAAGTACAGGGATATCCTGGACGAAAACCTTCTCCAGAGTGCTCAGGACCTCGGACTGGGCGGAAGGTTTACCTTCCAACAAGACAATGACCCTAAGCACACAGCTAAAATAACGAAGGAGTGGCTTCACAACAACTCCGTGACTGTTCTTGAATGACCCAGCCAGAGCCTTGACTTAAACCCAATTGAGCATCTCTGGAGAGACCTAAAAATGGCTGTCCACCAACGTTTACCATTTAACCTGACAGAACTGGAGAGGATCTGCAAGGAGGAATGGCAGAGGATCCACAAATCCAGGTGTGAAAAACTTGTTGCATCTTTCCCAAAAAGACTCATGGCTGTATTAGATCAAAAGGGTGCTTCTACTAAATACTGAGCAAAGGGTCTGAATACTTAGGACCATGTGATATTTCAATTTTTCTTTTTTAATAAATCTGCAAAAATGTCAACAATTCTGTGTTTTTCTGTCAATATGGGGTGCTGTGTGTACATTAATGAGGAAAAAAAATGAACTTAAATGATTTTCGCAAATGGCTGCAATATAACAAAGAGTGAAAAATTTAAGGGGGTCTGAATACTTTCCGTCCCCACTGTATATATATCTATATATATATCTCAGGTGATAAAGGGGTGTGACCACATGTTAACACTGAAAATTCTGAATGAACACTCTGCACACTGCTATACACCTTTTCTAATACACTTTGCATAAAAACAGGGATGTTTAGTTCACACACACATTACAATGTATGTTTAAGCTGGCCAACTGCGTCAAAGTAATCCCTCTCTGGCCAGTCCCTACTCTAATCTAATCTAATCATTCACCATACGATTTAAAACATGTCTTTGGGTGTAGGAGGAAACTGGAGTGCCCGGCGAAAAACCCCCTCAAGCACAGGGAGAACATGCAAACTCCATGCAGGTAATATCCTGGTTGGAATAGGAAACCAAGGACCCAGTGCTGCAAGGCATGAGTGCTAACCACTATGCCACTGTGCTGCCTGTATAATCCACACACACACCCACACACCGCAAACACACACACCACAAACACACACACACCGCAAACCACACACACACCGCAAACCACACACACACCGCAAACCACACACACACCACAAACACACACACACCGCAAACCACGCACACACCGCAAACACACACACACCGCAAACACACACTGCAAACACACACATACTGCAAACCACACACACACCGCACACACACACACACCGCAAACACACACACACTGCAAACACACACACCGCAAACTACACACACCTCAAAACACACACACCGCAAACACACACACACCGCAAACACACACACACCGCAAACACACACAACAAACACACTATCTATCTATCTAGCGATCTATCTATGAAAACGAATGGCTTGGTCCGCAGTGATTATGATCATCTGTCCACAATTCAGCAGTTGTATCTGTGGGGAGAGAAGAAACAGGTATTAGGGATTTTATAAAAGAAGTATAAATAACCAGCAAAAGAAATGTTCTAAATAATTCTACCAGCTAACAAAACAATCACTGTTACCCAACAATGGTCAAGGAGGCTGTTTTGGGAGAAAAGACACAAATCGGAATTAGCCAAGTAACCCTCTGCCGTCACGGTGGATAGGTTCTTGTCTCTTGCATTCATATTCTGATTCAGCCACAGCAGCTAATGAATCATCCAATAAAATATTTGCTTTTTTTGTTTTCCATAGAGCAGGGAAAGCTCTGTTAGGTTTTATTGCTTACTGGGAAACTAATGTGTTCTACACATGTCCTTCTCAGTGACACCAGGAGCTTCACTCGTACCTCCACCATTTATTAACAATTGAGGTATCAAATTTAAGTCAATTATCCCTGTAAGAGCGTTATAGCCTTTGGTAGCTAAGCAGACAATCCAAATCAGTTGGTGGACATGATTCTGAGCAAATACAAAGCTAATGTTAATTTTGTAACTACCCAAACTTCCTTCACAGAGTAGAAGGCTTTATTTATCTGATTCACCAATTTATTGATAGATTTTATCCATCTAATCGCTCTGTAACATGGATCTACATTATAGCAAACCTCATAGATTACATTCACTATAACGGGATTCGGTGTCAATAGGCTCTATTCACAAAGCTATCACACAAGGATAAGGATTCCTATTTTACAATAAGTGATCATTTTGTTAGTTGGGAAGAAAACTATTGTAATCGAGGAAATCTATCCTTCTATCAGGCATGGCTTAGCCTGCTGCTGCTGAAATTGTTCACTTATTCATCTCTGGTGAGTGTATGAATTCGTAAAGTTAGTGCTTCACGATCAAAGTCCATCCTAACTGGTGGCTGTAGAGATGATAATTGTCCAGGGATGATAACGGCCATCCTTCCATAATTTGGTAGATCAAACGCAGACTGTAGGTGAGAGAAGAAAAGTTAGATTTATCAACGGATTTCTTAAAGAAAATGTTTTTAATGAAAAAAAGAATTTCTAAATGTTTTTGCCAGATATTAAAAAACAATCACTTGTACTCAGAAATAGTAAAAGTGATAGAAAAGATTAACAGATGTAGGACACTTACCCATATATGATGATTGACCCCTTCCCGGCAGAGTGGACATGTTCTGCTCTGTTCCATCCACCTGGTGATGCAGTTGTTGTGGAATTGGTGAGAACAGGGTAGTCTAGAGGATTCGTCTTCCTCTTCTATTTCCAGCAGACGCTGCATTCAGGCAGCTCATCGCTGTGCTGGTTACAAGGAGGTGGAGTCTGGGCACTCCCCAGTTCTGCCTGGTTCTGGTCCACCGTAGAGCCGTTTCTGTCAGTGTTCTGGTCTCTTCTGGAACTCTGGAGCAGTTGTTCTTCAGGCCAACGGGCCCATATTAAAGTTTTGGATTCTCTGATATGATGTATGGGAGAATCTTGGCCTACAAAAACAATGATGTTTAGTAAATTGGAGATGCTTCCCTCCTGTCTAATGCTAGAGACACATTCCAAATGTTATTTCTTTTCCTTTAACCTTTTTTTCATTTGTGTAAAGTCACAGCAGTGACCTAAGGACATTGGCCTCAGTAGCAGGAGAATGTCCAGGCAGAATGTCCTTCTATTATTTTCTGTATGTTATTACATATATTTCGTATCCAATATGGAGAATATACCCCCCTCTGTAACTGCTGCTACAGATGTTTAGAGCAAGGAACTCCAGGGCAGGACAAACACAGACAATTATCTGCAATTCTAACCAAATTTTCATAATAAATATGTTCATCAGCAGATGATATACTCATTTGTATATCTATATAGAGGATGCATTGATCCCCATGTGTGTGGCGTTTTATTGCTTCTTGGGTAACCAGTAGCGAGAATTCTACTCACTCCTCTTCACTTAGATATCAATTTTGTGTGGACTAGCCCTTTAACAGCTGCATGTTGTCTGGCAGCTAAGTAGACAATTTGAATAAAGCAGCAGACATGATTCTTATGCCCAGTACTCCATTTTTTTTTTCATTCAACCCAGCAGGTTGAATAAAAAAATAAAAAAACCTGACAGATTGCCGTACCAACACATGTGACATTGGTGCGGCGATGTCCCCCACTGTGCTATTATATTCTGACATGGGGACTCCACCTCCCCCACCAGCAGAATACACTGATCAGCTGATTGGCTGTAAGGTCTATTGGATGCTGGTTTTCCAGAATGTCCCTTCAACAAAAGCCAGTCTAATGATCTGTAGGACAGACTGCTGTACACACTGACCGAATGTCGGTCGGTTCCTGCTGAATGATTACAAAGCTATTCTTCACTTTGTAACCAACCCAAGCTTCCTTCACACAGCAGAAGGCTTTTTTTCCCGCTAACCCAACAAAAATTGTATTAATATTTTACCTGGCAGTCCTTGTATAGTTGGCTCTCTGTTGTCAAAGCCGATGGAAAATGAGGCCCGGCTGGCCCAGAGTGAGCCAGGGATCATTAACGTCAGGGTTCCATAATACTCTATGACAATTGTACGCTGTATGTAAAAAGAGAGAAATGACATTTATTAAGAGTTTCCCAAAGGTAAAATTCTGAATCAACTAAATAAGTTTATATCATTTTATCCAGCTAATAAAAACAATCACCTTTAAAATGTGGGAGAAAAAAAAAACAGATGTAAGACACTTACCATCATATACCAAGGGAACCGTTCCTGGCAGATGGGACAGGTGGAATCCCTCTCTTGTGCCCATCTGAAGATGCAAAGGGCATGAAAATGGTGGGAACAGGATAGTCTGTGGATTTCTGCTCCCTCTTCCAATTGCTGTTGGCAGATTCTGCAAGTAGGATGCTCCACCCTCTGCTGATCATGAAGATGGGGGCTCTGGATGCTCCCCGGATCTGGCTGGTTCCGATCAACCTCAGGAGGCGTGAATTCCATTGGAACGTCAGGGTCCTGATGTCTCTGGCACAGCTAATCTTCAGTCATGTTCGATGACTGAGTTCTGTATCTCTGGGTGATGCGATTGTGACATCTCTGGTGAAACTGATTTTCAGTCTCTCTGTCCCGCAGTGGGGATCTTGATCTTCTCCTTTGAGGTATTGGAGAATATTGCCCTGCAATAACAATAAACAAGATAATAACAATTAAAAGACAAATTCCAAATAATATTCTTTAAACTTCTTTTTTTCAATCCTGTTGCAAGGTAAAGCAGTGCTAAACAGGAGCAATGAGATGAATCATGAAAGAGATTTATTACAAGGTTACAGCCTAATGCCGTGTACACTTTTTTGAAAGGTCCGATAGGTCTTTCTGATGGATATTCGATGGACTTTTGACGGACTTCTGACAGACTTTCGAATGAACGGACTTGCCTACACATGATCACACCAAGGTCCAACGGATAAAATAAGGAAGTTGATAGCCAGTAGCCAATAGCTGCCTTAGCGTCGGTTTTCGTCCGTCGGACTAGCATACAGATGAGCTGATTTTTCGACCGGACTCGAGTCCGTCGGAAAGATTTGAAACATGTTCCAAATCTAAAGTTCATCTGATTTTCGACCGAAAAAGTTCGCTGCAGGTCCGATGAAGCCCACACACGGTCAGATTGTCCGACGGATTCGTCCCGTCGGACCAGTCCAGTCGAAAAGTCTGCCCGTGTGTACACGGCATTAGTCCTAAACTTCTTTGGCTGCACTTGCGACTGCAGTAATCCTGACCCTGATCACTTCTTAATTCTGTGTCTGTTTTTAGTGAAAATCTGTCTTATCTTCAGTAATAAATCTATCCGTGAACTTTGCAAACTGTTGCACTTGGCTGCCCAGGAATATAGTCACACAAGTCAATAAACCAGTTGCAGAGACTTTGCTGAAAGAGATGTAGCCTGATTTCTGACTAATTGTGTTCCTAATTTATTTGATAAATGTCTCCCAATGCATTTAATATCCAAAACAGAGAATAACCCTCTCAATAAACACCCCTCTCTAACTGCTGCCATAGAAGCGTGAAGGGAGGAGCTCCAGTGTAGGGACTCTCCTGCAGAATCCCTAATACAGGACACACATGTGCCAATTTTCTATAATTCTAACCAGATTTCCATCATAAATACGATCGCCAGTAATATGTATATATATGAAGCTCTATCTATATGAGATGTATGTATTGGATGTGGAGGAGGTTATTTCAAGGCTTCCTCTGGGGTAAAAATGTTGAGAATTGCCGATTTTAAAATATGAAATAATTAATTATTTCACCTATGTGATTGCTCTGTAATAAGGATCTGCATATCTTATATGAAAGATTACATCCATAATATGTGGCTTCATTAGCCATAGGCTCCATTCACAAAGCTAACACACCAGGATGTTTTCCAAGGATTGGCAGTTATTTTCTGCTGAGTCATCCAGTGAGATTTGAAAATAAAAACCGTTACATGTCTAAAAATAGATCGCCTTCTGCTTGTGTTTAAAGGCAAGCGAAATGAGCCTCTGAAGAAATCCATTCTTCCCACTAGTTTTACAGATTTAAACTCCTATTTCCTATAAATTAGATCTGATTGAAAACTCATTACTGACTTTCTCTTTCATGAGAATAACTATTTTCATTTTGGGAGTCATCAAATCTAAAAACTACGATTAGAAAATGAATTAAAAGTACATTTTGATAGGTGGAAATGATAATATTGAAATGGATCACATGACTTACCATGTGGATATGGGTATCTCTCTCTTTCTGATGGCCTTTCACGGTTGATGCGTCATGAATAGCTTCTATTTTCTCTTGACATCTTGGTAATATTAGATGTCTATTAGATGCCTATTAGATGTTAATGTATATATATATGTGAATAAATTCACTAAAGACAATAACAATCTGAAAATCGCAGGAGAAACACCTCAGCAATGCTTTCAGTGTGGCTCCTACTAGCAACTAAGGAAACTAAGAAAAGAGGAAAACTAGGTCCAACTAAAAACATGGTGACGGGTAGTCAATTACACCCAGTTAATGCTTACCATAAATATGGCAATGTTGCTATAGCCAAAGACCTAAGCATATAAAGAAAAAATGGACCCCGGTATTCCTACTGGGATCCAAAAAGTGGCTACTTAGGCAACAAATAGTCTACACCTAGGTATGTTTATATAAAAATACAAAATTTATTAGAGCGTACTAAAAATTACATGGATATGCACTTAAGTTGAATGAATTCAGTGAAACACTACATGCTTTGCCGAATGTGATAACTAGATCACCCAAGCAAGCAATTATGGTGAACACTTGCAGAGGAAAGAAAAAACATAGACTAAAACACATGGACAAGGAACATAAAACAAACCACAACACAGAAGGTCCGGACACCAGCTTGCCACTCACAGTGAGATTGAGGTGCGAAAACAGCATAGATGTGTAGACCACATGTATAAAAAAGGGGGAAATGGGAATAATCCCAGATCCTATTATCCCCAACGGGGATTCCTGACCACCTCACTGGGAGTGGCCCCCCCGAGGATTGCTGAAACAAGATATCAACAAATGTTGGTATTGATATGCGGGATGAATGGATAACCTTGTCTCGTATATGCTAGGATTCTGCTATATAGAAGAGAATGTGTCTTGCCCTGAACTGCAAGCACCCTCTAATTACTTTTGATCGACCAATGTCCCAAGAGTCATAACATGAGCAGCATATTCAGAGCCAATTCTACAGTCTTGTATAGGGGTATCCAAAGAAAAGAGAGTAAAGTGATGTAGCCATCAAAGGCTAAAGTTTCAAAAGTACTGTTTCACCAAGTCAAATGATTTTGCAATAGTCTTTCCATTTGGACATTTACACAGTTATTCCATGATACATTCCTGTCAGCAAATACCAGTGAGCACCGCTATTGGGATAGGAGAAAGAGGATTGAGTGTCACTATTGACGGAACTACAGTACATTACCACTCTTACGAGTAGAGTAGGCTTCCATCCGTGCACTCGTCCAGGTCTCCTTCAGTGGCTCATTGGCGGCTCTCGTGTGATAGAATGATCACCTCCTGTCAGCAGAACCGCTGGATATACGGGGCTTCTCAAGCCTGTTAGCTGTAGCGTGTGAGCCGTGTAGTGTTGGAGCCAGCGTCTCTCATTCCACGGTGTGACTGGTACGGGGGCATTTTGTCCGGCTGGCATCACATGACCGCTGTGACGTCAATGCGTTTCGCTAACCGATCAGCGGTGCTTCGTCTGGACTAGGCGTGGCTGGGGGCTGTCGCTTCCTTTTATTTACTGGACCGTCCTGACAGCGCCACCCACATTGTTATGTACTTCATGAGCCTAGTTCATGCTTTTGCCTTCTAACTGAAGTGTTCCACATAAAGTAAAATAAAGTAAAATGGATCAGTCCACGTATGTTCTGCTTCCATTTCTTCATTTTTATGTTTCATGCTGTCATACGGTTGCAAGTTCATGGTGTCTTTTTGCTGTCTCACAGTTTTCTTGTCTTAGAATAGCGGGGTCAGCAATATAGGATTTTTTTCTGCAGATTAACCATTTTTTCAAAAACCATTTATATTAGTCTACCAAGAAACAGATTAATCCATCAATAAGCTTGACCTAGCCTTACTTAATGTTAACTTAATGCAAACACAGTATCACATGCTAAGACATTGACAAAAACTGGGGACACAAAGAAAAAGTAGACTAGGATAGAATAGAATAGGAGAGAATGGAAAGCAAATAACCAGAAATGAGAGAGAGATATATCACAGGTCATTGGGCATTTCTATGCCCCTGCGTACCAGGGCAAAGTAGACCTGTTTAGGTCCTATGATTGATAGTTGACTACAGTTAGCAAAAAAGGAAAAGAATACATTTCACATCTTAATTAGTACACAATATGTGATATGCAATATGCAATATAGGGCCTAGATAACAGCCAAAACTCATAGCTATAAACATTTATATGGATAAGATCGACATCATCACATTGCCATCTGGGAAAATTCTGGGTGTTATTCATGCAAGGATAAGGGTGATAATTGCAAGGGACCCCCCTATGGTTCCAAGAAAACTTGTAAATTTAGCTCTGTGTTGAGTCCCCAAGGGACAAGGGATCCCAATCGGTAAATCCATCTCTTCTCCTTTTGTAGGAGTATACGATTGAAGTCCCCTCTCCTCGGTGACAATTTGAGCACATAAATGCCCTTCACCTCCTACTAGGCATCTGCTGAGCACTGCGCTGGCTGGCTTATTTATTCCTGCAGTTGATGACATCACAGAGGACTTTCCAACTGACAGTTTTTTTTTTTTTTCAACCAACTTTATGAAACTGTAAAAATTAAATTTTTTTTTCAATGGCACCAGTCTTTTTATGGCAACAGTTTGCGCAGAGCCTTACAAAATAAAAAGGAGATGGTTACAGTTGCAATACAATTAGGGATAAGAGGGTTACACGAAAGGATTATTATTTTCTAAAAAAATAACCGTAATGCCGCGTACACACGATCGGACTTTACGGCATACTTGGTCCGGCGTACTGGATTTCGTCGGACAATTCGATCGCGTGGGGGCTCCAGCGGACTTTGTTTTCTCAAAAGTTTGATGGACTTAGATTTAAAACATGTTTCAAATGTATCCGACGGACTCGATTCCGGTCGAAAAGTCCGCTCGTCTGTATGCTAGTCCGACGGACAAAAAACGACGCTAGGGCAGCTATTGGCTACTGGCTATGAACTTCCTTGTTTTAGTCCAGTCGTACGTCATCACGTACGAATCCGTCGGACTTTGGTTGATCGCGTGTAGGCAAGTCTGTTTATTCGTAAAGTCCGTCGTAAAGTCCGTCGTAAAGTCCACCGGGCAAAGTATGCCGTAAAGTCCGATCGTGTGTATGTGGCATTATTTGCATTTTAGATTTGAAAATGGCAGTCTAAAAATAGAGAGTCTTATCTTTGTGCTAAAACTGTGTGAATTGAGGCTCATCAATGACCTGTAAAGATATTCTGACCACTAGATGAAGGGCCTGTGTCCACGGGATTTTGTTTGAGGTGTATTCCTTTACAAGTCTATCGGAATACAAAACATGCCTAACGGCTGTTCACACTTGTGAGAGTACAAAATGCAAGAAAAACTCATATGGAGGCACTTGCATTTACCTGCATTTTTTTAAACTCATATTGCATTTAGCTGCTTTTTTTCCTGTGAATTTTCTGACTATTTTTCATAATTTCCTTTTCCAAAAAAAAAAAAATTACAATAAAATTGTTATTAGTGGACACAAACACAACAAAACTTACAAAATCCCTGCTAACTCTGAAAGATAAAGCTGCATTGAGTTAAATAAAGCTGAGTATGTGAGTGAGGTCATGGGGCTCATTCACATGGGTGCTGTAGCCTAATGGCAGCATTCACAGAATGCCTTGTTTTTTGTTTTTCAACGAATACAAGGTGATCTCTGATTGGAGGAGGTGGAAAGGAAGGTTGGTTAGAAAAATACAAGACGTTCTGTAAATGTATGCATGGGGCAGTTGCTCAACACAAGACCCGGAAGGTTGTGACTATCACTGTAATCGTGCCAGATACTATAAGGATTGCCAGCTTCCACAGCAGTCTGTCAGGTATGAAATATGCATACTTTAATTGGTCCAAGATGGACCTATATAAATATGCAATTAAGATCATACCTGGATTTTAGTTTTAATACATGTATTGCTGCCAAAACATCAAAATATAAATATCATAAAACTACCAAAATAGTGGCAGCACTAAAGAGAAGAGTTTCTCAATGAAATTGCTTGGTCTCAGTGTGATGTGGTACAAACAGGTGCCTATGGGAAGCATGACGTTTCTGCAATCATGTGATTGTAGCTGGGAAGCTTGATTGGCTTCCTTTAGCGTTTCCTCAGGGCGCAGAGCCGTGTGCCCCAACACTCCCACTATACAATTATTCTTTGTGATTGGCGGAGCCGTGGAGGACATAGGGCGGTGCTTTTAGCTGAGCTGCCTCACTTCTGGTCTCGCTGGTCAACTTTTCCCGGTCCCATGGTGGTGGAACACAAGGACTGAGCCTCTCTGAGTCAGCTGGCTGGCCATCAGACACTCCTGTACACCTCTCCGCCTGCTGCTACCTAGCCCATAGAACACAGAATTGGTCAGTGGAGTGCCCAGGGCAATTGTTGCCCAGCCTGCATACAGGTAGGTGGCCAACTGGTCATCCATCCAGTGCTCTATCCAGGGCTGCTGATAAGGGGGGACCCCTGGGCTGGGGGGGCATAGGTTCATCGGGAGAGCCGGGGGACTGTAACTGGAGGGACAATTTTTTCTATTTTGGCTCCTATGCGGATTCACACTGGCCGCATTTGCCGATAGTAAGTTTAACCACTTGCCGCCCGCCATATAGCAATATGAAGTCGGCAAAGTGGTTTCAATATCCTGACTGGGTGTCATATGATGTCCAGCAGGATATCAAGCCGCTGCGCGCCCCCGCAGGGGCGCGCATCGTGGCAATCATTGTTGCGGTGTGTCAGTGTGACACACCGCAACTCCGATCTAGGTAAAGAGTCTTTGACGGAGACTTTTTACCACGTGATCAGCCATGTCGAATCACGGCTGATCACGATGTAAACAGGAAGAGGCAGTGATCGGCTTTTCCTCACTTGCGTCTATCAGGGGGGTCTGTGCTGATAGATTATCAGCGCAGCCCCACCCTCGGATGCCCACACTGGACCACCAGGGACACCACTAGGACCACCAGGATGTCACCACCAGGTATAGCACCCTAGACCACCAGGGATGTCAGTCAGTACCCACAATGGATGCCAATCAGTGCCCACAATGGGCATCACTGATTGGCAGGCATTATTGTTTGGCAATGATTGGCATCCATCCGTGCCATCAATAAGTGTACATCAGTGTCTCTATCAGTACCCATCCATGCCCATCAGTACCACCTATCAGTGCCCATCTGTGCCGTCTATCAGTGCCCATCTGTGCCGCCTATCAGTGCCCATCAGTGCCACCCATGTGTACCATCAGTGCTGCATATCAGTGCAACCTATCAGTGCCCATCAGTGCCGCCTATCAGTGCTCCTTTAGTGCAGCAACATCAGTGCCCATCAGTGAAGGAGAAAACTTATTTACAAAGTATTGTAACAGAAACAAAAAAAAACATTTTTTTTTTCAAAATTTTCAGTCTTTTTTTATTTGTTTAGCAGAAAATAAAAATCCCAGAGGTGATCAAATACCACCAAAAGAAAGCTCTATTTGTGGGAACAAAATGAAAAAAAAATTAGTTTGGGTACAGTGTTGTATGACTGCGCAATTATCATTTAAAGTGCGACAGTGCTGAAAGCTGAAAATTGGTCTGGGTAGGAAGGTGTATAAGTGCCTGTATTGAAGTGGTTAAAGTCCCGGCTCTCTCAGTCCCTGTGCTGCTGGCGGAGTGAATCGGCTCACACACTGCCTGCCTCCTTCAGCAAGTAAGTGCTGAGGGAATCAGCAGGAGAAGAACGGTGGCAGGCTCAGGTCCGTGCAGTAGTCCATGTCCTCCATCCATCTCCCTGTGACAGACTCGGCAGCCATCAGTGCACACAGAGGGATCCCTGGAAACACACAGAGAAGGTACAGTACATGCAGGGCCAGGACTGGGGGGAGGAAGGGGCACCTGCCATGCTATTGTCACTGTCCTGACTCCTGCTACAGCAACACCTTTCACCTCCAACTTTACTTCTCCTCTCTCCGTGTAATTGAAGTCTGTACACCTTCCCAATCACACCGATCATCCCCTCTCCCCCCTCTTCCCACTCCTTCACTTTCTGCCGTTTGTTCTCCCCTCACAGACATCTCAAGTCTCCCACAATTCGCAGGATACTCCCGCATTTGACGACGGGCTCACCCACGAGTGCGGCACGATCTACCGGCTGAGCCTGCACTGCCACTCAGCCTGGAGCAGGGCCGGGTACCACAGGATATGGACTATATCAGCTGCCTATCATCATACAGGACTTTGCACCATGTTACAGCTCAGAAAGAAAACTAATATGGACTCAAACAGGTTTCCATCCGCCAGAAACCTCCTAGCGATGGTAACCAAGCAGTAGAAAGCGCCGCATTGGCCCAAAGTCAGACTGGAGGCGCAGCCTGAACGCTGATTGGAGGGGCAGGTGAGCAGGAGGCATTGGCTTTTGCCCCTGTACCCGGAAGTCGCTGTCAGTCACTGAGCCGCTCTCGGGTTGTTGGTGTGGAGGAGAAAGGTACAGGGGTGGGACATGTGACATCATGTATTTATACTCATGGCTCGTGTGTGACATGTGTGTGCTCTGGTGCTTGTAGTTCCACTGCTACCCCACTCCCTAATTCACACGAGCCGTGTCTGTGAATTAATATTTGTACCCACCTGTGTGTGCTCTGGGTGTATACATGGATTGATCACTATTATATATATAAGACTCATTACATAATTGTTTTATTATTAGATTAGTGAGTGTGCCCAGCCATTGGGTGAATTTCTTCAATTATCCTGGAGGTGTGAATGTGTACACAGTATACAGAGGCCAGCAGGGTGGGGGATGTGAGGTGAGTAGTGGTGTGCATGGTGCAACACTGTGTGCTACAATACATTGTGTGCAATGAGATTGGTGGTGGGGGCAGTGAGGCTGCACTTATGGCTCAATGAGGCTGCATATGGGCACAGTGAGGCTGCAGTGTTGGCACAGTGAGGCTGCAGATGGGCACAGTGAGGATGCATTGTTGTCACTGATGAGGCTGCATTGATGGCTCAGTGAGGCTGCATTGATGGGCACAGTGTGACACAACATTATCTTTTAAAGTATTATTTTATTACACTGCTCACACACACCCTGCATCCTCCAGTGTCAGATCTGACCATTCCCATCACTGACTGACACCCTTTCCATCCCACATTACTTTATCTTTTACCTGTTCAGCAGCTCAGTACATTCTCTGCACTCATTTAAGGTGGCCATACTAGGAATGAAATAATAAAAGGAATCATTTATTCTATGGCCACCTTAAATGATTTCAGAGAATGTACTGAGCTGCTGAACAGGTAAAAGAGATAAAAAGTAATCTGGGGTGGAAAGGTGTCAGGCAGACAGTCAATACAGTATGTGGACCCCTAGAGAGGAATGCCCAGATCTGAGACCACACTTTTAAAGAAGACCTTAGGGGCTCATTCACACAGCTGGGAGGGGCAGTACAAGTAGGCAGTTGAGCTGAAGTTTTACCACCCCCTACCACCCCACCTGAAAAGAGATGCAGCCACTCAGTGCTGTTCAATGACAAAAATGTAATGGCATTTCACCATGAATAGGGTGCACCACAAATACCCTGCAAGTTCGTGCAATGAACATGGCTGGGGCATTGTGGGTCTGCATATGACGGGCACAGTGAGGTTTCAATTGACAGGCACAGTGAGGCTGCATTTGACCAGCACAGTGAGGCTGCAATTGACCAGCAGTGAGGCTGCAATTGATGGGCACAGTGAGGCTGCATTTGATGGCCACAGTGAGGCTGCAATTAGACGGGCACAGTGAGGCTTCAATTGACGGCCATGGTGAGGCTTCAATTGACGGCCATGGTGAGGCTGCAATTGATGGCCACGGTGAGGCTGCAATTGACGGCCACGGTGAGGCTGTAATTGACGGCCACGGTGAGGCTGCAATTGATGGGCACAGTGAGGCTTAAATTGACGGCCACAGTGAGGCTGCAATTGACGGGCACAGAGAGGCTGCATTTGACGGCCACAGTGAGGCTGCAATTAGACGGGCACAGTGAGGCTTCAATTGACGGCCACGGTGAGGCTTCAATTGACGGCCGCGGTGAGGCTGCAATTGACGGCCACAGTGAGGCTGCAATTAGATGGGCACAGTGAGGCTTCAATTGATGGCCACGGTGAGGCTTCAATTGACGGCCACGGTGAGGCTGCAATTGACGGCCACGGTGAGGCTGCAATTGATGGGCACAGTGAGGCTTCAATTGACGGCCACGGTGAGGCTTCAATTGACGGCCACGGTGAGGCTGCAATTGACGGCCACGGTGAGGCTGCAATTGATGGGCACAGTGAGGCTTCAATTGACGGCCACAGTGAGGCTGTAATTGACGGCCACAGTGAGGCTGCATATGATGGGCACAGTTGTATCTAGCAGTAATAATACATAATCGCTTGATAAATGGCTATTTACAGCGCTGCATTACTAACAGTTTAATTTTTCAGTTTGTTTTCGCCCACCCTCCCAAAAAATTTTGAGCACCAGCCGCCACAAATTTATTGCAGTGCTTTACATATACTGTACATTCACATCAGGTCCTGCCCTCAAGGAGCTTACAATCTAAGATCCCCAACTCACATTCATACATACACATACTAGGGCCAATGTATACAGGAGCCAATTACCTACCAGCATGTCTTTGGAGTGTGAGAGGAAACCAGAGTATGCTGAGGAAACCCACACAAGCATGAGAACATTTAAACCCATTTGACAGCATAATGTAAAACAAAAAAAGTGGGGTCTGGTATGGATTTGGAGGGGAACCCCACAGCTCAGCAGGTCAGAAAAGGGAGAGGGACGAGCGGGCAGGGGGGACAAGGGCCTCTTCCCCACAAACTTGGGCTGTGGGTGTCTGCGGACGGGGGGGGGGGGGGGGGCTTATCACAACCAGATCCTGCCCCCATGTGAATGAATAGGGGTTAAAAAAAAAAAAAAAAGAAGTTCTTAACCACTTCAGCCCCGGAAGGATTTACCCCCTTCCTGACCAGAGCACTTTTTACAAATTGGCACTGCGTCGCTTTAACTGCTAATTGCGCGGTCATGCAATGCTGTAACCAAACGAAATTTGCGTCCTTTTCTTCCCACAAATAGAGCTTTCTTTTGATGGTATTTGATCACCTCTGCCGTTTTTATTTTTTGCGCTATACACGGAAAAAGACCGAAAATTTTGAAAAAAAATGATATTTTCTACTTTTTGTTCTAAAAAAAATCCAATAAACTCAATTTTAGTCATACATTTAGGCCAAAATGTATTTGGCCACATGTCTTTGGTAAAAAAAATGTCAATAAGTGTATATTTATTGGTTTGCGCAAAAGTTATAGCGCCTACAATCTAGGGTACATTTTCTGGAATTTACACAGCCTTTAATTTATGACTGCCTATGTCGTTTCTTGAGGTGCTAAAATGGCAGGGCAGTACAAAACCCCCACAAATGACCCCATTTTGGAAAGTAGACACCCCAAGGAAATTGCTGATAGGCATGTTGAGCCCATTGAATATTCATTTTTTTTGTCCCAAGTGATTGAATAATGACAAAAAAAAAAAAAAAAAAAAAAAATTACAAAAAGTTGTCACTAAATGATATATTGCTCACACAGGCCATGGGCATATGTGGAATTGCACCCCAAAATACATTTAGCTGCTTCTCCTGAGTATGGGGATACCACATGTGTGGGACTTTTTGGGAGCCTAGCCGCATACGGGGCCCCGAAAACCAATCACCGCCTTCAGGATTTCTAAGGGCGTACATTTTTGATTTTACTCCTCACTACCTATCACAGTTTTGAAGGCCATAAAATGCCCAGATGGCACAAACCCCCCCCAAATGACCCCATTTTGGAAAGTAGACACCCCAAGCTATTTGCTGAGAGGCATGTTGAGTCCATGGAATATTTTATATTTTGACACAAGTTGCGGGAAAGTGACAATTTATTTATTTATTTTTTTTTTTTTGCACAAAGTTGTCACTAAATGATATATTGCTCACACAGGTCATGGGCATATGTGGAATTGCACCCCAAAATACATTCTGCTGCTTCTCCTGAGTATGGGGATACCACATGTGTGGGACTTTTTAGGAGCCTAGCCGCGTACGGGACCCCGAAAACCAATCACCGCCTTCAGGATTTCTAA
Source organism: Aquarana catesbeiana (assembly GCF_042186555.1). Lineage (NCBI taxonomy): Eukaryota > Metazoa > Chordata > Amphibia > Anura > Ranidae > Aquarana > Aquarana catesbeiana. The sequence goes on along the minus strand of NC_133329.1, from coordinate 128,226,024 downwards.
GGGTGTACATTTTTGATTTCACTCTTCACTGCCTATCACAGTTTCGGAGGTCATGGAATGCCCAGGTGGCACAAACCCCCCCCAAATGACCCCATTTTGGAAAGTAGACACCCCAAGCTATTTGCTGAGAGGCATGGTGAGTATTTTGCAGCTCTCATTTGTTTTTGAAAATGAAGAAAGACAAAAAAAAAAATTTTTTTTTTCTTTTTTTAATTTTCAAAACTTTGTGACAAAAAGTGAGGTCTGCAAAATACTCACTATACCGCTCAGCAAATAGCTTTGGGTGTCTACTTTCCAAAATGGGGTCATTTGGGGGGGGTTTGTGCCACCTGGGCATTCCATGGCCTCCGAGACTGTGATAGGCAGTGAAGAGTGAAATCAAAAATTTACGCCCTTAGAAAGCCTGAAGGCGGTGCTTGGTTTTCGGGGTCCCATACGCGGCTAGGCTCCCAAAAAGTCTCACACATGTGGTATCCCCGTACTCAGGAGAAGCAGCAGAATGTATTTTGGGGTGTAATTTCACATATTCCCATGGCATGTTTGAGCAATATATAATTTAGTGACAACTTTGTGCAAAAAATTAAAAAAAAAAAAAAAATTTGTCTCTTTCCTGCAACTTGTGTCACAATATAAAATATTCCATGGACTCGACATGCCTCTCAGCAAATAGCTCGGGGTGTCTACTTTCCAAAATGGGGTCATTTGGGGGGGGTTTGAACTGTCCTGGCATTTTATACACAACATTTAGAAGCTTATGTCACACATCACCCACTCTTCTAACCACTTGAAGACAATGCCCTTTCTGACACTTTTTGATTACATGAAAAAATTATTTTTTTTTGCAAGAAAATTACTTTGAACCCCCACACATTATATATTTTTTTAAAGCAAATGCCCTACAGATTAAAATGGTGGGTGTTTAATTTTTTTTTTTCACACAGTATTTGCGCAGCGATTTTTCAAACGCATTTTTTGGGGAAAAAACACACTTTTTTACATTTTAATGCACTAAAACACACTATATTGCCCAAATGTTTGATGAAATAAAAAAGATGATCTTAGGCCGAGTACATGGATACCAAACATGACATGCTTTACAATTGCGCACAAACGTGCAGTGGCAACAAAATAAATACATTTTTAAAAGCCTTTAAAAGCCTTTACAGGTTACCACTTTAGATTTACAGAGGAGGTCTACTGCTAAAATTACTGCCCTCGATCTAACCGTCGCGGTGATACCTCACATGCATGGTGCAATTGCTGTTTACATTTGACGCCAGACCGACGCTTGCGTTCGCCTTAGCGCGAGAGCAGGGGGGACAGGGGTGCTTTTTTTTTTTTTTTTTTTTTTTTCTTTATTATTTTTTTGCTTTTTTATCTTATTTTAAAACTGTTCCTTTCATTTTTTTTTTTTTTTTAATCATTTTTACTGTTATCTCAGGGAATGTAAATATCCCCTATGATAGCAATAGGTAGTGACAGGTACTCTTTTTTGAAAAAATTGGGGTCTATTAGACCCTAGATTTCTCCTCTGCCCTCAAAGCATCTGACCACACCAAGATCGGTGTGATAAAATGCTTCCCCAATTTCCCAATGGCACTATTTACATCCGGCGAAATCTAAGTCATAAAATGCTCGTAGCTTCCGGTTTCTTAGGCCATAGAGATGTTTGGAGCCACTCTGGTCTCTGATCAGCTCTATGGTCAGCTGGCTGAATCACCGGCTGCATTCTCAGGTTCCCTGTTGAGACAGGAGAGCCAGAGAAAAACACGGAAGACGATGGGGGGGGGGGCATTCTCTCCCACTGCTTGTAAAAGCAGTCTAGAGGCTAATTAGCCGCTAGGATTGCTTTTACATGAAAGCCGACCGCTGGCTGAAAAGAATGATACCAAGATGATACCTAAACCTGCAAGCATCATTTTGGTATAACCACTCAAAGTCGTGAATGCTGTACCTGAAGACAAAAATATGGCTAACAATAAAGCACAGTAAATGGTAAAGTATAAAAAATTGCATACCTGAAAAGCAAACATGATAAAACATAATAACAATAAAACATTGCAGAATAGAATACAGTAAAAAAGAGCAGAACAATAGAGAGAATAGAGAGAGAGAGAATAGAGAGAGAACAATAAAACGACAACTATTACTTTTTATTTTATATTTTTGTTTGTGTTTTTTTTTTTTTTTTTTACACTTTTTTTGTAACTGTAACTTTTATAACTGTAACCGGTTCCAGGTTCGGGTCTCTCAAAATGCGATGGCATCTTGGGAGACCCTGTGAAAGTGTGTCCTAGTCTGTGCAATGCTGTACCCTACGCTAATACTCAGCTAGTGAATGGTAGCATTCAAAACATTCACCAATGCAAAGACCAGGATTGTCAGGACAGGAGGGACAATAATAGCGGGTGTCACGCCTATATCCGCGCTTACTGCAGACACGACATCTTTTTTGGGGGAGTTCGTTGGGTAGGGGTACTAGGGGGAGGACATAAAGAAAATGCCTCTCATGCAGCCGACTGCATTTGGTTGGGGATGTGAATGGGGGAAGTACGGGCGCTGCAGAAGCGGTGGGTTCCCAATTAGGATTGGCGAATGCAGCAGGAAGGGCACTATGGGCACGACGGGCCTGTGTTTGTCTTCTTGGTGGCAGCGGGACACTACTTGTGCTTGCCACCTCACCAGCTTGAACTGCACTTATGGGACTCGCCACGTCACCAAGTGTTACTGCAGTGCTGGTTTGACTATGACCGGGGTGTACTAGGCCGCTGGCGCTTGCCAGTTCACCAAAACGCTACCAAAAAAACTGTTAACGATCGCAGGGATCAGGCCTGACTCTGCGAACGCTGCAGTTATGCGTTTAGTGTTTTGTAAGTGACAGTGATCGATCGATACTGCACTTGGGTGGGCTGGGCTGGGCCGGGCGGAGGGGCAAAACGCAGGTGCTAGCAGGTATCTGGGCTGATCCCACTAACACTGCGTTTTTGGGAACCCTAAACTGCTGGGGATGCCATTATAGATCTGATCGGATCAGATCAGATATTGATCAGTTCAGATACTATACCACTAAGGGAGGTGTACGGTGCGTGCGTGGGTGTTAGCGCTACTGGCACTAACCTGACGCTGCCTGGGGCTGGTGCTTGCCAGTTCACCAAAACGCTACCAAAAAAACTGTTAGCGATCGCAGGGATCAGGCCTGACTCTGCGAACGCTGCAGTTATGCGTTTAGTGTTTTGTAAGTGACAGTGATCGATCGATACTGCACTTGGGTGGGCTGGGCTGGGCCGGGCGGAGGGGCAAAACGCAGGTGCTAGCAGGTATCTGGGCTGATCCCACTAACACTGCGTTTTTGGGAATCCTAAACTGTTGGGGACGCTAGTATAGATCTGATCGGATCAGATATTGATGCGTTCAGATACTATACCACTAAGGGAGGTGTACGGTGCGTGCGTGGGTGTTAGCGCTACTGGCACTAACCTGACGCTGCCTGGGGCTGGTGCTTGCCATTTCACCAAAACGCTACCAAAAAAACTGTTAGCGATCACAGGGATCAGGCCTGACTCTGCGAACGCTGCAGTTATGCGTTTAGTGTTTTGTAAGTGACCGTGATCGATCGATACTGCACTTGGGTGGGCTGGGCCGAGCCGGGCGGAGGGGCAAAACGCAGGTGCTAGCAGGTATTTGGGCTGATCCCGCTAACACTGTGTTTTTGGGAACCCTAAACTGCTGGGGACGCTAGTATAGATCTGATCAGATCAGATATTGATCCGTACAGATACTATACCACTAAGGGAGGCGTATGCTGCGTGCATGGGTGTTAGCGTTACTGGCGCTAATCTGACGCTGCCTGGGGCGACGCATATCACCGCCGGGCGATCAGGGGGCTAAATCTTTATTCGGCGGGTGCCCTGACACTATAAAAAATAAACAAACTAACCAGCGTCACCCGTAATGGTTATACAGTGATCAGTGGTGAAAGGGTTAACTAGGGGGCAATCAAGGGGTTAAAACATTTATTCGGTAGTATATGGGGGTCCCTGTCGCTATAAAACGCTGACGGCGAACCTAAATATTTACCTCACTAACTAGCGTCACCAGCGACACTAATACAGCGATCAGAAAAATGATCGCTTAGCGACACTGGTGACGGGGGGTGATCAAGGGGTTAAAACTTTATTAGGGGGGGTTAGGGGGGTACCCTAGACCTACAGGGGGGTAATACTAACTGTCCTAACACTGTAAATGTCACAAACTGACACCAATGCAGTAATCAGAAAAAAAAAAAAAAAAAAAAAAAAAACCTGCTGGTGTCAGTTTGTGACAGGGGGGGGGGGTGATTGGGGGGGGGATCGGGGGGCGATCGGGGGGGGGATCGGGGTGTTTTGTGTGCCTGGCATGTTCTACTGTGTGTGTGTGTGTTGTGCACTCACATTGCAGTCTTCTCTCCTCGGCCCGGAACGGAAAATACCGAGCCGAGGAGAGATGACATCATTTCCTCTGCCTCTGTGTACAATACAGAGGCAGGGAAATGATCCCATTGGCTGAGAGCGATCGCGAGGGGGGGGCCACGAATGGATGGCCTCCCCCTCACCTCCGATCGCCGGGGGAGATTTGCCGACCGCCGCTGGCACCGGGGGGGGGTCCGATCGGACCCCCCACCCGCGGGCAGGCAAGGACGTACATGTAAGTCCTTTTGCCTGCCCGTGCCATTCTGCCGACGTATATAGTCGTGCGGCGGTCGGCAAGTGGTTAAATAGGCAAGGGGCGGGGCCACGCAGCAAAGGGCCTGGTATGGATCTAAGGGAGGATTCCACACTGGGTTTTTTCACAAATTTTTTTTGCCGCCAATTATTTGTTTTTTTTTACATTCAGCTGTCCATGGGGAACTCCGCTGACAGTTGGCGACTCATCAGTTGTTAAGGACGTGGCAGCCGTCTTCCCAGTCTGGTCCCTAACAACCAGTTACATACAATGTTTTTAAAAGGGGGAAAAAAAAGTAACAAAAAATGCATCAAGAACGCAACACTTGCATTGCTGGTGTGATTCCATTGAAATCTATTACATGCGAAACGCAATCTGCGTCCCTGACCCTTTCCAAAAACGCACCGGCTGCAAAACACATAGATGTATACATGTACCATAGGAAACCATGTTAAATGGACTGTAGTGCGTCTCTCCAAAATGCAAAAGGCACCAAAAACTGCATAGGTGTAAACATAGAGTTAAAAGTCCTGCAAGCAGCATCCTTAGGGTGGGTTGGGAGCGCTGTATACAGTGCTCCAAAAATGCCCCTGCCCATTGCAACGAATTGGCAGCAATTCGGAAGCGCCGCAACACGGGAGTTTTTAACCTCTTCTTTGGGCTAGCGGCCAAAGAACGGCGCAAAAGCTCCACTTAAACAGCGGTAAAGCGCCACTAAAAGGAGCAGCACTTTACTGCGAATGCGGCCACTGCCCCAGTGTGAAAGGGGTCTAAAACAAAGGAAATAAGTCAGACCTGTATAAAATCGGATTACACAACAAATTACAATGCACTAAGTATAATAGAATAAAGACCATGGGGTTGATTTTCTAAAGTAAAAATACACTGGGTATTTGCTCCAGAGCTTAGTAAAAGAAGCTTCACTTTGTAAAAAAATAGCCAATCACATTCAAAAGAAAAAGAAAACAAACAAAAAAAATAAACAAACACACCTCACAACACAATTTTCGCTTGTATATGATTAGATGATGGAAGTCAGCAGAGCTTCCTCTCATGTAGGCAGCCCATACATTATGCTTTTCGTTCAACCAGCAGGTTCGACCGCGGCATGCGGGTTGGTGACATCACAAGGGGCGGGGCCATCCAAAGATGTCACTGGGTGGCCTCGCCCCTTATTTAAGACTTTTCTGGATGGGTTTTTTCAGGTCGGCATTAGTGGTGTGTTTAAATAAAGGTCAAAAACAGCCTACTGTCTTCTTTTACACTACTTTTTTTTTTTTGGTGAATAAGTAGTGTGTAGTTGGTGAATAAGTACTATGCACCCCAAACTCATTTACACGGGGGGCCAGATTTGGGGTCCCCCTTCTTAAAAAGGGGGCTTCCAGATTCCGATAAGCCCCCTCGCCTGCAGACCCCCACAACCACCGTCCAGGGTTGTGGGGGGAAGAGGCCCTTGTCCCCATCAACATGGGGACAAGGTGCTTTGGGGGGGGCAGAGCCACATGGCTCCCCCCCGGCTGAGGGCATGTGGCCTGGTATGGTTCAGGATTCAGGAGGGGGGCGCTCGCTCATCCCCCCCCTCCTGGCCTACTAGGCTTCATGCTTGGGATAAGGGTCTGGTATAATTTATTGGGGGGCCCTCACACTGTTTTTTTTTCATATTTTATTGCCAGAAATTCCTTTGTTTACATTCATGAGGAGTCATCGGTTAAGGATGCAGCGGCCGGCTTCTTGCCCCGCTCCATAAAAACTATCTACCACCCGCTCCTAAACTTTGCATGAAAAGTGTCAGTAATTATCACATTACAGACTCTATACCACATGAGTTATTTACCACAAAATTCTTAGTGAATTGTACATTTGAAAATGATTTACCGCATGCGTTATTTTACCACATTTTTTCAGTCATTATTTAACTCTTAGTGAATTGACCCCTATGTCTCTACAGGTTCACAATTAAAACTAAAGCAAAAAAGATCAATAACATTTTACAGAGGCTTTAACCCTTCCCCATGCGATCAAAAATAGAAGAATGCCACAGATGGCTATAGAGCAGCCCGGTATAGCATCAAACTTCAAAGTGTGGAATCACCCTGTGGGAAACTATTAAAAATGATATTCTCTTTGGACTAAGATTCAGGATCTTCTACAAACATTATTATCTACACCCATACCTTTTAATCCCATGCATTTTCTTCTAGGCCTCCCTCTCCCAGGAATATCTAAAGCATCACGGAAACTTATGTCCTTTACAGGGGCGGACTGACAACTCATGGGGCCCCCGGGCAATAGGGGCTCATGGGGCTCCCTTAGTCCCCACCCACCCACACACAAGCCACACCCTCACAAAGCCCCACGTATATATTGCATGCTACATTACATGCATTGGTCACAGAATTTCTCTACTTCATGTTCAAAATAAATGTTTAAAGATTAAAGAAAAATAAACTCACTTTAACCACATACATTTACTGCAGGGCTGCGTCTCCTGTGAGCAGAATCATGTACAGGTACTTGATTCTGCACTTGCGGGTCTGCATGCTGTTTGACCTGCTGCCGCTGTGATTGGACACACCGAGAGCTAACCAGCGAGTCCGGAGGACCCCATGTCCGCCAGGCCCCGACGATCGTTTCCAACAGAGGCAGAACTGTGGTCTGCCTATGTAAACAAGTCCCCAGAGAGCCTCCCCTTACATCAGGGTCCCCAGAGAGCCCCCCCTTACATCAGGGTCCCCAGAGAGCCTCCCTTTACATCAGGGTCCCCAGAGAGCCTCCCCTTACATCAGGGTCCCCAGAGAGCCCCCCCTTACATCAGGGTCCCCAGAGAACCTCCCCTTACATCAGGGTCCCCAGAGAGCCTCCTCCTTACATCAGGGTCCCCAGAGAGCCTCCTCCTCACATCAGGGTCCCCAGAGAGCCTCCTCCTTACATCAGGGTCCGCAGAGAGCCTCCTCCTTACATCAGGGTCCCCAGAGAGCCTCCTCCTTACATCAGGGTCCGCAGAGAGCCTCCTCCTTACATCAGGGTCCCCAGAGAGCCCCCTCCTTACATCAGGGTCCCCAGAGAGCCCCCTCCTTACATCAGGGTCCCCAGAGAGCCCCCTCCTTACATCAAGGTCCCCAGAGAGCCCCCTCCTTATATCAGGGTCCCCAGAGAAACCCCCCATACATCAGGGTCCACTCCCCAGAGAGCCCCCCCATGCATCAGGGTCCCAGAGAGCCCCCCATAGATCTGGGTCCCCAGAGAGCCCCCCATAGATCTGGGTCCCCAGAGAGCCCCCAATAGATCTGGGTCCCCAGAGAGCCCCCCCCCATACATCAGGGTCCCCAGAGAGCCCCCCATACATCAGGGTCTCCAGAGAGCCCTCCCAAACATCAGGGTCCCCAGAGAGCCTCCTCCTTACATCAGGGTCCCCAGAGAGCCTCCTCCTTACATCAGGGTCCCCAGGCAGCCTCCTCCTTACATCAGGGTTCCCAGAGAGCCCCCTCCTTACATCAGGGTCCCCAGAGAGCCCCCTCCTTACATCAGGGTCCCCAGAGAGCCCCCTCCTTACATCAGGGTCCCCAGAGAAACCCCCCTTACATCAGGGTCCCCAGAGAGCCCCCCCATACATCAAGGTCCCCAGAGAGCCCCCCCATACATCAAGGTCTCCAGAGAGCCCCCCATACATCAGGGTCCCCAGAGAGCCCCCCCATACATCAGGGTCCCCAGAGAGCCCCCCCAAACATCAGGGTCTCCAGAGAGCCTCCTCCTTACATCAGGGTCCCCAGAGAGCCTCGTCCTTACAATAGGGTCCCCAGAGAGCCTCCTCCTTACATCAGGGTCCCCAGAGAGCCCCCCATACATCAGGGTCCCCAGAGAGCCTCCCCCCCATACATCAGGGTCCCCAGAGAGCCTCGTCCTTACATTAGGGTCCCCAGAGAGCCTCCTCCTTACATCAGGGTCCCCAGAGAGCCTCCCCCCATACATCAGGGTCCCCAGAGAGCCTTCCCCCATACATCAGGGTCCCCAGAGAGCCTCGTCCTTACATTAGGGTCCCCAGAGAGCCTCCTCCTTACATCAGGGTCCCCAGAGAGCCTCCCCCCATACATCAGGGTCCCCAGAGAGCCCCCCCATACATCAGGGTCCCCAGAGAGCCCCCCCATACATCAGGGTCCTCAGAGAGCCCCCCATAAATCAGGTTCCCCAGAGAGCCCCCCATAAATCAGGGTCCCCAGAGAGCCCCCCATACATCAGAGTCCCCAGAGAGCCCCCCATACATCAGGGTCCCCAGAGAGCCCCCCCTATACATCAGGGTCCCCAGAGAGCCCCCCCATACATCAGGGTCCCCAGAGAGCCCCCCATACATCAGGGTCCCCAGAGAGCCCCCCCATACATCAGGGTCCCCAGAGAGCCCCCCCCATACATCAGGGTCCCCAGAGAGCCCCCCATACATCAGGGTCCCCAGAGAACCCCCCCCATACATCAGGGTCCCCAGAGAGCCCCCCATACATCAGGGTCCCCAGAGAACCCCCCCCCATACATCAGGGTCCCCAGAGAGCCCCCCATACATCAGGGTCCCCAGAGAACCCCCCCCATACATCAGGGTCCCCAGAGAGCCCCCCCCCATACATCAGGGTCCCCAGAGAGCCCCCCCATACATCAGGGTCCCCAGAGAACCCCACATACATCAGGGTCCCTAGAGAGCCCCCCCATACATCAGGGTCCCCAGAGAGCCCCTCCCCCATACATCAGGGTCCCCAGAGAACCCCCCCCATACATCAGGGTCCCCAGAGAACCCCTCCCCCATACATCAGGGTCCCCAGAGAACCCCCCCTATACATCAGGGTCCCCAGAGAACCCCCCCCCATACATCAGGGTCCCCAGAGAGCCCCCCATACATCAGGGTCCCCAGAGAACCCCCCCCATACATCAGGGTCCCCAGAGAGCCCCCCCCCATACATCAGGGTCCCCAGAGAGCCCCCCCCATACATCAGGGTCCCCAGAGAGCCCCCCCATACATCAGGGTCCCCAGACTTAACCCCCCCAGAGGTTCCCCTGTACCTGGCTGTGCACCTCCAACCCAAGGGGGAGGTGGGAGGTGGCGATTGGCAGTTCTATGGTGCCTGTGGATCTCACTGGGGCTTGTAGTCCTCCTTCTGATTCTGTACAGTGGATAGGGGAGGGGCCTCTGACCCGGGCAGCAGTCGGCAACAGCGTACAAGCAGAGAGTGAAACTTGTAGCTGCCCGGGTCAGAGGCCCCTCCCCTTTCCACTCTACAAGCTGGAGGAGAAATACAAGTCCCCGGGAGATGCTGCGAGCACCATAGAGCTGCTGATCGCCGCCTCCCACTCCCCTCACTGCATCCCAAACTGAAAGAGGAGATGCCCGCCTCACCCCCCCGCACCCCCCCCCCCGCGGCAGTCGGCAGAACGGCTCCACCGCAGCACGCCCAGCAGCATACCCCTAGATCCGACGAGCATGTCTCCCGGGCCCCCTACTGGCTGCGGGCCCTCGGTCGGCGTCCGATCGACCGAATGGTCAGTCCGCCCCTGGTCCTTTATCCTTTTGGCCGCAAAGAGAGCTATCCCTAGACATTGGCTCTCCACTTCTCCCCCCACATTCCATCACTTTCTTTCCATAATGGAATTTTTGTGGTAAATAACTCATGTGGTATAGAGTCTGTAATGTGATAATTACTGACACTTTTGATGCAAAGATGCTATACTAGCCAGTAATAGTTTGTAAACAACAAACCAAAAATTCGGAAGTGATAAAATCATTGTTGTTTCCACTTTCATACACCATAGAGATGATCAGGGAACAGAAGTTCCTCCTTCATATCCATGGTTTGCCGACCGGCCAATTCTGTCCTAGGCTCCCTGGTGGAATGGGAGAGCCCGGGAAGGGGGCAGGAGAGAGTGACAGTATTGCCCCTCAGATCTCTGCACTGCTGGCACTAAATAGGCAAATAAGTGGAGCTTCCACTTTTGGGTGGCGCTCCACTTTAAAAGTTTCATCAGACCTTGGGATGTGCATATCAATTTATGAGGCCAACTATGGAATTGCAGATTTTCTGATTTGCCCAACTATGAAAGCAGATTTGTCCAAATCAGCAAAGAGTCATACAATTCATTAGCATGATTGTCTAGACCAGGGTTTCTTAACCAGGGTTCCATGGAACCCCTATGGCTCCTCCAGAGGTGAACATGCATTTGCCCATATAGGTCTTTATAAATTACACCTTATCCTATTACTATCATGTCTTGTATGTACTTTGATGTTTATTTACCATTGTTTGTATATACCCTTTATACATATTATGTTCCTTTGTCAAAATGTTGTAATGTAATACCTGTCAATACTAATTTCATCTTATGTTTTCTTTTTCCTCCTTTTCTCTCCGCAGAAATCTTCTTCTTTGTTGCAACAAAATTGAACTTATAAATAATTTTATTGATGTATCAATGTCTGCCTTATAGACGGATGGTCACATTTTCCCTTTGTTCCCCCCCTGACATGGGCATGTCTGAGGATTCCCCGGCACACAAAGCCGCCCAGGTTAAACTAACCTGTGGCGGAGTTTTGTGAGACCAGAGACGTTGTATCCATGGCGTCTGGCCTCCATCTTGCTTCCCTGGTGAACATGCGTGGTCCGCCGGTGAAGCCTTGTGCACAGCTTGGGGGGCCAAGAAGACTAGCTCTGTTTCTCCTGCCATCTCCATTTGGATCAGCTGTGCTCATGGCGGCTGATTAGGGAGGGAGGGGTACTTATATCTGTGTGTCCACTCGCCCTGACATCCACCTCATTCAGTTGTTGGATGCTGAGGCGAGTGGTCACAAGTAAACTAATCAAAAGGTAAGGACTCTTTTTGAATCTTCTCGATAGCCTGCAATTGGACTATTTGTTTTCCTATGGCAATTTCTAAGCTAGACATACAATGTTATGCCAAAGGTGTCAATTATTTATTAATATAAATACTAACCTTTAATAGGATCATACCAATCTAGTTTTTACTGCCACGTGTAAGCATACATTTTTAAGCACTCTGTTATAACAAATATTAAAACATTGAAACTTATTTAATATGATATGTAATATATATTAATATCTAAAATGATGCCCTTATAGAAGAATCTGCTTACACATTTTTGTCTTTAAAATAGTCAACAAATTTAAATTATTTCTTTTAGCTGTGGTTAGTGGTTTTCTAAAACAACACCCCTCCACACATCCCTGTGACATTACGCACCATCTACAGGTATTTAGCAATTCAGTTATACAAAAAAAATAAATAATAAATATATATAGTAATTACATTTATTGGATTTATTCATTAATTTTTTCAAAATTTTCATACATTTATAGATCTTTTTACGTTTACAGGGTTTCTCTCTTCTCTGGCCCCAGTGGGTCCCCAGGCTCTTTTTTGTCCCTCTGTTTTTGGGGTAGAAGAGGGGGGCTAGGTCAGCGGTGAGCCGTTTGTCTCTTGGGCTTGATATGGACATCTCTCGTAAAGAACGCTACTAAAGGATTTCTGGGTTGAGAAATTGAAAGCATACTGTGCCCTTGCATGTTTTTAAGCATAACATATCGGATTTAAATATAAAAAGTGCAGCGCTAAAAGCATCCAACATGTATTAAATATACATGTGGGAAATGTGTAATATAATATATAAATGGTGTGCTAAAAAGAACACATAAAAAATATAAATAATCAACATATAAATGTGGAAAAACAGCAGTGAAAACCAGCAATAAAAATCAAAGTGTCAATAGTGAAATATGGAACAGCAAAAAGTGGAAGTCCATATATTGTAAGTTGAAAGGGTATCTTCTCCAACAGGGGAGCACCGGTAGGCACTGAAAGGTGTATGGATACTCGAATGGAGAGGAGACAGCAGGTGTCAAGGCAAACAAATGTTGAATAGAAGTAAGTGGATACTCTTAGCAGATGTGTGGGACGCAAATACCGTATAGCAATGCATCAAATAGGCATAGGGATACACTCCCGTGATGACAAACTGGACGGGGTCCTGTGGACCACGAACACAGATGGAAGGTGGTGGTTGCAGATTGAAGTTGGACAACTGGTGCACAAGTCCTCCGATTGTAGAGCGGGGTGATCCAGAGGGGCAATTCAATTTGGAACCATGCCCATGGAGGAAGAGAAACTCCACATGGTGTAGGTCAAAAATGGGATTTATTGGAAAAATACCATACAGGATTAAAAGTGATCACAAATAGGATAAAGATTAGAAATGTGGGAAGCTGAAAACGCTATCCCTACGCGTTTCGACTAAACAGTCTCCAACAGGGGCATAAAACAGCCTCCCCACATTGCTCTTATTTATAAACTGTACAAGAACTTTAGAATTGGCCAAATCCGCCCCCAACATGGCGGAACCGGAAGTAAAAACACTGTGGGTACATGAAAGCCTATGGGCCACATACATAGTCATAGCCCCACAACATAAGGGCCAAAGATGTTGTGACAGACAATAATAACCACTCATGGCAAAACACAGCTAAAAGTCTCAAAAAACTGTAAAATCGCCACATCTCCCGAGTGGCTTGCGTTCCAAGCCTCATATGTCTAAAGGAAGGAGGGGATGGCTAAAGATCACCAATGAGCTGCTGATGTCTCATCAGCCCGCCCACAGGAGGCCTGCGTTCCAAGCCTCCTATGTGTGCTGACGTCATCTAAACACCAGGAGGAGGCGGTGCGTCAGAACCAATCAGACGCTGGTGTCTCATCAACACATCCACAAGAGGCTCGCGTTCCAAGCCTCGTATGTGTCGAAGGGACGATTCAGCGAGCCTGCCGACGTCACCGCTGCTCCAAGAGAGGGCGGTGTGTCGCGACCAATCAGCAGCTGGTATTAGGTCAACTCCCACACAGGAGGCTTGTGTCCCAAGCCTCGTGTGTGTGGAGAAGGCACTAAGCCCAGGCGCCCCCCTGACCCCACCAGCCATCTAGTGATTGGTCGCGCCCACAGAGTTAGACGGCCCACCAAGCCACCCTACGTTCGGTGCCGACATAAAGATACAGCGCGGGACATAGGGGGCAAAGATGCACCAGGCTGTCAAAAAATCACCATCCTGGCATGCAGCGGCAAAATACAACAAGGAAAATAAATATAAATAAAATATATAAATATCATGTCTGAAATATAAAATATCCATACCAACCTCTAAAGGGGCAGCAGAGTAATACACACCCAAGCCTCCCTAGTGAGTGCAAGGCAACGCCACAGTGCTGTCTTAGAGGGAAAGCCACAACAAAGCCGGGGTGTGGATAAATTAGTGTAAATCTCCCAGAAGGTGCAGTAGCATTCACACCGAATGGCCAATACCATACACAGCGGATGGCCAGTAGGTGTGATCATGAACGTGTAAGGCCACATCCTCCCACTGCCCGGCCAATACGCCCAGACCAAAGGGAGGGCACCAAGGTCCTATCCCACTCAAAAATGAACTGAAAGTCACCGGTAACCAAAACCTCCATTAATATGAGGTTAAGGTAATATGCCCCTCGCAAGAAGACAAAATAAGCGAGAATAAGTGATAAGACAATATAAACTAATAGAGGTGTGTCACGGCTCAAGCAGATGAGACGAGGTGCACATCACGGCTAATGAAGCAATTAATGTCCCATTCCACATGCCGTACGGTGAGTAGCACCTCAACTCGTATATCCAATAAGTCTCGAGCCGTGACACACCCCTAAGACGGGACTCACCCCTCCAATGCAGAACAAACTTGTCAATAATCAAGAAAGAAGTGCCTGTAGGGTGCCTGTCATGACACTCCAGGTAATGACGAGGGACGCTATGCTTAATGCAGCCCTTTTTAATTTTTGCAATGTGTTCATTCACCCTATTGGAGAAGGCTCTGGTTGTGCGTCCGACATATTGCCTCTTGCACGGGCAAGTGATAAGGTAGATGACATGTCGGGTAGTGCACGTGGTGAAATGTTTCATGTTATAGCTCCTAGAAGTGACTGTAGAATGGAAAGTGACGGTTTTGCGTCTCCCGCACGTATTGTGCAAACAAACGTTGCACCTTCTGCAAGGGAAGTATTCCTTGCAGTCCTGAAAAAAGGAGACTGAACGAGAGGGGGTCAATTGTGTTAGGAGCAATTTCGCCCTGAACGGATCGTGTGCCACAGAAAATGACACCAGCCTGGTCTGGCAGAACAGGGCCCAACACACCCTCCAATGTTTGTCAAAATTTTCCTGATTTCTTTGTGTTGTACAGAGAACGAGGTAAAGAAAGACCATTTAAATTGGCTTTCTTCCTGTACTCTCAGACAATCAACCAGGAGTGAATTCCTCTCTACCGCTCTGACCTCACTAATGATGGTATCAAGGTATGAGGGTTTATACCCCTTCTCGACAAATCTCTCCTTAAGGGTCTGAGATTGAGACTGAAAATCCTCAATGCTGCTACAGTTTTGTCGCAAACGGAGAAACTGTCCCTTGGGAACAGATCTGAGCCATTGGTGGTGGTGGCAGCTGTCTACCGGGATATACCCGTTGTGGTCCATGGGTTTAAAAAACATCCTGAGAACCAGCTGGTGATTGACCACAGAGATCTCTAGATCAAGAAAATGGATGGTCTCAGAACCAGCCTCAAAACTAAGGGAGATATTTCTGTTGTTACTGTTCAAATAAAAGAAAAAGTTTCCCCAGGGTGGGGTTTTTAGGCAGCACAATGACAAAATAGAGTCAATGATGTATGAAAAAATAACAAATTTATTAAATAGTACACCATGAAAGCTAAAACAATGAGCTCCAATGAGGGGTACTTGAAATAGAATTAAATTAAATAAGCTGAACATACATTAGCAGACACATATTCATAACAACGCTTGGTAGCATGAATATTAAACCTGACGCGTTTCAACCCCTATGCTTAGGGTCTTCTTCAGAGGGTCAGTCTGTTGGAAAATATACATAGAGTTGATATACATATATGGGTTCCATTGATATAACAATAATGACATTCACCATATGGTGCATAAATACAGTATAATTACCCAATAATGTGTGTCCAGCAGAAAAAGAAAAAAGCCTCCCCCCCATGTTTCCCCATTGGACGCTCGGGTGGCCACCGAGCGTTCTGTTGGGGATTTTCCCCTCCTTGCCGGCGGCGTTCCGGAACACTCTCGGACGTTCCTCATCACTGCGCATGCGCGGGGCCCCGCGCGTGCGACGTGACGTCACGGACATCGCGAGATTTCGGCGAGAGTGACGATCAGTCGGAGCCCTTGGCTCTTCCTGAACGCCGGGGAGGCCACGCTCGGCTGCCTCAATGGTGGCCATGCCGCCTGCCATGAAGCGATCAAGGAAATGCACACACCTGGATGAATCCTAATAAGGTACACACCCCTAATAAGCAATATAAAGGTGGTATTTGCAACACATCCTCAGTCTCTCCCTGCTCGGTGGACAGCAAGCACTCTCTGTTTTTCACATAGTAAGTACCCCTCTAGCGATGTGTTACCCTTTGTTTTGCACTATTCTCTGCCCCACACAATGGGAGTTCATGCGGAAATCAACTAATTCCACATTGACCCTCATCCATTTACAATGGTATAGCTATTATACTCTTTTATTTAATTTAATTCTATTTCAAGTACCCCCCATTGGAGCTCATTGTTTTAGCTTTCATGGTATACTATTTAATAAATTTGTTATTTTTTCATACATCATTGACTCTATTTTGTCATTGTGCTGCCTAAAAACCCCACCCTGGGGAAACTTTTTCTTTTGTTTTCAGTCTCTAAGGGGTGAGCAGCAATCCTTTTCCTTCTCTCCAGTGTCGCCTCTTTTTTGTTACTGTTCAAATAGTCCATATATTCCTCCAAAGATCTACGGTCACCTTTCCAAAGGAGGAGGATGTTGTCTATATACCTGGCCCACAAAACCAACTGAGGTGGTCTGTGGGTATAGACGACATCCTCCTTCCATAGGGCCATGAAGAGGTTAGCCAGGCTGGGGGCATACTTAGCCCCCATGGCAACCCCCTTGATCGGGGAATAAAATGTTTCTTGGAACCAAAAGTAATTATGTTCCCTGGCGAACTTGAGTAATTATACAACATAATTAAGATGGATAAGAGGCAGACCTGAATTCCTAGACAGGAACAGATCAACCGCCGCCAGACCTAAATTCAGTGGGATAGACGTATAGAGTGCGGATACATCCGCAGTTACAAGGAGAAGGCCATCTTGGTACTCAACCCTTTCTAATAGATTGATCGCAGCTCGTGTATCCTTCAGATAGGAGGGCATTTGTTTAACCAGGGGCTGAAGATAGAAATCTATATACCTTCCAATTCTCGAGGTAACCAAGTCTATCCCACTCACGATCGGACGACCGGGGGGATTGGTGGAATTTTTATGAACCTTCGGAAGGTAATAGATGACGAGTATTCTAGGGGCTTCAGGGACAAGGAACTCTCTCTCCTTCTGGTTAAGAATATTGAGAGAGAAACCCTCATCGATAAGGGCCAGGAAGGCTCATTTATATTCTCCCGTGGGGTCCTTAGGAAGAATTCTATAAGTAGTTTGATCTTCAAGTAGTGGATACATTTCCGCAAAGTAATCTTTTTTGTCCAAAACCACTAGCCGGCCGCCCTTGTCGGCGGGGCGGATAACTAAATCTTTTTTGTCACAGAGAGCATCAATACCAGCCTTAATGGCTGGATCTTGGTGCATTCTCTTGACAGAAATATTCTCAAGATCATGAAGGACCAGATCTTTAAAAACTTTGATAGAATGAGATATATTGTTCGGGGGATTGAAAAGTGATGGATTAGAGAGGACAGAGTGTAGAATATCACGCTGAGTGGTACCTCTAGAATCCAATACAGGCATGGATAGAAAATGCCTCTGTATATTAAGCTTCCGGATGTATTTGTGTACATCCACAAAAGTGGAAAATGTATTTAGTTTCCTGGGGGGGACGAATTTAAGCCCTTTATCTAAGACATATTTCTCTTGGTCAGTAAGAGTGGTTGTACTTAAATTAAAAATACCAGCACCTAATGTGACCTTTTTCTTTTTTCTCCATTGTAATCGCCACCCCCCCTCTGTATCCTCTTTTGTTTTTGGACTTCGAGGGGGGTTGGGAATGGGTTTGTGAAAACCCAAAGGTTGGGCAGGCCCAGAGTGATTATAATGGTATGGTGTTCTATTGTACTCCTCATCACCACCATAATCGTAATAAGAATAATCGTAGTGTGTTTCCCGCGAACCTTCGTCACGGAGCGCAGCGTAACGATTATTGGTATGTATGGGGGTACCAAAACCATAACCTTCCCTTTGTTAACCCGATCTGGTATCATATCGGGGTCCCGAAGGTCCATCGGCCCCATGATAAAGTTCTCTTCCTCTACCTCCCGCATTCCCTCTACCTCTACCATTAGGTTGGCTACCCCTATGACCAGAGGGGTGTCGCACATGATGGAAGTCAGCAGCACGACCCCTAGGAGCAGAAGGGTACCTCCCTCGACTCTCTGGGGAAGTAATTAGTCTTTGGTAAGGCTTTAGGGACAGATATACCATGTTCGGGCACTCTTCCCGTTCTGGGAGGAGGGGATCATATATTAATCTCCTATCGGGGTTCCGGGGTATCTGTTCAAGATTCTCACGGTTATACTTTTTTTGTTTTTTGTTACGTTGATCCGTCTCCTCTTTTTCCAAAAAAGTTCTTAAAATTTCTTCTTCCATGGTTCCATATTGAATTGCCCCTCTGGATCACCCCGCTCTACAATCGGAGGACGTGTGCGCCAGTTGTCCAACTTCAATCTGCAACCACCACCTTCCATCGGTGTTCGTGACCCACAGGACCCCGTCCGGTTTGTCATCACGAGAGTGTATCCCTATGCCTATTTGACGCATTGCTATACGGTATTTGCGTCCTACACATCTGCTAAGAGTATCCACTTACTTCTATTCAACATTTGTTTGCCTTGACACCTGCTGTCTCCTCTCCATTCGAGTATCCATACACCTTTCAGTGCCTACCGGTGCTCCCCTGTTGGAGAAGATACCCTTTCACCTTACAATATATGGACTTCCACTTTTTGCTGTTCCATATTTCACTATTGACACTTTGATTTGTATTGCTGGTTTTCACTGCTGTTTTTCCACATTTGTATGTTGATTATTTATATTTTTTATGTGTTCTTTTTAGCACACCATTTATATGCACTTTTTATATTTAAATTTCTAGTGGACTTGGTTTGTCTGTGTGTCAGCTGCTTTTGGTGTTTTATATTTTTGGGTTTAGCGCAGCATTTTGCCATTTTTTATACCTGATTTTCTGACCTTTCATCTGCTGCAGCTACTCTGATATATCACTTTTGATTATGGATGTTTTTGAATATAGGACCACTAGGTCCATTAACACAGATGGGGTTTTTGTTTTAAATAACACTGACACCGAAATGAGTGGATTATTTCTTAGACTTAAAAAATGTAATGACCACTGAATTGCATTTACAGTGGGACATTGCTTTTTTGGAGCAGTATATTAAAGAGAAGATGGTCCCGAGAGGTTTGAGGTGGGATGTTTTTCCCCAACAGGGGGATACAAACCTTGAACCCTGGTTTTGCTATTTCAATGAAGCAGGTACCCAGCTGATTGGCTTTTTATTTGGGAGAAAGCGTAGCAGACTGCATGGTATTTTTCCAATAAATCCCATTTTTGACCTACACCATGTGGAGTTTCCTTTTTTCTTAATCCATGGTTCCATATTGAATTGCCCCTCTGGATCACCCCGCTCTACAATCGGAGGACGTGTGCGCCAGTTGTCCAACTTCAATCTGCAACCACCACCTTCCATCGGTGTTCGTGGCCCACAGGACCCTGTCTGGTTTGTCATCACGGGAGTGTATCCCTATGCCCTATTTGATGCATTGCTATACGGTATTTGCGTCCTACACATCTGCTAAGAGTATCCACTTACTTCTATTCAACATTTGTTTGCCTTGACACCAGCTGTCTCCTCTCCATTCGAGTATCCATATACCTTTCAGTGCCTACCGGTGCTCCCCTGTTGGAGAAGATACCCTTTCACCTTACAATATATGGACTTCCACTTTTTGCTGTTCCATATTTCACTATTGACACTTTGATTTTTATTGCTGGTTTTCACTGCTGTTTTTCCACATTTATATGTTGATTATTTTTATTTTTTATGTGTTCTTTTTAGCACACCATTTATATATTATATTACACATTTCCCTACATGTATATTTAATACATGTTGGATGCTTTTAGCGCTACACTTTTTATATTTCAATTTCTAGTGGACTTGGTTTGTCTGTGTGTCAGCTGCTTTTGGTGTTTTATATTTTTGGGTTTAGCGCAGCATTTTGCCATTTTTAAACATATCGGATTGTTAACCATACCGTCACAATGTATGTAAGTAAACCTTCATGACCAATATTTAATTTCATGTATATCTATAGACACTGTTACAGTGTTGTACATTCATTTGTTTTCAATACTCTATTTTAGAATATAAATTCTTCTGGCTAATATATTTCCCTGAAGAAGGAGACAACCTGTACTCTGAAATGCGTCGGGGGCAAGAATTACAGACCGTACTACATTTAAATAACGGTGACAATGTTGTAGATATGTTAAGCATTCCGTGTTTTTACATGTTTTTTACATATCATATTTAATAAATATTTTTGAAGCTTGAAATACTTTTCCAAATATATTGTGCCTTTACAAGGGGATTCTATCTTTTCTCCTTAACTATTGGATGTGGCATTAACTAAATGCTCAATATTTCCGGATAAAAAATCCTATCCTTTGTGGTTTTATGACTTCTAAAAGAAATATGTACACCTCATAACAATTGATCATAATCTCAGATTGCATGTTTTTGCATTGTGTGCAGTGCCCCTTGCCTTATAACATAAACCCATACTGCGGCATTTCCACTGCGTATCCAATGTATTGCTTGGTACTAGAAATTTAAACTTGACTTTTATTATATGGTGTTACTACTATCCTGGTATTTCTATCACCATGGGGTCCATTCTTATGTTTGTTCTGTCCCCAAAGCAGCCTCTTTCATGAGCTTTTTATGACAGGTGTTGTATTAGAAACATCATTTTTTTTCTATAGGTACTTTTATAGCACCAACATTACACTTACCTGTTGAATAAAGCCTTCAAACCGAGATCTTCCATGTTTCTTTTTTTCTTCCGAATGAGTCAAATGTTTTGCGCTGCATGCATGAGATGATGCACCAACGTCACTGGTAGGTTGGGCAAGAAGAAGGAAGAAGAAAGAGGAAGAAGTCATTGAGATAAAAAAAAAGACGGAGCAGGTTTACGAACGGGGGGGGGGGGTTATTAATGGGGGACAGAACACATGGACTGGGGAAACAAAGCAAAAAGGAGGCAGGTGAATACTGTATTACTTTTAATAAATAGATTGCATTAAAGTGTTACTAAACCCAGGACCCTACATTCACTATATCTGGTCTCCCACAGTACACAGAACATGGAAGTGCAATTTTCAATTTTTTTTTCTCAAAACAAAGTGTACAAAGTATTTGAAAAGAACATGTACAGTATAAAATATATGCTATAGGGATGGCTATCCGAACATTTTTTGGCAGAATGTTACACCTACAGTAGGCATTCCTCCAAATGGAGACTTTCGTTGGTGATATAGGTTATATTAACTGTGTCTCCATGGGGGAGCCCCCATTCCCATTTATTATTCTTAATGCAACACCACCACAATGCATATATACTATCAGCGGTAATACCTTTAACAAAGTCAAAGTAAATGTCAACTTAAAACTCTCCGTGGGTTGTAGGTCTCCGTATGATTCACCATATGTGCGAAAGGAGGGGATATGAGCCCCAATTTTTTTTAAATCTCTGGCACAAATATGGAAATGCAGTTTTTTAGTAAATATAAACTGCTAAATACCTTTTCTCATCAGTAGTATATAGCAGTCTTGTGACTTCTATCAGTGTCTGGTTAAAGCTTGTAGGAGGCGTTTTCATTCTCCTCTGACTGTCCTATGAGGCTGCAGAGCCCCTGACCCTCTTTCTGGATACGTCTGGACAGTGCCGTTTGGAATTGTGCTGATCACATGAACTCTCCCAAGCAAAAAAAAAAACCTTTTTAGCCATAAATGGATTAAGGGTTCAGTCAGCACAAAACCAAAACTAAACTTCTAACCTAAGCAGCTGAACACTCAAAGTTAATATAACAATCCTTGGACAAATGCATAAAAATGGAAAACAGTGCAGCACTAGATGAAACAACACTAAAAAAACACTAAAATATAATATAGTCATGTATGGCAAAGAGAACCGTAAAAAAAGTCCTAATTAATGTAGCACTAACCCCCCGAAGGAGCTGCTGAATTTTGATTGGGCCTGTACTCTGCTCTCACACCCCCTATAACTTGGCTCAGTCCCCTTGACACAGCTGTGGTGCAATGTTAGTGTGAAGCTAATAGTGAAGGATAACCCCACAATGTGCAGTATAACAATATACCTTTGTTATTACCTGGGTATCCGATGTTCCACCTGCTGGAAAAGGAAGAACACTCTACACCAATTGTACTTAACCAGGAAAATATTTTTACTGGAACTGATATAAAATGGTAATTACATTTATCTGCACTGTCACACAAACATAATGCAACAGTCTAATGCCCCGTACACACGGTCGGATTTTCCGATGGACAATGTCCGATCGGAGCGTGTTGTCGGAAATTCCGACCGTGTGTGGGCGCCATTGGATATTTTCCATCGGATTTTCCGACACACAAAGTTGGACAGCAGGAGATAAAATTTTTCGACAACAAAATCCGATCGCGTCAATTCCGACCGTGTGTGGCCTGTTCCGACGCACAAAGTGCCACGCATGCTCAGAAGAAATTCCGACACGGGACAGCTCGTTCTGGTAAACTTAGCGTTCGTAATGGATACAGCACTTTCGTCACGCTGCAATGTTAAAAATGGTTTAATACAGCGCACTCTCTTCTTCTTTATAATGTGACAAGAATTAAGTCGTTTTGCTGCTCATATTCACACACACTTCTCACAAAGTTTTATTTGTGTTTTTTTAGTGGGATTCCCTCAATATATTGTTATTAGTTGTCACATCTGACAGTTTTTTATTTTTTTTTTATTTATTTTTTTTGGATTTTCAGCCTTTTTTTTTCTTTAATGTTTGGATTTTTTCCAAGGCTGATCTTTGTTCAATGTTATTTTTATTTTTACTCCAGAATATTTTTGGGTGTGTTTTGTGTGTCAAGTTACCCCAACACCATTGATATCTTTTATTATTTAATCTCAAGGAGATTGTTTGTTGTTGGTGTCCCTTGTTCATTTCACATTGTATATTTGAAATATACCTGAATCCTCACAAACAAACTGTCCTTTTTGAAGTAAAACACATAGGAGAGTATAATTCAAAACAAAAATCCTTTATTAAGGGATCAGAACCAAACAAAGAGGAAGGCAACACTGGATCAACATGAGAAATTAGCGAAGCCTGGGACCCCCACGGCAGACATCAATTCTTCAACATCAAAATTGGTGGCCTGAGGAGTCCATATGGAAGGGAGGGCAATCTGGTCCAGAATTCGCAGAGATCCGGATAGTAGCAGATGACATCTGTGTCCCCAGGCTGTGGTACCACAAGAAATGGTGGGAAAAACTTGCGCTAATGAGCAAAACATAATAAATCAAAAATTAAATTCACAAAGATGCAGCTGCAAAAAAAACTCCAAATATCCATGAAGTAATAAAACATATAAATAAAAAATTGTGCGCTAGCAATAATATAATTGGGATAATGCTCGGAGACACAATTTATATATGAATCCCAGCAAAAATTAATAAAGAAATAACAAGTGCATGAAATCCTCTCTCAAAGATCAGAAAAAAAAATTTTTTTTTGAATATTCTGAAAATAAGATATAAACAGTCATACATCCGAAAAACACCTATAATCAGTCCATGAATAGGTCAAGCAAAATAAAGTGAAAAGGAAAAAAGTTCCTTTGGTGTATCACATCACAAAACCAGGAAAGTAGTAAGTTGTAAAGAACATTTCCGAATACACATTGATTGCAGAAGAGGAGTAATGGATGTACCCTTACCCCTTTCGTTGGACCTCCTCTATGGCAAGGTCGTATGGGCTTGCAGATATAACCCTCTGCGGGGACAGATGGAATGTTGATGTCCGGGTCCTGTCAGCGTGCACCACCGACTTCAATCTGATCCGACTGGTCCAACTGCTCCAGCATCAGAGGGGAGACTCAGGAGTGGGAGAGTCCATATTTAAGAAAAACAAGGGGAAGAACTCCAATAGTGTAGTAATGTTAGGGATTTATTGGTTAAAATAAACCACAGATATGTATGTAAAAAGTTCCAATATAGGAAAAAACGTTACATATAAAAAGCCGGCATAAAAACAGAGGCTGAACGCCCGTGCACACAAGAAATCAGGAACACGTGATGGCAAGCACTGCGAGGCCACGCCCTGCTTGCCATCACGTGTTCCTGATTTCTTGTTTGCACGGGCGTTCATCCTCTGTTTTTATGCCGGCTTTTTAGATGTAACGTTTTTTCCTATATTGGAACTTTTTACATACATATCTGTGGTTTATTTTAACCAATAAATCCCTAACATTACTACACTATTGGAGTTCTTCCCCTTGTTTTTCTTAAATATGGACTCTCCCACTCCTGAGTCTCCCCTCTGATGCTGGAGCAGTTGGACCAGTCAGATCAGATTGAAGTCGGTGGTGCACGCTGACAGGACCCGGACATCAACATTCCATCTGTCCCCGCAGAGGGTTATATCTGCAAGCCCATACGACCTTGCCATAGAGGAAGTCCAACGAAAGGGGTAAGGGTACATCCATTACTCCTCTTCTGCAATCAATGTGTATTCGGAAATGTTCTTTACAACTTACTACTTTCCTGGTTTTGTGATGTGATACACCAAAGGGACTTTTTTCTTTTCACTTTATTTTGCTTGACCTATTCATGGACTGATTATAGGTGTTTTTCGGATGTATGACTGTTTATATCTTATTTTCAGAATATTCAAAAAAAAATTTTTTTTTCTGATCTTTGAGAGAGGATTTCATGCACTTGTTATTTCTTTATTAATTTTTGCTGGGATTCATATATAAATTGTGTCTCCGAGCATTATCCCAATTATATTATTGCTAGCGCACAATTTTTTATTTATATGTGGTACCACAAGAGGCTGCATCTTTTGGCCGACCAGACTGAACCCAGGGCAATCACTGTCTGGTCTTCCTTCCACACTTCCTTCCGGGCTGTGGCTGTGCAGTTGGAGATGTGGCAGGAGGAGGAGTAGGACCTGGAGGAGGACTGGGGGGACCTGGAGGAGGACTGGGAGGACCTGGAGGAGAGGGAGGAGGAGGAGGAGGACCTGCAGGAGGAGGAGGAGGAGGACCATCCCAAAGCTGTGTGTGAGGTGTAATTTGGCCCCTCATACCTTTCTCCAGAGCCTCTGATATGAGGGCCTCACACATGGCTTTTTGGCCCTCCTCCATCCTCTGCATTTTATATGCTATGAATGCAGCAATGTTCTCCTGCCTGGTGTGGGGTGCTCCCAGGACCTCTGTAGCCCTCCAAAAGAATGCTATAGCCGCCTCCTCTAGGGTACTCGTCCTACTGCCACTTTCTGTTTTCAGGTGTGGTGGAGGGACCTTGATATCAGCCAGCCGGCTCGGCCTGGCCACCTCCTGGCTGAGACTTCCCTGTGTATGAAAAAGGGACATGGTTTTAGTTGTTGCTTCATCAATCACAATCCTAAATTAGTACTCCCAACTAACATCTAGTTAACATCATTGATTGGACAAGCAGAAATATTTAGAGGAATGCTATACCTGGCTCAATCTGGGCTCCTCCATGTGTTGTTGCCTGGAAGGCCCAGGTTGGGCGTCAGAAGCCTCAGCCGGGGGGGAAGGAAGCGTGGAAGGAAGACTGGAGAGAGATGGCCTGGGTTCAGTCTGGCCTGCCAGAAAGTGCAGCCTGTCGTAGTACAACATCCTGGGGACATAGATGTCATCTGCTGCTCCGGATCTCTGTGAATCCAGGACCTTCTTGCGCTCCCTTAGATATGTGCTCCTCAGGCCACCAATTAATATCTTTAAATAGGTGATGTCTGCCGTGGGGATCACCTGCTTCACAATTTCACACAATTGCTCCAGTGCTGCCTTCCTCTTTGCTTGGTTCTTGAAATGGGGGTGGGTAATCTCCCACAGACATGGCAGCTCACTTAGTATATCTATGAATACTGACATGAAGTCATTGTCTTTCATTAAGATATCCATGTTCACTGCAAGACACAACACAAGACAAAGCCTAATGTCAGACAAAACTCTTCTAATCTTGTTACAATATAGGCCTCAATCTAGAAGCAGTATAGGCACAAGTTTGTCTCTTACCTTCGTTCTTACGATCGGCGCGTCCAATGCTCCTTCCTCCGCTCACAGATCGTACGTAATACGCACGCGTGTTACGCTTTATACACACTGCGCATGCGTGTAACTCCGCCTGCCCCTGACGTTCTTTCTAGTGTATTCCCCGCCCCTTTTCGTTCGGCGCAGTGGGGTAAGAGCATGATGGCGGAGTTACAACAGGTGCGTGATAATTCTAACAACGAGGAGGAGGAGGAGGAAAGCCCGGATCCAGGCACGTCCCGATCCAGAAGGAGGCGTTTTAAGGCCACAAATATGTCGTTTGGGGAGATGTTGGAGATGGTCGACATCATGAAGAAGTCCGACTATGATGGAAAATATGGGCCTTACCCCAACCCCAACATCCGAAAGGCCAAGATCATGGCGAAAGTGGTCAGGAGTCTTGAGAGGAATTTCGGGGTACGACGATCGAAAGATCAGCTCAGGAAGCGGTGGTTGGACCTGAAGTTAAGAGAGCCAGAGCAGTACCAAAAGATCCGGAAAGTGCTGCAAAAAAGTAAGTAGTTGTGCTGTGTTCCTATTCTTTCTGTCTTTATTCCGTTCGTTCTGCTCCATATGCTTTTAGTAATTGTAACGTTTCAAAAGGTCAACTTTAATGTTCATGGGCCCATTATTCGTTCGTATCAAACATTTTTCTTTCGGCCTCTAGAACACCATTGCATTTTCACACATTTTTGGGGGCCTACTTGGATGCCAAATATTTGTTTGTGAAGATGGGTTTGTTACTAGAATGAAATGCTAACTAGATTGTGTGTAAGGAGAGGACACTGAGCAGCTGTTTTCACATCTGGACACTGGAGCACTAGTGTGGGACCCCAGAACACCCTTTTTATCAGGGGGGGCCACACAGGTGCTCCAGTGTATACTATAGGGGGGGCTACATCTGTGAAGCTTGTACCAAACAGGTAAAGTATTGCAGCTTGACAAAGGGCAATAAAAAATATACATCTTGAAACTCGGCTAAAATAGACAATTGTACCCCACTTCCAAGCAATGTTTCCTATTTCTAGTTCTGCCATCAAATATCTGTGTGCTAATTATACCATTTTTGTTTTACATAGGGGAGAAAAGACTCGGAGGACACCCCTCATCCCAGGAGACCAGAGACCCCCCCTCTGGAAGAAGGGGAAATACCAACCCAAGAAGCTGAGCAGGAGGAAGAAGAAGACGTGGTGGAGATTGGCACCACAACAGGTGAGTGTCTGCGACCACAGACTCAGGTAAAAGAGATGGATGGTGGCATATTTTTGAGACCTTTTTTTTTGTTCTTTATCTCTTTTTAGGTGATCGTGATCCAGAACGCTTTACATCTGAAAGTGCCCAGATACTCATCGGGGAGATCATGGGGTGTAATCTCCAATTGCAAAACATCCAGCAACAAATCACTGATGTTATTAAAAAAAATAATAACATCATTGATGTTTTGGGGCGAATTTAAACCCCACAAAATCACCTGTTTTATGTTACTAAAATTTTTACAATGTTTAGAAAAGCCAAATTTGGAGGATGCACACAGTGTGCCGACATGTGCTATCTGCCATCACGGGAGATCAATGGACGCGTTTTGGGGGTGCAACCCCTTCCTCAATTATAAAGTCGCATTGAGGAAGGGCTTGCTCCCCCAAAACATGTCCCTTGATCCCCCCTGATGGCAGATAGCACATGCTGACATTCGTAAATTGGTGTGCATCTTCCAAATTTGGCTTTTCCAGGGGTGATTTCCCCCCATCTGAACGCTATATCAAACACAGTTCCTAAATACTCATGTCTGATATAGCCTTCAGGTTTTACCATATGTGAACTTTGTAAGTTCAAGTTTTTTGGCTTTCTTGTTGGTTTTACACAGGCCTGTTTTATCTGAAATGGATATTTCGATTTTTGATAATGCTACTGCAAACATTGTTATACAACAAACATGTTGGTTTGTTTTAAAAACCTTGCGTAAATGCACATGTGATTGTGCAGCTATAAAAAAGTGCCTTACTCAAGAATGTTTGGATTATTGTCTCAACACTACAACACTTTTGGGGTGATGTAATTGCTGTTTTATGCACAAATGGGGGTTATTTCCTAAGGGCAATTACACTTTGCACTACAAGTGCAGGTTCAGTGCAGTTGCAAGTGCACTTGTAGTGAAATGTGTTTTTGCATTTAGGAAGTACCAGCCAACACTGTTTTTTATAAGGTTACCCAATCACGACATTTTCTGCACTCAAAACATTTCTGTCAGGGTCAGCTAAAACAAACACAAGCAGTAAATGTCCACCAAGAATTTATTTTGTTTGTTTTTTATTTGAAAAAGGTGTCACAGATTCTCTGGCATATTGATAGCCCCCCTACCCGCAAAGAACTCCAGGTAGCATAACCGGACATCACGGGCATTCAGGGAGGGCAAGCCAGGACGGCCACTTTCAAGCGCCGTCAGTGTTGATGGATTTGGGATTCCGGCCTCAGGCCCAACTGAGCCAGCATAGTTGGCTGAATGTTTTCTTAAAAAATTATGGAGAACACAGCAGGCAAGTATTATATGGTTCAGTTTATACTCCGCCATATGGATGGGTGTCAGAAATAATCGGAACCGGCTGGCCAGGATTCCAAATGTGTTCTCCACCACTCTTCGGGCTCTGACCAGCCGGTAATTAAAAACCCTCTGTTCCGGGGTGAGGGTCCTCATCGGGAATGGCCGCATCAGGTGGTCCCCCAGCGCAAATGCTTCATCAGCAACGAACACAAATGGGAGACCTTCAACATTGTCCTCTGGAGGTGGCAAGTCCAAGCTGCCATTCTGGAGACGCCTGTAGAACTCCGTCTGGGCGATCACTCCACCATCGGACATCCGGCCATTCTTCCCCACATCCACATACAAGAAGTCGTAATTAGCCGACACCACCACCAACATCACTATACTATTAAACCCCTTGTAATTATAATAGTACGACCCCGAGTTGGGTGGTGGGACGATGTGGACGTGTTTCCCATCAATTGCCCCTCCGCAGTTAGGAAAGTCCCACCGCTGGGCAAAGTGGGAGGCCACAGTCTGCCATTCCTGGGGCGTGGAAGGAAACTGTTGAGGAAAAAACAATAAACATTACTATTTTTTCACAGAAACATGGCAAGCAGATTATACACAAACATTATGGGGCAACCTCCAGATAGCATTTAATAAGGGGAATTTAACAAGGCCAAAGTATAAGGTACACCTATTATATTCCCCCTCCCCCCCTCTCATGGGCCATTTCTAACATTATAGGGGAGGGGGAACTCTTGGACAGGTAACCCTCTTCACTTCATTGAGAGATGAATGCCTAAATACAGGGTATTACTTGGAACAGCCCCTCCTTAGTTACACTATTAGAAGACCACTGGACAGGTAAGAAGTGTCTGAATACAAAGATATAAATACACATTATACACATTTGAGGACATTTGGACATTCTGCTATTACCTATCAAGATAATAATAGGATACAAAAACTTTAAACAGTTCCATTGGAAAGTATACAGGCAGGCCCTTGCACTACATGCTTTGGGGAATTCATCCATAAATCTGACCAGTAAAGAGATGGGTATAGTGTGTATGGGTTTGGCAAAGTCAGCAGATAGATGATTGAGGATAGAGAATTGGGATCAGCTGACTTAGCAGTTAGGGGGAGGGAGGGTTACCCAAAATTTGTGGACACCAACAAAAAAAGCCTCTGGCACTCTGCCTGAATTTAAAGCTAAAATAACATTAACAAACATTTTAGGGGGTGTTTGGGGTAAAGCACTACCATGGAGCTGATAAAATACATTGTTAAGTGACTACATGAGGTGAATATAGGGGCAGGAGACACCATGCTGGAGAGGTTATTGAAGGGCAAATATGTATGAAGGACATAAAATACTAATTACATAAAAATCCAGTATGCATGAGGACAAAGGGGACATTCACAGCATATTACAATCATGGTAATTAGGGAATGAGGAAAGATAATACAAGATATTATCAAACATTCAATACAATAAAATGTGATATAAAAGGAAAAAAATCTTACCTTCATATACTCCTTCTGCAGGACCTGGATGATGGCAGAACAGGTCTCTGGGATGATGATACCCAGAGCCTGGGGGGAGATGCCTGTCGAGAACTTCAAGTCCTGCAGACTTCTCCCTGTGGCCAAATACCGCAAGGTAGCGACCAACCTCTGCTCCGGAGTGATGGCTTGCCTCATGCAGGTATCCTTCCTGCTGATATAGGGGGTCAGCGAAGCCAACAAACGGTGAAATACGGGGTCCGTCATCCTGAGAAAGTTCCTGAAATCATCAGGATTATTCTCACGGATCTCACGGAGCAAAGGCATATGAGAGAACTGGTCACGCTGAAGCAACCAATTCTTGGTCCATGAACTCCTCCCCACCCCGTTCATGGACTGGACTTGTGTCAAGGTCAGGACCCCAACACCAAGCCCCCGCACAGCACGAACTCTACGATGAGTACGCATACGAAACATGGCTAGAAAACGGTCGGCTGCTCAGAACGAAGTAACAGAACGCACTGAAGAACAGCAAGGCCTGTGAAGAGCGACCTGAAAAACAGCAACGAGCGGGCAAGATCGCACAGAAAACTCCGATACGAACTGACTGCACGCACTGAAGAGCAGATACAAACCCACAAGCACAAACTGAACGGCAGAAAACGATCTGAAAGCCACGAGTCTGAAAAAGCGCGAATCGTCTCTCACCAAACTTTTACTAACACGAGATTAGCAAAAGGAGCCCAAAGGGTGCCGCGCTCGGTTCTGAACCGGCCTTTTCTAGTCTCGTCGTACGTGGTGTACGTCACCGCGTTGTTGTCGATCGGAAATTCCGACAACTTTGTGCGACCGTGTGTAGGCAAAACAAGTTTGAGCCAACATCCGTCGGAAAAAATCCTAGGATTTTGTTGTCGGAATGTCCGAACAAAGTGTGTGTACGGGGCATAATAGGTATTCACAACAGTTTATACACATACACATAAAGTTGTCCTAGATGACCCCTGAGAGTGCGTCTCCAAGTGGGACTAATGCTCAGAGCACAAACACCTTAACTCTGAGCACCTTCCCACTTCCACCACACCCAGGTAACCACAGAAATGCAAGGTTAATCAATCAAGCACAACACAATTTCTAGGGAGCTGCTTTATAATGCAGTTCCTCTTATCTTTAGCAGGATGCAAGGCCTTGCAATGAGAGATGCAGTCCTTTCAGTCTTCTGTCTTCCGCTAGCTATTTGTGTTGTGTAAATTGTAATCCGACAGTTGAACAAAGGGTTAACTCAAAATGAGTGTTAGAACTATTCTTGTAGTGCAGTACACCTGCAACTGCCTCCAGTGCAATTTGGCTTTTAGTAACACAGTGTCAGTAGCATAGCGAAGGATAGGCTTGAGGCCTGTTCAAACTCAGTCCTTCTCAAATAAGATCTTCTCTATGGGACTACAGGTCCCAGCAATGCTGTGTATACAGTCTAAGTGTGAAAAGGTGCGGTACAAACATTCTGGGCATCAGCCCTCTCACCAATCTTGGTCCAGACAATTTGATGCCTCCGCTCCACGTTATCTCAGTTCGTTCGCTGCGGCCACACCGTCACGCTGTTCCATCTCACAGAGTCCTCGGTTACCTCCTTCAAGGGTCTCTGGAACGATCACACTTCTGCTCCAGCACACTGTGATGTAGGGCAGGATCAAAGACTGCTCCGCACGATGTAGGCAGCAACTCTGTGGAACACCTCCTCACAGATCCTTGCAGGCAGGCCATGCGTCCAGAAGAGAGCTAAGATGGCCGCGCGGGGCCTTTTATAACCTACCCAGCATGCAGTTCAGTGCTGAGTGTCCATGGGAGGTCACTTGGCATTGTGGGTAGGTCAGTTCTTTGTAAAATGTAAACAAACAGTCACTTCCTGTAACATTCCTCCAATGTTCTTGAAAAGGAAAATAAAACGAAGTCCATTTCACATTTTGGCCACTAGATGGTGCCAAATACCAAAGAATGCATTGTCCATACTTTTAATGTTACATTAGAAAGACAGGCAAAAATTGTCAGCGCTACATTCATATAAGTAAAAAAGCCAAGGGGATGAGTAATTAAAGAACATGCAGAGAAGCTACACCAGAAAGACAAGTTTAGTCCTCTTCAGTAGTGACCAGGGTGCTCAAAGATATATCCTCTATGTGAATCCGTATTAGTGCTTCCACCACCGTAAATGCAGGCCGCTCACCTCAAAGTATGGACCTCTGAATCAACAGATAGGTCAATCAAGCTTTCCCACATGGGTATTTAACCACTTGCCGACCAGCCGCCGCAGTTTTACTGCGGCAGAATGGCACGGCTGGGCGAAACAATGTTATGTAACGTCACTTTCCCCTGTGGCCACTAGGGGTGCGTGCGCTGCTCGCCCCCCGGGGCCGATGCGAGTGCCGATGCGAGGGCTTCTGCGATTGCTCGTGACACACCAAGAACACACAGATCCCGGTTCTCTGAGGGGAGAGGAGACTGATCGTCTGTTCATACAAAGTGTGAACAGCGATCTGTCATCTCCCCTAGACAGTCACATCCCCCCTTCAGTTAGAACAGAGAGAGAGAACACAGTTAACCCTTGATCGCCCCCTAGTGTTAACACCTTCCCTGACAGTGACATTTTTACAGTAATCAGTGCATTTTTATAGCACTATTCGCTGTATTAATGCCAATGGTCCCAAAAATGTTTCAAAAGTGTCTGATGTGTCCGCCATAGTCCTGATAAAAATCGCAGATCGCTGCCATTACTAGTAAAAAATAACAATAAAAATGCTATAAATCTATTCCCTATTTTGTAGACGCTATAACTTTTGCGCAAACCAATCAATATACGCTCATTGCGATTTTTATTACCAAAAATATGTAGAAGAATACATATCGGCCTAAACTGAGAAAAAAATTTGCTTTATTTAGAAACAAATGGGGATATTTATTATAGCAAAAATTACAAAATATTGTGTTTTTTTCAAAATTGTCACTCTTTTTTTGTTTATAGTGCAAAAAATAAAAACCACAGAGATGATCAAATACCACCAAAAGAAAGCTCTATTTGTGGGAAAAAAAGGACATCAATTTTGCCGCACGACCGCACACTTGTCAGTTAAAGCAACGAAGTGCCGAATTGCAAAAAATGGCCTGGTCAGTCAGCAGCCAAATTTTCCGGGCTGAAGCGGTTAAAGATGATTAATGCCTTTTAAGGGATCTAAGAGCCGAAATCCTGCCCTTCCACAACAGCAGCGAGATACCTCACTCACAGATAACAGGTGGGAACATGACGACCACGAAAGATCAATAAAATATACATAGTGCTCTCTGGTTTGCTAATACTGTCATTTATTGGTTAATAAAAGATTTACTCACAAACAGAGCACTGATATCCCAGTGCTAGGATACAAACGTCTCATCGAGACAGAGAAAGGTGGCTGCGGATGATGTCATTGAGTCCTCCCGTCCTACCGCACGCGTATCGTCCCTATAGGCAGGACTTCCTGAGCGGTGGCCATACACACCAAGTCTGAACATGTGAACGTAAGAAGGGAAGGATCTGTGCATACAGGATCAAGCAGCCTTTTTACACAATATGGAGGATTAACCATTTAGGTTCCACAGTGAGTATAACAAGCATGCTTTACTGCATACACAGACTGATTTTACTTTTGTGGATTTAGTAATACTTTAATGGTCTGCTCTAAAGACTAGTTTACACTTGCAGTTGGAAGATAGTAAAAAATGTGTGCTTTACCACCCCACAACTGCTTCCCTCTAAGCTGCAAAAGCAGTAGTGGGGGGTGTACCACCCATTGAATAACTTTTTTCATCAGCAGTATATAGCAGTCCTGTGATTTCTATCAGTGCCTGGTTAAAGCGTGTAGGAGGAGTTTTCATTCTCCTCTGATTGTCCTATGAGGCTGTAGGACCCCTGACCCTCTGTCTGGACAGTGCTGTTTGGCCTTGTGCTGATCACATGCATCCTTCTACGAGAAAAAAAAACCTCTGTAGCAATACACACCAAAATGAGCATGTGCAGCTTGTCCTGAAGGCTCTGCTCTATTAGCAGACAGATCAGGGACTGTGGAAGAGGGGGAGGATTAGAGAAGAAAGGATCAAACAGCCTTTTTACACAATGCAGAGGATTAACCCCTTAGGTTCCACAGTGAGTATAACAAGCATGCTTTACTGCACATACAGACTGCTTTTACTGTTGTGGGTTTAGTAACACTTAAACCACTTCAGCCCCGGAAGGATTTACCCCCTTCCTGACCAGAGCACTTTTTACAATTTGGCACTGCTTCGCTTTAACTGCTAATTGCGCAGTCATGCAATGCTGTACCCAAAGAGCTTTCTTTTGATGGTATTTGATCACCTCTGCGGTTTTTATTTCTTGCGCTATAAACGGAAAAAGACCGAAACTTTAGAAAAAAAATGATATTTTCTACTTTTTGTTATAAAAAAATCCAATAAACTCAATTTTAGTCATACATTTAGGCCAAAATGTATTCAGCCACATGTCTTTGGTAAAAAAAATGTCAGTAAGCGTATATTTATTGGTTTGCACAAAAGTTATAGCGTCTACAAACTAGGGTACATTTTCTGGAATTTACACAGCTTTTAGTTTATGACTGCCATTTCATTTCTTGAGGTGCTAAAATGGCAGGGCAGTACAAAACCCCCCTAATGACCCCATTTTGGAAAGTAGACACCCCAAGGAAATTGCTGAGAGGCATGTTGAGCCCATTGAATATTATTTTTTTTGTCCCAAGCGATTGAATAATGACAAAAAAAAAAAAAATTACAAAAAGTTGTCACTAAATGATATATTGCTCACACAGGCCATGGGCCTATGTGGAATTGCACCCCAAAATACATTTAGCTGCTTCTCCTGAGTACGGGGATACCACATGTGTGGGACTTTTTTGGAGCCTAGCCGTGTACAGGGCCCTGAAAACCAAGCACCGCCTTCAGGATTCCTAAGGGCGTAAATTTTTGATTTCACTCCTCACTACCTATCACAGTTTTGAAGGCCATAAAATGCCAAGATGGCACAACCCCCCCAATGACCCCATTTTGGAAAGTAGACACCCCAAGCTATTTGCTGAGAGGCATGTTGAGTCCATGGAATATTTTATATTTTGACACAAGTTGCTGGAAAATTACAAACTTTTTTTTTTTTTGCATAAAGTCGTCACTAAATGATATATTGCTCAAATATGCCATGGGCATATGTGGAATTACACCCCAAAATACATTCTGTTGCTTCTCCTGAGTACGGGGATACCACATGTGTGGGACTTTTTGGGAGCCTAGCCGCGTACGGGGCCCCGAAACCAAGCACCGCCTTCAGGATTTCTAAGGGCGTAAATTTTTGATTTCACTCCTCACTACCTATCACAGTTTTGAAGGCCATAAAATGCCAAGGTGGCACAAACCCCCCCCAAATGACCCCATTTTGGAAAGTAGACGCCCCAAGCTATTTGCTGAGAGGCATGTGGAGTCCATGGAATATTTTATATTTTGCCACAAGTTGCAGGAAAATGACAAACTTTTTTTTTGCACAAAGTTGTCACTAAATGATATATTGCTCACACAGGCCATGGGCATATGTGGAATTGCACCCCAAAATACATTCTGCTGATTCTCCTGAGTACGGGGATACCACATGTGTGGGACTTTTTGGGAGCCTAGCCACGTATGGGGCCCCGAAAACCAAGCACCGCCTTCAGGATTTCTAAGGGCATAAAGTTTTGATTTCACTCCTCACTACCTATCACAGTTTTAAAGGCCATAAAATGCCCAGATGGCACAAACCCCCCCCAAATGACCCCATTTTGGAAAGTAGACACCCCAAGCTATTTGCTGAGAGGCATGTTGAGTCCATGGAATATTTTATATTTTGACACAAGTTGCGGGAAAGTGACCAATTTTTTTTTTTTTTTTGCACAAAGTTGTCACTATATGATATATTGCTCAAACATGCCATGGGCATGTGTGGAATTACACCCCAAAATACATTTTGCTGCTTCTCCTGAGTACGGGGATACCACATGTGTGGGACTTTTTGGGAGCCTAGCTTCATACGGGGCCCCGAAAACCAATCACCGACTTCAGGATTTCTAAGGGCGTAAATTTTTGATTCACTCCTCACTACCCATCACAGTTTCAAAGGCCATAAAATGCCAAGATAGCACAACCCCCCCCCAAATGACCCTGTTTTGGAAAGTGGACACCCCAAGCTATTTGCTGAGAGGCATGGTGAGTATTATGTAGCTCTCATTTGTTTTTGAAAATGAAGAAAGACAATAAAAACATTTTTTTTTCTTTTTTCAAATTTCAAAACTTTGTGACAAAAAGTGAGGTCTGCAAAATACTCACTATACCTCTCAGCAAATACCTTGGGGTGTCTACTTTCCAAAATAGGGTCATTTGGGGGGGGGTTGTGCCACCTGGGCATTCCATGGCCTCCGAAACTGTGATAGGCAGTGAAGAGTGAAATCAAAAATTTACCCCTTAGAAAGCCTGAAGGCGGTGCTTGGTTTTCGGGGTCCCGTACGCAGCAAGGCTCCCAAAAAGTCTCACACATGTGGTATCCCCGTATTTAGGAGAAGCAACAGAATGTATTTTGGGGTGTAATTTCACATATTCCCAATATATGCAATATATCATTTAGTGACAACTTTGTGCAAAAAAAAAAAAAAATTGTCTTTTTCCCGCAACTTGTGTCACAATATAAAATATTCCATGGACTCGACATGCCTCTCAGCAAATAGCTTAGGGTGTCTACTTTTCAAAATGGGGTCATGGGGGGGGTGAACTGTCCTGGCATTTTATGCACAACATTTAGAAGCTTATTTCACACATCACCCACTCTTCTAACCACTTGAAGACAAAGCCCTTTCTTACACTTTTTGTTTACATGAAAAAATTATTTTTTTTGCAAGAAAATTACTTTGAACCCCCAAACATTATATATTTTTTTAAAGCAAATGCCCTACAGATTAAAATGGTGGGTGTTTCATTTTTTTTTCACACAGTATTTGTGCAGCGATTTTTCAAACGCATTTTTTTTGAGAAAAAACACACTTTTTAAAATTTGAATGCATTAAAACAAACAATATTGCCCAAATGTTTGATGAAATAAAAAAAGATGATCTTAGGCTGAGTACATGGATACCAAACATGATATGCTTTAAAATTGCGCACAAACGTGCAGTGGTGACAAACTAAAAACATT
Source organism: Aquarana catesbeiana (assembly GCF_042186555.1). Taxonomy (NCBI): domain Eukaryota; kingdom Metazoa; phylum Chordata; class Amphibia; order Anura; family Ranidae; genus Aquarana; species Aquarana catesbeiana. The sequence continues at coordinate 128,188,559 of NC_133329.1, read as the reverse complement.
TTTAAAAGCCTTTAAAAGCCTTTACAGGTTACCACTTTAGATTTACAGAGGAGGTCTACTGCTAAAATGACTGCCCTCGATCTGACCTTCGCGGTGATACCTCACATGCACGGTGCAATTTCTGTTTACATTTGACGCCAGACTGACGCTTGCGTTCGCCTTTGCGCGAGAGCAGGGGGGGACGGGGGTGCTTTTTTTTTTTCTTTTTTTAAACTGTTCCTTTCATTTTTTTAAATCATTTTTATTGTTATCTCAGGGAATGTAAATACCCCCTATGATAGCAATAGGTAGTGACAGGTACTATTTTTTGAAAAAATTGGGGTCTATTAGACCCTAGATCTCTCCTCTGCCCTCAAAGCATCTGACCACACCAAGATCGGTGTGATAAAATGCTTTTCCAATTTCCCAATGGCGCTGTTTACATCCGGCGAAATCTAAGTCATGAAATGCTCGTAGCTTCCGGTTTCTTAGGCCATAGAGATGTTTGGAGCCATTCTGGTCTCTGATCAGCTCTATAGTCAGCTGGCTGAATCACTGGCTGCATTCTCAGGTTCCCTGTTGGGACAGGAGAGCCAGAGAAAAACATGGAAGACGGTGGGGGGGGGCATTCCGGGGGGCATTCCGGGGGGCATTCCCTCCCACTGCTTGTAAAAGCAGTCTAGAGGCTAATTAGCCACTAGGATTGCTTTTACATGAAAGCCGACCACTGGCTGAATAGAATGATACCAAGATGATACCTAAACCTGCAGGCATCATTCTGGTATAACCACTCAAAGCCCAGCAACATACCAGTACGTTGCTGGTCCTTGTTGGGCATATATTGTAAACTTTTTTCATGCAGCCTGTGGGCTGAGCGAAAAAAAGATATTGATTGGTGGGTATGCCCACCATTAGAATACCTCTCTTCATCCACCCACTTCTAATGATGGGCATACATACACCGTTTATATATGCCGAAGCATGGGGGCATCTTCCCGCAAAAGGTAGGAGCAAATCGCTCCTCCACCCACTGCTGCCCCCACGCTTCGGCATATATGCTGAAGTATGTAACTGTGGTGGTGAAATCACCTCCGACAGCGCTGGAGCCACGGCTTTATGTATCGTGGGAGCAAACGCTGTTGCTGTCAAGATAAATAAATCCGCGCTGCTACTGAATGGCGTACCTGCTAAGCAAATGATGGTTAACAATAAAACAAAGTAACATTACAGTATAACAGTAAGACTTACCATACCTGCAAAGCAAATACAAAAAAAAATAGTAAAAAATAAAACATTTAACGCAACCTGTGCCTAAAATATATATATGCCGAAGCATGGGGGCATCCTCCCGCAAAAGGTAGGAGCAAATCACTCCTCCACCCACTTCTGCCCCCACGCTTTGGCATATATGCTGAAGTATGTAACTGTGGTGGTGAAATCACCTCCGACAGCGCTGGAGTCACGGCTTTATGTATCGTGGGAGCAAACGCTGTTGCTGTCAAGATAAATAAATCCGCGCTGCAACTGAATGGCGTACCTGCTAAGCAAATGATGGTTAACAATAAAACAAAGTAACATTACAGTATAACAGTTAGACTTACCATACCTGCAAAGCAAATACAAAAAAAAATAGTAAAAAATAAAACATTTAACGCAACCTGTGCCTAAAATATATATATGCCAAAGCATGGGGGCATCCTCCCGCAAAAAGTAGGAGCAAATCACTCCTCCACCCACTGCTGCCCCCACGCTTCGACATATATGCTGAAGTATGTAATTGTGGTGGTGAAATCACCCCCGGCAAGCGCTGGAGTCATGGCTTTATGTATCGTGGGAGCAAACGCTGTTGCTGTCAAGATAAATAAATCCGCTCTGCAGCTGAATGGCGTACCTGAAAACAAAAAAATGGTTAACAATAAAACACAGTAAACAGTAAAGTATAAAAAAATGGCATACCTATAAAGCAAACATGATAAAAACATAATAACAATAAAACATTGCAGAATACAATACAGTAAAAAAGAGCAGAACAATAGAGAGAGACTAGAGAGAGAACAATAAAACAACAACTATTTTTGTTTTTTTTATTTCATATATTTTTTTGTGTTTTTTTTTTTTTTACACTTTTTTTGTAACTTTAACTTTTGTAACTGGTACCAGGTTTGGGTCTCTCAAAATGCGATGGCATCTTGGGAGACCCTGTGAAAGTGTGTCCTAGTCTGTGCAGTGCTGTACCCTACGCTAATACTCAACTAGTGTATGGTAGCGTTCAAAACATTCACCAATGCAAAGACCAGGATTGTCAGGACAGGAGGGACAATAATACCGGGTGTCACGCATATATCCACGCTTGCTGCAGACACGACATCTTTTTTGGGGGCCTTTTATGCAGCTGGCTTACTGCATTTGGTTGGGAAAGGTGAGGTGGAGCACCGTCTGGAAACAGAAGGACTCTGGCGATCTCTTCCTTGAATTTAAGGAAGGATCCAGTCCGTCCTGAAGCTCTGTATAGCACATAAGAGTTCAGCAAAGCCAATTGAAATAAATAAACAGACAATTTTTTGTACCAGCGTCTGGCCTTACGGGCAACTAGGTACTGCGCCAACAACTGGTCATTGAGGTCCACCCCTCCCATGTTAAGGTTAGATTCGTGGACACAGAGGGATTTCTCCACAACACCAGTCGCCGTAGTAATTTGGACTGTCGTGTCTGCATGAAGGGAGGTAAGAACCAAAACATTCTTATTATCTCTACACTTCATAGCGAGCAAATTATTACACTGCAAGCAGGCTCTCTCCCCCAGCCTAAGATGGGAATCTACAAGCCGCTGGGGAAAGTCCCGGCGATTAGGTCGCACGGTGCCACATGCTCCAATCTGATGATCAAAAAGGTGACTAAAAAGTGGCACGCTCGTGTAATAATTGTCCACGTACAAGTGGTACCCCTTTCCAAATAAGGGTGACACCAAGTCCCACACAATCTTGCCAGTGCTTCCTATGTAGTCAGGGCAGTTTGTCGGCTCTATGTGACTATCTTTGCCCTCGTAAACCATAAAATTACATGTATAGCCTGTGGCCCTGTCACAGAGCTTATACATCTTGACCCTGTATCTGGCACGCTTGCTAGGAAGGTACTGTTTGAATGACAAGCGGCCAGAAAACTTATTCAGGGACTCATCAACGCAGACAACTTGATGGGGAGTAAACAAGTCTGCAAAACGTTGGTTGAATTGGTTTACGAGGGGCCGAATTTTGTAGAGCCGATCGTATTCAGGGTCTCCACAAGGACGACAGAGTTCATTGATGTTGAAGTGCATGAACCGCAAAATCTGCTCGTATTGTGCCCTGGCCATGGAGGCAGAGAACACGGGCATATGGTAAATTGGGTCAGTGGACCAATATGACCGAAACTCACTCTTTTTATTTATGCCCATGTTGAGGGAAAGGCCCAGAAAGATCTTAAATTCGGAAACCATAATTGGTTTCCAATCATTGGCAAGGGAGGACTGGGGAATAGTGACGATGTGTTGATCAGCGTACAAATTGCTTTGGTCCACAATAGATCTATAGAGATCTTCGGTGAAAAACAGCGAATAAAAATCCAGTGACGTAAAATCAACTGTTTCCACCTGAATGCCGGGTTGGCCAGTGAATGAGGGAAGTACGGGTGCTGCAGAAGTGGTGGGTTCCCAATTCGGATTGGAGAATGCAGCAGGAAGGGCACTATGGGCATGACGGGCCTGTGTTCATCTTCTTCTTGGTGGCAGCGGGATACTACTTGTGCTTGCCACCTCGCCAGCTTGAACTGCACTTATGGGACTCGCCACGTCACCAAGTGTTACTGCAGTGCTGGATGTATGACCAGGGTGTACTAGGCCGCTGGTGCTTGCCAGTTCACCAGAAGGAATAGCGGCGCTAGTACTTCTCTGCTCCATACGAGGGACCTGCGGTTCTTGCACATCAAGGACGGAAAAAGAAGTTCGGGGTCTGGTACGCTTGACCTTGGCAGGGACCACAACTCCGTCGTCAGAGCTATCTGTCATGGAGCCGCTGTACTCTACAGGATTGTATTCAGAGCCTGAATCTGACAGATGAGTGACTTCCTCTTCACTATCTGTCATGCTCAGAAACGTGTAGGCCTCTTCACTAGTGTACCTTCTATTTGCCATTTTGGGCTCTAAATTTAGTGGTACACTAGTGAGACTCACAGGTAAAAAAGCTCCTGACTGTTAGCGACTGTATCAAAACGCTACCAACAAAAACTGTTAGCAATCACAGGGATCAGGTCTGACTCTGCGAATGCTGCAGTTATGTGTGTTTAGTGTTTTGTAAGTGACAGTGATCGATCGATACTGCACTTGGGTGGGCTGGGCTGGGCCGAGGGGCAAAACGCAGGTGCTAGCAGGTATCTGGGCTGATCCCACTAACACTGCGTTTTTGGGAACCCTAAACTGCTGGGGATGCTAGTATAGATCTGATCGGATCAGATATTGATCCGTTCAGATACTATACCACTAAGGGAGGTGTATGCTGCGTGCGTGGGTGTTAGCGGTACTGGCGCTAACCTGACACTGCCTGGGGCGACGCAGACCTTATCTGACCCTAAAACTTAACTTATATCACCGCCGGGCGATTAGGGGGTTAAACCTTTATAAGGTAATAAACGGCGGGTGCCCTTAAACTATCATAAACTATAATAAACAAACTAACCAGCGTCACCTATAACAGTTATACGGTGATCACTGATGAAAGGGTTAACTAGGGGACAATCAGGGGGTTAAAACCTTTATTAGGTAGTATATGGGGGTCCCTGTCGCTATAAAACGCTGACGGCCAACCTATATACTTACCTCCCTAACTAGTGTCACCTGTGACACTAATACAGCGATCAGAAAAACGATCACTTAGTGACACTGGCGACGGGGGGTGATCAAGGGGTTAAAACTATATTAGGGGGCTTACATGAAGTTGAGTAAACAAGTCATGAAGTTAAGAAATCTCCGGGAGGCAGTGGAGGACAGAAAAGCCTGGCTCACTATGGTGGGGTCACGAAGAGTCGAGCACGGCTAAACGGCTGAACACACAGTGAAAAAGGTGAAAAACCTTCTGTGCTGCAGAATCCCCTCCAGCCTCCCCTCCTCATCCTTACCTGAGCCAGATCCAATCCAGCGATGTGCAAGAGAGCTCTCGCCGCTGTCTCCCCCCCTTCATCGCAGATTGATAGCAGCGGCAGCTGGTCCATAAGGGGTGCAGGGGCACAACCCCCTAATCTCTATGCACCGGCCCCTAATCTTCATGCGGGGCTCCAGATGCATAGAGTTATACTAGTTTTTTTTTTTGAAGCACGTGATTAGAGCCTGAGGCTCTAATTGACTTCAAAATGATTGGGCTCGGGGGGCGCAGAGCACTGCGTCCTGAGCCCACCCACTTGTGACATTACCGAATCAACATTCGCTATTGTCTTCCTGCTTCTCCTCCTGGCCAGGACAGGAAGCGGGTCCTAAGACCGGATTGGTCAGGAGGAGAAGCGACCGGATTGACCAAGAGGAGAAGCAGAGGAAGCCGCCCAAAACCTGGATGAGGCTGCTGTCAATCAAATGCTGTGCCGAGCGAGACGGAGCGGGGCCGAGCCACCAGCTCTGTGTGAATAGACGCAGACAGGGTGGCTCAGGAGCGAGGCCACACAGGTGCTCCCATGGAAGGCGGCTTTCCATGGGTGCACTTGCTAAAGAGAAGCAGCCTGGAGCGCTAGCGGGGGACCCCAGAATAGGAGGATCGGGGCTGCTCTGTGCAAAACCCTTGCATAGGGCAGGTAAGTATGATATGTTTGTTATTTTATTTAAAAAAAATGAAGCTTTAACCCTGTAAAATGGAAATTTAACATACTCCATGACAAAACAAAAGTTTTGTTTTAACATACGCGATCGGTTTTCAAATTCTAGTACAAATTGTTCAATCAAAAAACTTTCTCTGTAGATCAGAGGCAGTTGACTACAATACCTATTGATGTGTATGTAGAGTAGAAGACATTTTTCATACAGCGAGACATAATAAATGTATATATGTTGTGCAATCCAAGGCTCATGTCACAACAACAGAAACACAACAACAACAGTACAGCTGTACCTATAGAGGTAATACACAAAAGGAAGAGTCATCTAGTGAGGAGGACAAGTCCTGTCATGTGTGCCAGTTGTTTACAGCCCCTGTTGTGCCTTCTTGTAAAGGAATGCAGGAAAAGCCCCGAGGCAGTGTTGCCAACCATCAGTATTATTACTGGCAGCCAGTAAAAAACAGGCAATTTTCTCCTGCCAGTAAATGCCAGTAAAAAGAAAAGGTTGTCAGTAAAAAATATGGCTGTGACTCTCAGCCCAGAGCCAGCCAAGACCATACGAGTGCCTGTTACAGTGTGTTCGGGCGGCTCTGGTGAAGGTGGTGCCTAAACATATCCTGGGATGTCATGGTGCAAGGGAGCCAAGCAGAGCGGCCAGAGCCTTGTGTGTGGGTCTGCGCAATGGGAGCAAGGCAGGCCAGGAGCTGGACCATCAGTGCTGTTTGGACTGGAGGGACCACCTGGCTTGGAGAGAGACTGTCACTGTGACTCAGGAGGGAACGTGTCCTGTCGGTAATCTGTAGTGCTGCACACTGCTGTCAGTATCACTGTGAGAGTCAATTTCATGTGTGCCGCCCATTCTAATTTCTTGCTCTCCTGAGTCCTGTCCCTGAGCTACTTACTTACTATATCGAAAATAAAATAAGAAATATGTTTTTTGCCTTATTATCCTTAAATCACACTGCTAATCACATATTGTACTTGTTTCTAGCCTAAACAGTGAAATTTGTACTTAAAACTGTAATTTTGTAACTTTTGGAAATGCCAGTAAAAACGTGGCTGTGCCAGTAAATTTTGGGTGTCGAGTCAGTAAATTTCAATCTGTTAGGTTGGCAACACTGCCCCGAGGCAAAAAAGAAAAGGGTGGTGTTTAAAGCTTTTTTATTTCACAGCACACTTTCAATTGAAGTAAACTTAAACAAACAAGAGCTTGTGATCAATTTAATTTGCAGCATTGTGCAAAGTGACAGCAATACATAGAAAATAAAAGCAGAATTGTGATTATAAACACAGCCATATATTTAACCCTTTCATGACTAAGCCTATTTTTGAAATTTGGTGTTTACAAGTTAAAATCCGTATTTTTTGCTAGAAAATTACTTAGAACCCCCAAACAATATATATATTTTTTTAGCAGAGAATCTAGAGAACAAAATGGAGATTGTTGCAATATTTTAAATGACACGGTATTTTTGCAGCGGTGTTTTAAACGCAAATTTTTGGAAAAGGGACACTTCCATGAATTTTAAAAAATCCAAACAGTAAACTTACCCCAATTTTTTTGTATAATGTGAAAGATGATGTTACGCCTAGTAAATAGATACCAAACATGTCATGCTTTATAATTGCACGCACTAGTGGAATTGCGACAAACTATGGTAGCTATGAATTTCCATAGGCGACACTTTAAATTTTTTTTACGGTTACCCGGTTTGAGTTACAGAGGAGGTCTAGTGCTAGAATTATTGCTCTCGCTTTGACGATCGCAGCGATACCTCACATGTGTGATTTGAACACCGTTTACATTTGCGGGCGCGACTTCCGTATGCGTTTTCTTAGCTGCACGAGCTCGCGGGGACGTGGGCGCTTTAAAATTTTTAAAAAATTTTTTTTATTTATTTAATTTATTTTTAGATTTATAAATTGTGTTTTTAAAAAAAATGTTTTTTTTTTTTAACTTTTATTGCTGTCACAAGGAATGTAAACATCGCTTGTGACAGTAAAAGGTGGTGACAGGTACTCTTTATGGAGGGATCGGGGGTCTAAAAGACCTCCGATCCCTCCTCTGCACTTCAAAGTATTCAGATCGCCAAAAACAGCGATTCTGAATACTGTATATGTTTTTAAATTCGGCGCCATTGGCAGCCGAGTAAACGGGAAGTGACGTCATGACGTCGCTTCCGCGTTTACATTGAAAAGGCTGGAATAAAGCCACCCACGGCTTCGTTCCAGCCCGCCCACAGCCGCTGGAGACAACCGATTGGATACCGGGCCTCCCGATCGCACGGGAGGCCCGGTAAGAGCGGCGGGAGGCGGCGGGAGGGGGGGATGTCCCCTCCCGCTCCTCCGGTATAACAGCCAAGCGGCTTTTAGCCGCATCGGTTGTTATACTCGGGTAGCCGATCGCCCGCTCTAAACAACGGTACCGGGATGATGCCTGCAGCTGTGGGCATCATCCCGGTATAACCCTGGAAAGCCGAGTACGCATATCTGCGTACGGTCGGCGGGAAGGGGATAAAGCAGACTTTGAGCTTGTTCAGCCTCATTAATAAATGCTGATCAATGCTAGGACTAAGGTTGAAGTATCGTGCTATTGTAGCCCTCATCCCTAGAACAAGTAGTATACAGAATTCCCTCTAAACCAGGGGTCTCCAATCTTTTTTAAACAGGGGGCCAGTTTACTGTCCTTCAGACTTTAGGGGGGCCGGACTGTGGCCACTGGGAGTAGAAAAAGTCCTGACTTTAGTGAGGAAAAAAAAATGCCCCCTCTTTGACGTCAGTGGGAGGAATTGTGCCCCATCATTGCTGTCAGTGGGAGGAATTGTGAACCAACATTGGTGTTATTGGGAGGAATTGTGCCCCATTGTTGGAGTCATTAGGAACAATTGTTGGTGTCATTGAGAGGATTTTTGCCCCATTGTTGGTGTCATTGGACCCAATTGTTGGTTGTTGGTGTCATTGGGAGGAATTGTGCCCTATCACTGGTCTCATGGGGGGGGTTGTGAATTATGCCCCATTGTTTGTAGCAGGGGATGAAATAGTACCCCAAGGGCCAGATAAAAGCAAGCAAAGGTCCGCATCTGGCCCCCGGGCTGCAGTTTGGAAACCACAGCTCTAAACCATCAATTGGAGGGGGGACTATTATTGGCTACTTAGATATATAGAAAAAGTCCTGACTTCAGTGGGGAAAAACAATGCCCCATCCTTGGTGTCAGTGGGAGGAATTGTACCCCATAGTTGGAGTCATTAGGAACATCTGTTGGTGTCATTGGCAGGATTTTTGCCTTATTGTTGATGTAATTGGTCACAATTGTTGGTGTCATTAAAAGGAAGAGTGCTACTTTGTTGGTGTCAGTGGGAGGAGTTGTGCCCCATTGTTGGTGTCAGTGGGAAGAGTTGTGCCCCATCATTGGTGTCATTGGACCCAATTGTTGGTGTCAATGGGAGGAATTGTGCACTATCACTGGTCTCAGGGGGGGTTGGGAATTATGCCCCATTATTTGTATCAGTGGATGAAATAGTACCCCAAGAGCCGGATAAAAGCAAGCAAAGGGCCGCATCTGGCCCCCAGCCTGCAGTTTGGAGACCACAGCTCTAAACCATCAATTGGGGGGAGACTATTATTGGATACTTAGATATATAACAGCATATATAGTAAAAACTATTTTTATTTATGCAAAAGCCTAAAAGACAGTCTACAGCCAAATGCGGTTAAAGTATCCCGTTAAACACATACTTAGAGTTGAAATAAAAATGCCAAATACAATCTTAAACCAGACGAAACACATCAGCAATGTGAAAAAAGGTATTTACCTGCCGAATTAAAAAATAAAACTCACACTGTGAATTATATCTTATTATTACAGAGGGGCTGGCAGGAGATGGGATCACTGGCTTTATAACCACTTTAAGTAGTGGAAGTGTGGATTATAGAGAGATGGGGTGGTGATGTCACACACTTCACCTCTTCCAATCCGAGAATGCTTTGCATTCATTGAGAAAATGTAAAGCATTCTCTGAATGGCGCCCGTGCCGAGTGGTTGACCTCCTGTGGTCACAATGCAGCAGGGCAGCTGCTCAGAGTGGGACCTGAAAGGAAGTAGAAATCCGTGTCTACTTCAGTCATTTGCAGCTTCCAAGGGCATCAGCCAGGTATGGTATACACAGCGGGTAAAATAAGTATTGAACACATCACCATTTTTTTAGGTGAATATATTTGTAAAGGTGCTATTGACATGAAATTTTCACCACATGTCGGTAACAACCCATGTAATCCATACATACAAAGACACCAAAACAAATACGTTCAGAAATGAAGTTATGTACTTGCTCCTGATGGGCAAGTGCTATTTATGTAAATTTAAGCTTGTCTGCTGCTGTAGTTTGGCTCAGGCTAATTATGAAAAATTTGCTGGTTCCTGTATCAGTTCAGCTGGGTTGTGGTAGTTTCCACTTGACCGGAGGTGTCGCTGTTGCCACCGGTAAGTTTTGGAAATGCAACATGCTGGATGTATTGGGTACCCCTTTTACTCAGAAACAGCCTGGTGGGAGTGGTTCCTAAAGGGTATTTAAGGTGCAGGCACCATTTTTTGTGGTTCGTCTCTTGTCATTGTGGTCCCTGACCTGAAGGCCCTCCTGGCCAAAGGGGGCCAGGACAGCTCTGCTGCCTTGGGGCCTGCTGGCCCAAGGCGTTGCTACTACAAAAGTAGGCCCAGAAGTTCTGGGGCCTGCTGATCCAAAGGGTGGTCCCGTGCTGTCTTGCCTGCGGGGAGAAGCCGATCGATTGGAGGAGACCAGGGGAGGACTTCTCTAGAGGTGACCGAGCCAGCTGGTATCTCGGGAGGAGCCAGGAAACCCAATCGGGGGATGCAACCTGAATCATCTAACTCACAGTATCGCCGGATCGGCTGAAAGAATCTGGTACTGTGCAACTAAATGTTAAATCTAATCAAAGTTTGGTTACACCATCCTGTGGCAGAGGATTTTGTAACGACCGCAACAATTATCTGTTTTTTTCATCAAGTCTGTGGCAGAGACTGTTCAAGCATTGCACCCGGCTGCTAGGTCAGTGAGAGAGGCCTATCCGGTGATTGCTATATCCAGTTGGGGAGACCGTTAGTCCTCTGGATAAGTAGAAATACCCTGACTCACAGTCTAAGGTACCTGAATCTCCCTTAATCCTCTATCCCTATTCTTTTGGATTCAAAGAAAAAAAGAATTGCAACGAAAGAAACTAAGTGTTTGGTGCAGACATCATTTAACACTCTTTTTTTCCTCCTCATCATTGTGACCCCTGTGACGAGCAAGAGGTAACGGTAAGCCCAATCTAAATCAGCCGCTCCTTCGGGGGTAAGTGCTACATATGTAATAAAATGGAATGACACAGGGAAAAAGTATTGAACACGCTAACTGAAATGTATTTAATACTTGGTACAAAATCCTTTGTTGGTAATAACAGCTTCAAATGCAGGCTCCTGTATGGAGAAACTAGTCACATGCATTTCTCAGGGGTGATTTTGGTCCATTCTTCCATACAAACAGTCTTCAAATCTTGAAGGTTCCATGGGCATCTTCTATAAACTCTAACCTTTAGCTCTTTCCATAGATTTTCTATTGGATTCAAGTCAGGTGATTGGCTGGCCCATTCTAGCAGCTTTATTTTCTTTCTTTGAAACCAATTGAGAGTTTCCTTGGCTTTGCGTTTGGGATCATTGTCTTGCTGAAATGTCCACCCTCATTTCATCTTCATCATTCTGGTAGACGGCAGCAGATTTTTATTAAGAATGTCTTGGTACATTCTTCAAATATATGAAGTTTGTCAGTACCAAATGCTGAAAAAAAGCCCCACACCATGATGTTCCCACCTCCAAACTTCACTGTTGGTATGGGGGGGGGGTTTGGGGTGATGTGCAGTGACATTTGACCTCCAAACATGGTGTGTGGACTATGAAATCCAAAGAGTTCAATTTTGGTCTCATCTGACCAGACTATATTCTCCCAGTATTTCATAGGCTTGTCTAAATGTTGTGCAGCAAACTTTAAACAAGCTTCAACATGCTTTTTCTTCAGCAATGTAGTCTTGCACAGTGAGTGTGCATACAGGCGAGCACGTGAGCGCATTACTTATTGTTTTCTTTGAAACAATTGTACCTGCTAATTCCAGGTTCTTTCTGAAACTCTCCACAAGTGGTCCTTGGCTCTTGGACAACTCTTCTGATAATTCTTTTCACTCCTCTGTCAGAAATCTTGAAAGGAGCACCTGGTTGGGGACGATTTATGGTGAATTGAAGTTCTTTCCACTTCCGAATTATGTCCCCAACAGTGCTCACTGGAAAATTCAGAACTTTAGGAATCCTTCTGTAACCAATGCCATCAGTATGTTTTGCAACGATAAGGTTGCAAAGGTCTTGATAGAGCTCTTTGCTTTTACCCATCATGAGATGTTTCTTGTGTGACACCTTGGTAATGAGACACCTTTTTATAGGCCTTCAGTTGAGACTGAACCAGCTGATATTAATTTGCACTGACAAGGGGCAGGATTGCTTTCTAATTACTGTACTGATATATTTCAGCTGGAGTCTTGACTTTCCATGCTGTTTTGCACCTCCTTTTCTTCATATGTTCAATACTTGTTCCCTGTCTCATTCCATTTTATTACACATAACCTAATTTCTGAACTTATTTGTTTTGGTTTCTTTGTATGTATGGATTGTATGGTTTGTTAAAGACATGTGGTGAAATTAGCCTAGGAGGAGGAGGGAGGAGACGCACGGCTGCCGTGATGCCGAGGACCATATATAGTATTTTTTTCTATTCTGTTCTATTGTTTTTTCTATTCTAGTCTTTTCTATTAGAATTCGATTTCATTCTATTTCATTCTATCTATACAACCATTTTCTGAAATTCGAATTTCGTATAGAATGAATAATTCGCATTCAAATTGAAAAGATTAGAATAAAATAGAAAAGAATAGCATAGAAAAACAATAGACCAGCTTAGAAAATATATTTATAAATAAATAAATATAAAACCTTCTTCCGAAATTTTAATTTCGTATAGGATGAATTTGAATTTGAATAGAAAAGATTACAATAGAGTAGAAAAGAATAGACTAGAAAAACAATAGAACAGAATAGAATAAAATATAACATATATATATTATATTTTATTCTGTTCTGTTCTATTGTTTTTCTAGTCTTTTCTTTTCTATCATTTTCTATTCTAATCTTTTCTATTAGAGATTCGAATTCATTCTATACTAAATTCAAATTTCAGAAGCCAATTTTTCTATTTTTAATTTGTATTCATTCTATACGATATTTGATTTTCGGAAGATGGCTTCTGAAATTCAAAATTCGTATAGAATGAATTCAGATTTGAATAAAAAAGATTAGAATAGAAAATAATAGAAAAGAATAGACTAGAAAAACAATAGAACAGAATAGAATAAAATCTAATATATATATTATATTTTTTTCTATTTTGTTCTATTGTTTTTCTATGCTATTCGTTTCTATTCTATTCTTTTCTATTCAAATTTGATTTCAGTCTATATGAAATTTCGAATTTCGAAGATGTTATATATATATATATATATATATATATATATATATATATATATATATATATATATATATAAACATTTTTTTCTAATCTGTTCCATTGTTTTTCTATGCTATTCTTTTCTATTCTATTCTAAACTTTTCTATTCGAATTTGAATTAATTCTATACAAAATTAGAATTTCGGAAGATGGCTTCTGAAATTCGAATGTCGTATAGATTTAATTCGAATTTTAATAGAAAAGATTAGAAAAGAAAATAATAGTGAATTCAAAAAAGGAAAATTTGGGACTTTAAATGAGGCTAGCACCAAAGAGATGCTCGCCTCCATCCCGGTCATTAGTTAAAAAGAAAAAGAAAAGTGGGACTTTAAATGAAGCACACAACAGCACAAACGCAGGTCAAGTGACCAAAATATATTTGGTATAATCCATGGTATGTAAAAAACATTTTGGGCATCCAACCTCTAAAATGCTGTGGGCATCAAGCCTCTATATAATAAACCATGGATTGATTATACATAAAATACACATAAATTGCACAATAAGTCATGATCCACTGTCACACAGAGAGCAAAGATAACAATCAATATGCATGTGTACATTTGTTACTGTGATTAGACCCAAAAAGAGCCATGAAAATTAAGACAAATAATTAAAATAATCAGGGAGATTTAATGCCATGACAGATACTTATGGAGGTAAGTGGAATCATTGAAATCTTGGTATTCCATGATATGGGAAGATTGGTAATAATCAAAGCTCTACGTGTTTCGTGGTATAGCAACCGCTCATCGGGAGCATACGTCATGGAATGATTCTAAAAAATATTTTTTAATAAAAATAAAATAAAAATTTTATATATATATATATATATATATATATATATATATATATAAAATATATATATATATATATAAAAAACCATCTTCCGAAATTCGAATTTCATATAAAATGAATTTGAATTTGAATAGAAAAGATTAGAATAGAGTAAAAAAGAATAGCATAGAAAAAAAATGGAACAGAATAGAAAAAAATATAATATATATATAACCATCTTCCGAAATTGGAATTTGGTACAGAATGAATTTGAATTCGAATAGAAAAGATTAGAATAGAATATATTATATTTTTTTCTATTCTGTTCTATTGTTTTTCTATGCTATTCTTTTATATTTTCTATTCTATTCTAATCTTTTCTATAGGAATTCGATTTCATTCAATACGAATTTCGAATTTCACAAAATGGTTATATATAGTTTACTTTTTCAAATTCGGTTAAATTTTTTTCGAATGTGGTAGAATTTTTTTGAATTTGATAGTTTTTCGAATGCGGTCGAATTTTTTCGAATGCAGGCAAATCTTTTTTAATTCGAATACGAAACTAAACGAATTCTGAAAACGAATGTAACAAATGCAACAAATTTAACTAAACGAATTTAAAATAACAAATAACGAATTTAAAATAACGAATCGAAAAGAAACTAAGCAAATTTTTTCATCCTGCACATGTCTATTAGATCAAGAATTGTAATTAAATGTCCCTGTTGAACAGGGGCAGAAAAATTGGGCCTTAGACACTGGTGCCACAACACTGCAACCCCTCACAAATACTCTAGTTGGAGCGCAGGAACGAGCCCTGCTGCAAAGTATTGCATCAAAAAATTGTAATTACACAAGGGCTGAAAAATTGGGCCTTAGGCACTGGTGCTGGTGCCACAACACTGTAACCCCTCACAGATACTCTGATTGGAGCGCAGGAACGAGCCCTGCTGCAAAGTGTTGCATCAAAAATTATAATTACACGCCCCTGTTAAACAGGGGCTGAAAAATTGGGCCTTAGGCACTGGTGCTGGGGCCACAACACTGCAACCCCTCACAGATACTCTAGTTGGAGCGCAGGAACGAGCCCTGCTGCAAAGTATTGCATCAAAAATTGTAATTACATGCCCCTGTTAAACAGGGGCTGAAAAATTGGGCCTTAGGCACTGGTGCTGGGGCCACAACACTTCAACCCCTCACAGATACTCTAGCTGGAGTGCAGGAACGAACCCTGCTGCAAAGTATTGCATCAAAAATTGTAATTACACGCCCCTGTTAAACAGGGGAGGAAAAATTCGGCGTTAGCCACTGGTGGCGGCGCCCAGAACCAAAAATATTCTTACAAGCTATCAGCATGATCATTGAGGAGGAAGAGGATAGTCACTCAGCATAACAGGATAGTCACTCAGCATCAGCATAGGGAGTCCTGAAGGAATCTGACATTTCAAAAAAAATTATTTGGTTACATCAGCATCAGGTGCTTGGTATCTGGTGGTGATCCAAGACTGATCAATTTTTATGAAGGTCAGTCAATCAACCGAGATGGTGGACAGGCGCACACCCTGTGATCGGTTACAAAGCCTCCAGCAGCACTGAATGTGTGTTCCAAAAGAACGCTGGATGCAGGACAGGCCAGTAGCTCAATTGCATACTGTGCAAGCTCTGGCCAGTGATCCATCCTCAAGACCCAGTAACCCAGAGGATTTTCGGTGGGAAAGGTGTCCAAGTCAGATCTTGCCCCTAGGTATTCCTGCACCATGTAAAACAGACGCTGGCGATGGTTGCTGGAACCGATCATACCTTGGTGCTGCGGACTAAAAAATTGTCTGAACGCATCGGTCAGACGACCACCTTCTCCGCCGCTCCTTCTTTGACTGACCGAAGCCTCAGCAACACGTTGTCCAGGAACAGGAGTTTGTAACCTCCCAGTCTCTGGGAACGCGTTGCACAGACCTTTCTGCAAGGCCTCCCAAAGATGTTTCATCCTCTGCTCCCTCTGCGATGGCAAGATAAGGTCCGCAACCTTACCCTTGTAACGTGAATCAAGGAGGGTTGCCAGCCAGTAACGATCCCCCTCCTTGATACCATGTATATGAGGATCCTTCCGCAGGCTTTGCAGGATCAGGGAGGCCATGCAGCGTAGGTTTGCTGAGGTATTCGGTCCGGAGTCCTCTGCGTCACTAAGGATGACATGATCCGCAGCCACCTCCTCCCAGCCATGTACAAGTCCATGTGTTTCTTGGGACTGTAAATGATCCCCTAATGACTGCTGCTGATGCTGAGTGCCAGGCTCCACCTCCATGCTGACACAATCTTCCCCCTCTTCGTCCTCTTCCTGTGTGATCTGTGGGCACACAGGAACACTGTCTGGATAAAGGGAGCCTTGAGAGCTAAGGAAGTCCTCCTCTTCCTGCCTCTGTTCTGCCTCAAGTGCCCTGTCCATTATTCCACGCAGCGTGTGCTCCAACAGGTGGACAAGGGGGACAGTGTCACTGATGCATGCACTGTCACTGCTCACCATCCTTTTGGCCTCCTCAAATGGTGACAGGACAGTGCATGCATCACTGATCATGGCCACTGGCGTGGGGAAAAAAAACAAGCTCCCCTGACCCTGTCCTGGTGCCATAGTCGCACAGGTACTCATTGATGGCCTTCTGCTGCATGTGCAGCATGGCCATGTTGAGTTGCACCTGGTGGGCATGTCACAGATTAGGTGGTTCTTGGGCGGGTTAAATTCCTTTTGGAGGTCAGCCAGCCGAGCACTGGCATTATACGACCGGCGGAAATGCACACAGACTTTTCTGGCCTGCCTCAGGACATCCTGTAAGCTCGGGTACCTGCCCAAAAACCGCTGCACCACCAAGTTAAGAACATGAGCCAAACAGGGCACATGGGTCAGTTGTCCCTGTCGGAGGGAGGAGAGGAGGTTGGTGCCATTGTTGCAAACCACCATTACTGGCTTAAGCTGGTGTGGCGTCAACCACCTCTGAACCTGCCCCTGCAGAGCTGACAGAATCTCTGCCCCAGTGTGGCTCCTGTTCCCCAAGCACACCAGCTCAAGCACCGCATGGCATCTTTTGGCCTACATACTTGCGTAGCCCCTTCAGCGCCTACACAGCACCGCTGGTTCCGAGGACAAAGCACAGGAAGAGGCCATGGAGGAAGAAGAAGAGGAGGGGGTGGAGGAGAGGGGTGTGTCAGAATCACCAGTAGTAGCATTTTGGAGGCTTGGTGGCGGAACAACCTCCAACGCTACTGCACCTTGTCCTGCAATCTTCCCAACTGCCAGCAGAGTCACCCAATGCGCCGTGAAACTTAAGTAACGTCCCTGTCCATGCCTGCTGGACCATGAGTCAGCGGTAATATGCACCTTACCGCTGACCGCCCTGTCCAGCGAGGCTAAGACATTGCCTTCCACATGCCGGTAGAGAGCCGGAATCACAGAAGGGGGCAGAGTCTACCAATTGAAAATGTAGCAGTTGAAGTGCTAGCAATGCCAAGCTAGCATTCAACCGCTGGGCATGTGGATGGCTGGGAGCAAACTTCTTTCTGCGGTGCAGCAGCTGAGGCAGGGAAATTTGCCTGGTAATCTGACGTCGGTGTACCAATAGCAGATTGCCCGCAAGTACTTTGCTGTGACACACCTAATTCTACACCTTCATTCCTCTCAGTGCAGGTCTCAGAGAGGACTGAAGGTATAGTAGGGTTGGAGATCCCAGCTGATGAGGAGCAAGGAGAGGTCCTCTTTGTCCTTTGGTGTGGGTCTTTTAGGTACGCTTGCCAACGAACTGCATGGCAGATCAACATATGTCTGGTCAAGCATGTGGTGCCCAAGCGGGAGATGTTTTGGCCACGCGAGATACGCTTGAGTCATATGTTGCAAATAGCAGCGGTGCGATCTGATGCACTCGTCTCA
The DNA here is from genome assembly GCF_042186555.1 of Aquarana catesbeiana. Lineage (NCBI taxonomy): Eukaryota > Metazoa > Chordata > Amphibia > Anura > Ranidae > Aquarana > Aquarana catesbeiana. The sequence goes on along the minus strand of NC_133329.1, from coordinate 128,170,450 downwards.
AAAAAG